>NC_135885.1:35615499-36016654 GCF_964194155.1 Cetorhinus maximus
TACTGAAATTAGTTTTAGAAGCATTTTACTTTACTATTGTTACTGTTTAATCCACAAATTGGTACTGGGGTTAAATCACTCCTAATGAATTCCTAAGTGATGTATGAAGTATGTCTATAAATGTATGCCATTAAAATAATATATACAGTAAAGACTTCAAAAACTGTCTGAGTAATAGTTATTTAGATTAGAGTTATATTTACAACAAATAAACTTCAGTCAGTGATATGTCTGGAAATAAATGACAATTTAGATATTTTGGCATTAAAATTAATTATTTTTTTCATATTTTTTCATTCGATAATGCTCTTTAAGTTGAGTAAACATGTGGCTAATTAGATAAAAGCATACTAAAAAGATTATGTAAGGAGCCACACACTTTAATGAAAATGGGTTTGGCAAACTATTTGTTTAATGAGAAGAACTGTACATTAAGTTTGTTATGATGAATTAATAATGGATTTCAGTGGTATTTAGTGATTGTGTTTAAAAATAGTTTTGTTGATCATGGCAAATTTCCCTCTTTGCAGCATTGGTGGTTGATCATTGGTAGCATGAGAATTTCACTTGCTTTCTGCTTATGCCTTTGACCCTGGCTGATTTTCTGGGATTGCTGTAACTATTCAGCATTTGTGAGGGTGCTTGGGCCATTTAAAATGCTACTGGTTTATCTGTCTCAGACGTGAAGGGTGAGAGAATGCTGTGGGAATTATTCTAATTGGCTACATATAATTTTAAAATTCTATATTTGGGGAATTTATTGCAAAACTGATGTCACTTCAAGAGTGAAGTCCTGGAAGTGTTATCAGATGGCAGGGAATCAACAGAAAAGCTCCTCACCCAATGTTTACCGACGTAACCTCAGAGGAGATTGAACTGCATCATTCCTTTAATGTATAGTGATTGATAATTCTGAGAAATACTCCCGAAGCTTTCTAGTATGTAACAAAAAGAAAGAAATTACATTTATATAGGATCTCTCACAGCCTCAGGATGTCCCTAAGTGCTTTATAGCCAATGAAGTACTTTTGAAGTGTAGCCACTGTTGTAATATAGAAAACACAGCTGTCAATCTGCTTCACTGCATGATTCACTCGCAAGTGACAATTAATTCCCAGATTAAGGGATTAATTTCAACATTCTCTGCCTGGTGGGAATGAGATTGTATCCCTATTATAGTCCAGAGAGCCAGGTAGTGAAGGGTAAAACTAGACCCAATCTTTACACATTTTTATAAGTATTTATTTGCAGAGATACACAATACAAGCATGCAGCTCCTTACCTAACCACCACAGTTCAATCTATTTTCCTTTTTATGGGGGCACAAGTGAATCCTCAGTTAATGCCCACCACCTATATATAATTGACTACAATTAATATACAATTAACGACCCTGCAAAAAATTCTGTACCTGCCTGTCTCCCTCCATCACAATTGCCTTCCCTCCTTGAAGATTAAATTTCTGGCTCAGCTCCCAGGTTAAATTCCTATCTGTCCTAATCAGCAAGCTGCCTGTGAGCCTTGGTTGAGTGATTGCAGTGTGTGAATCAAATAGAAATGAGACCTGGCCCTTTAGATGGCTGGCCCATTACATTGAGGATATTGAACTGCCCAATGCCAAGTAAAGGGTAAATCAACCTTTATAATCAGTAAGACTGTGCATTGTTTTATATATTGCAGTCTAGTGAATTCATCAGATAATTACTAAAATTATGGTATTTTATCTGAAGTGCTGAAGGAGAAGCAATGCCACATAATAACAAATTATAAGTTATGCAATTGCTTTACTATCGAGATAGAGACAAAATATACATTAGGAAAGCTGTTAGAACAAGCTGTAAATGCTTCAGGATTTTTATAAGAGGTAAGTAACATTGTTTTGTCTGTTAGCTTTTTCAATGGAGCAGAAAAGAGAGACATGTGGCCGAAACTTTTTGTCTTGCATTCAGCAGGACAAATGTAAGAATGCCAAATTTCAAACCATCACAACGATTTATATTGCAGGAGAACAAGGTGCTGATTGGTTGCCAAGTCGATTCTGATTGACTGAGGCATTGCCATGGAGAAAACAAAGGGGAACCATAGGCTCCCCAAGCTCCTGGGCAATTCAAAGGAGGCACACAACCTGAACATATTCCTTTTGTTTGATGAGAATGGGTCCCTGGGTATAAATGTATGTCACTTCTAGCAAGCATAAATGAGTCACGTCATGAGCATGACTGATTATCTTAGATTGGTTGTTAGTATAGTAATTAACATACACAGGATTGATCAGCAAGTGCGGACTGGTTGAGTACAGTCTGAAGAAGCATGCTGTTCAATTTGATCAGCCAGCACTGAGATGTACAGCCTACATATCTGGCATCACGCTGGCACTAAAATTCATATATAATGTTGCTCAGTTGTGTAGTAGGCACAACTTCTTTTTGGACTGAAGGTAGCATCCTATTAATGGAAAATGCCACTTGTCTAGCGACTGCATAGTGCAAATTTTTGAAATACTGTGCCTTTCCAGGGTAATTTGAGGTAGACCGGGCACCTTTCAGGTCTGAAAGTGGTGACCTTTGGCCCATTTGCAACTTTGCATGATATACTGCGAACAATGATCTGATCAGGATAGCCATTGTCCCACAGAACAGCTTTGATATGCTCTATTTCTGCATCAAGCTTCCAAGGTGAGCAAATAGCTAGGGCCCTATTTACAAGACTACTGATAAAGCCAATCTCATAGCACATGGAGGTATAAAAATCCCAACAAGTATATTGACCGGTGAAGGTAGGTTTATAGCAGACAGTAATGGAGAACCCTGGAACTTGGGGAGCCTATAGTTCCCATTGCTTTCTCCATGGCAAAAGCTCAGCCAATCAAAGTCAACTTGCCAACTCAGCACCCTTTTCTCCTGTAGTCTAAATTATTGTGATTGTTTGAAATTTGGCATTCTTGGCATTTGCCCTGATGAGTGTAAAATGAAAAGCTTTGACAACATGTCTTTCTTTTCAGCAATATTCAAGTTCTGTGTTACCAAGCAACTGTTTCCAATGTAGGTTCTGTCACAAAGATTTGATTAATTTACTCAGTTTATAACAGAGTTAAAAAAGATGCAGAAAGAATACCTGAAAACTTATCAGTTTCTAGTGAAGCACTAAAAAAAGACTTGTCTGGGGAGTCCCTCAGATGTGCTCACATTCCACCCATACTATTCCACTGGAAATGTGGCAGCAACCCTATATCCTCCTGTGAATTTGCCAGCCTTTGTTTCTGCAGTGGTTTAGCTCCAGGTGCACGAGGCACTACAGCTTCAGGGTCACATGCTGCTGAGTTGTTACATTGGTCTTAGATGTCCTATTGTGAGATGCTACCAAATGCAGGCACATTCATTCTGGTCTATTGCACGATGTCGCTATAAAGTTACACATTGGGTGGAATTTTCCATGCCTGCTGGTATCAGGTGTCATGTGAGCAGACAATATGGCAGGAAGGCCAAATATCGTCGTGAAACCAGTTTGCAATTGTCCACACTGCCTGTCAATGGCGGACCACATTTCTCGCCATTGGACGTTGGGAACCTCATTGTAATACATCTGCCTATCATTAAATGCCCAGCTCAACGGAATCACCCCAGACCCTGGAGCATGTCAGTGTGCTCGCACCCCAATGTGTTTCACAACAGCATATATAAGGTGTGCACCTGGCGAGCTGGACCTCGAGGAGAACTCGGAGGTGAGTGCACAGTAACTTTGTACAGTGCTTGTGAGGGTCACCAGTTGGACTCCAAGGTTGAGGCGCCGCGCATTCCGGTGCCTTCCAAACCCATGACTACTACCATCAAGGGCAGCAGATAGACAAGAACACCACCACCTGGAAGCTCCCCCCCAAGTCACTCACCATCCTAACTTGGAAATATATCACCATTCCTTCACTGTCACTGGGTCAAAATCCTGGAACTTCCTTCCTAACAGCACTGTGGGTGTACCTATACCACACGAACTGCAGTGGATCAAGAAGGCAGCTCATCACCAACTTCTCAAGGAGAACTAGGGATGGGCAATAAATGCTGGCCCAGCCAGTGAAGCCCACATCCTGTGAATGAATTTTTAAAAAGTCACATTTTCACAGAATCACAGTGCAGAAGAGGCCCTTCGGCCCATCGAGTCTGCACCGACACGTGAGAAACACCTGACCTACCTACCTAATCCCATTTACCAGCACTTGGCCCATAGCCTTGAATGTTATGACGTGCCAAGTGCTCATCCAGGTACTTTTTAAAGGATGTGAGGCAACCCGCCTCCACCACCCTCCCAGGCAGTGCATTCCAGACTGTCACCATCCTCTGGGTAAAAAAGTTTTTCCTCACATCCCCCCTAAACCTCCTACCCCTCAATGCCATCATCCCAGTTTGGACCAGCCTCCCCCATGGTTCAAGCTAAAAGCACAGCCTTGCAGCGCGGGTTAGGAGAATGCCTGTTACTAAGCTGAGAGCACAGTATGTAGTCCAGTTGGCAAAGCTGCCACAAATCGGTCAGGTCGTGTGGGGCGGATTTGGGTCAGGTCTCGGGCAGCCATGCAGTGCACTAAACTCTGGCCATCCAAGTGGCTCCCACCACTCTCTGGGATGTGTTAAGGGGCCTTCAGACTTAACCAAGAGAGGTTCATAGTACAACCATGCTAACCCACGTGTCCCTATCTTTCATCCAGCAGGAGGAGTACATCAGGAGGATGGAGGCTGGTGAACTAGTTGTCTCCCTCGTGGCATGCAGAGAGCAGAGACAAAGGAGAAGAGACTGACAGAGGTGCCTGCTGGGCAGAGGGAGTAGCAGCACCCTCAGGAAGAAGGGGCGGCTGGGACTCCTGAGCACGGCGCTGAAGAGCCACTGTGAGCCATCATTGGACAGGGCCTATCTAGACCTAGGGTCTATAGGCATCGCCTTTCATTCCTGCAGATGACCGAGAGCCAGTGTCGCCGAAGGAATTGGTGGGTCACATTTGCCACCTGCTGCAGGATTTGGCACCATGGGAACATGGAGGGCATCCATTGCCAGTGGCCGTGAAAGTGACCGCGGTACTCAATTTTTACACCAGTGGCTCCTTTCAGGGTTCCATAGGTGACCTCTGTGGGATATCGCAAGCCTCCACCCACAAATGCACCCATGAGGTTACAAATGCCATCTTCACGAAAGCACACAACTTTGTACATTTCGCCTGGGACCAGGAAAGCCAGGATGCAAGAGCGCGGGGATTTGCCCAGATCTCAGGTTTCCCACAGGTGCCGGGTGCCATTGACTGCACTCATGTGGAGTGCAGATCTCAATGGCAACAAGTGTTCAATTATGTTAACCACAAGGGCTTCCACATTCTGAATGTTCAGCTGATGTGCGACCACCACAAACATATCCTGCAAGTCTGCGCGCGGTTCCCATGGAGTGTCCACGACTCCTGCATGGTTCTTCGGGGACAAGGGCTACATGCAGAGGACGTGGCTGATGGCACCAATGCAGGAACCTCAAACTGCAGCACAGCGAAGGTACAATGAGGCTCATGCTCCAACTCACACTTGGTGGAGCAAACCATTGGGAGGCTGAAAATGATGTTCTGGTGCCTGGACTGGTCTGGTGGAGCCATGCATTGTCATTGGCTACTGCTCCTTTTACAACCTGGTGCTGCAAGGGAGGAACTGGCTGACAAGGAGATGGAGTAGCTGGATGTCTCCTCCGATAATGAGGACATTGACAGGGATGAGGATGTGAAGGTCCTCGAAGGCAATGATGAGGGTGATGAGGCTATCGCGCTGGTCAGGCGCGCTCAGGAGGCCTTCATTGCTGCGAGATTTGTGGAGGATGATGACACATGCAGTGAAGAGACATCATAGATCCTTATATTGCATCAATGAACATTTGACTTCAGCCTGGCTGATGCCAGTGCACATACCCTCTGTGGTAAGGCTCCTGTCATGGAGACACCAAGGAGGCCCTAATAGTCGCTCAATTCCAGGAGGATGACGACGACATGCAGTAAGGACACTGCATGGATCTTCACATTGTCTCTGTAAACGTCTGACTCATGTCTGGCCAAAGGCAGCTCGCTTCCGCTCTATGATCAGGATCATATCATGGTGGCGCAGCCATGAAACTTTAAATGCACCTGATCTTTTGACAGCCTTCAGCACCTGGCCCCTTCTGGAGCACAGCATCACTGGTCACAGATGCTAAAGAGATGGGGGGCCAGCCCCACCTCAAAGGTACTGAGAGCACACAGAGAGAATGACTGAACTCTGTGATACTTGCCCATGACATTCTGGCATAACAAGCACCATCCAGGTGCAGGCATCACTAATGAGTCCAGTGAGTGTGAACCTGGACAATCACTTTGGTCTGAAGGTTACACACTGCGCAGGGAAGAGGCCTTGGACTGAGAAACCTGCCTTTATCTTGTGCTGGAACCACAGTTTCACATCTGAGTGACATGAACACTGCTCATCATAACAAGGAGCCATAGGCAAGGAGACATTGTTGGGAGTTTATTTACAATAGTGAACATTATGTACAAGTGATTAACAACCGTGCCCAGGTTGTGCAACTACATCTTAACCTTGAGTTGTCAGCTGTGGCTCAGTTCATAGCACCCTCGCCTTTGAGTCAGAAGGTTGTGGGTTCATGTCCCACTCCAGGACTTTGAACAAAGAAAAAAAAGGTCAAGAACTGTGAATATACTCGAAAGAGTTACATCTTAACCTTGAGGTGTCAGCTGTGGCTCAGTTCATAGCACCCTCGCCTTTGAATCAGAAGGTTGTGGGTTCATGTCCCACTCCCGGAAACCAAGAACTGTGAATGTACTCGAAAGAGTTACAATCTGTCACTGTTGATAACTCGAAAGAGTTACATCTTAACCTTCCTAACCCTGTCGCTACATCTTGATGCTCCCTCGACATCCACAGTGGAGGTGGAGGCAGCCTGCTGACTGCTATGCCCTGTCTGTGATGACCTTTACGGGCATCCTCTGCAGGACGGAGACCTGGAGGGCACCAGCCTGCTTACGAGATCCTGCTCTGTGGCAGTGGCACACTCCTTGGTCTGTGGAGCTGGTGCTGCTGGGGTCACAGGAAGAGGGGATTCGGATGGGCCGAACACTGGTCCGAAAACAGCAAGACTTCAGGACAGAGAGGTTAAAACAGCTAGGCTTCAAAACAGAGAGGTTAAAACAGCCAGACTTCAGGACAGAGAGGTTAAAGCAGCAAGACTTCAGGAGAGAGAGGTTAAAACAGTGAGACTTCAAGACAGAGAGGTTAAAACAGCAAGACTTCGGGACAGAGAGGTTAAAACAGTGAGACATCAAGACAGAGAGGTTAAAACAGCGAGACTTCAGGACAGAGAGGTTAAAACAGCGAAACTTCGGGAGAGAGAGGTTAAAATAGTGAGACTTCAGGAGACCAAGGGTCCATATTCTATTTAGCTAAGATATGCCTGGGGAACTCAGTACCGTGATTTGTACATCCTGTACTATGTGGGAAATCCTAGACACTCCTGGTGGTCTGGATGACCATATGTGCAGGAGGTGCCTCCGACTGGAGCAACTCAAGCTCCGGGTTTTGGAGCTTGAGTGGCAGCTGGGGCACGATGGTGCATTCACGAGGCTGAGAGGTTTGAGGATAGCACGTTTCAGGACGTGGTCACCTCACAGCTTAAGGAAGTGCAAGCAGAGAGGGATTGGGTGACCGCCAGACAGAAGAAGGGGACCAGGCAGGTAGTGAAGGAATTGCCCTGAGTGCATCTCGCTCGCAAACCATTTTTTGGCCTTGGAAGACGGTGAAAGTGACAGTTCCTCTGTGGAGGCCAACCAGAGGCAAGGCCATGGCATTGTGGGTGGTCCAGCTGTTCAGCGGGGGAGGAAGAAGTGTAGTAGGGCAACAGTGGTAGGGGATTCATTAGTGAGGGGAGTAGACAGGTGCTTCTTCGGACGTAGACGTGACTCCAGGATGGTATGTTGCCTCCTGGGCGTCAGAGTCAAGAATGTCACGGAACGGTTTCAGGGCATTCTGAAGGGGGAGGGTGAACAGTCAGAGGTCATGGTCCATGTTGGGACCAATGACACAGGAAGAAAGAGAAATGAGGTCCTGCAAGCAGACTTTAAGGAGCTAGGTAGGAAATTGAAGAGCAGGACTTCAAAGGTAGTAATCTCCGGATTACTCCCGGTGCCACGCAGTAGTGACTACAGAAACAGAAGGATAGAGCAGGTGAATGCGTGGTTGGAGAGATGGTGCAGGAGGGAGAGCTTTAGATTCCTGGGGCATTGGGACCATTTCTGGGGAAGGTGGGACCTGTACAAGTTGGATGGGTTACATCTGAACAGGAATGGGACCAATATCCTCGCGGGGAGATTTGCTAATGCTGTTGAGGCAAATTTAAACTAAATTGGCAGGGGGAACAAGATCCTGAAAAGTAGTTCAGAGGGGAGAGAAGCTGAGATAGAACTGGAAGTTAAAACACTAGTAAGTGAGTCTGGAAGGCAAAGGAAGCATAGGCCTGATAAGAAAGAAGTGAGTTTAGCAAGGCTAAATGGAATATATTTTAATGCAAGGAGCCTGAGGAATAAGACAGATGAGTTGAGGGCACAGATAGGCATGTGGGAGTATGAGATCATAGCTATGACCAAGACTTGGCTAAAAGGGCAGGATTGGCAGCTCACATTCCTGGTTATAGGGTATTCGGACAAGATAGAGAGGGGTATAGAAGAGGAGGAGGAGTCACATATTGATCAAGGAATCAATTATAGCAGTGAAGAGGGATGATATCTTGGAAGGATCATCAAATGAGGCCATATTGGTAGAAGTAAAAGCACAAAAGGGGCAAACACGCTGTTGGTGTGTACGGTAGGCCCCCAAACAGTCAGGGAGAGAAAGAGGACCAAATATGTAATCAAATTTCAGAGAAGTGTAAGAATAATAGGGCAGTAATAGTAGAGGATTTTAACTACCCAAATATTAACTGGGATAGTTTTAGTGTGCAACGTAGGGAGGCAGCAAAATTCTTAAGTTGCAGCCAGGAGAATTTTTTTAGCCAGTACGTAGAATTCCCAACAAAAGAGGGGGAATTTCTGGACCTAATATTCAGAAATGAGCTTGGAAGGCCTTGGAAGGATGAGGTGGAGGGGAAGCATTTTGGAGATAGTGACCATAACTCAGATAGGTTTCGGATAGTTATGGAAAAGGATAAGGTTGGGCCAGGAATAAAAATTCTAAACTAGGGAAAGGCTAATTTTACTAAGATGAGATATGATTTGGCCCAAGTGGACTGGGAGCAGCTACTTGCAAATAAAACCGTGTCAGAGCACTGGGAGGCATTCAAGGAGGAAATAGCGAGAGTACAGGGCAAATATGTTCCCGTAACGACAAAGTGGGGGACCGAGTCCGGAAAACCCTTGATGTCAAGGGACATAAAGGTTATGGACATTAAGGAAAAAAGACAAGTTTATGGCAGATACCGAGGGCTCAGTATGGCAGAGTCCCTAGAGGAGTATAAAAAGTGCAGAGGAGAACTTAAAAAGGAAATTAGGAAAGCTAAGAGAATGCATGAGAAAGCATTGGTGGGTAGAATAAAGGAAAACCCAAAGGGGTTTTTTAAATATATAAAGAGCAAGAGAATAAATAGGGAAAGAGTAGGGCCAATTAGGGTCCATAGAGGTAATTTATGTGTGGACCTGGAAGATGTGGGCGTGGTCCTCAATGAATACTTTGCGTTAGTCTTCACAATGGAAAAGGACGGTGCATGTATAAACATCAGGGTGGAGGACTGTGAAGTATTAAGGGAAATTAACATAGACAGGGAGAAGGTACTAGCGGATTTAGTGGCCTTAAAATTAGATAAATCTGCAGGCCTGGATGAGATGTATCCCAGGCTGTTGAAGGAGGCAAGGGAACAGGTATCAGGAGCCCTGGCAGTAATATTCAAACGCTCTCTGGCCACAGGTGAGGTGCTAGAGGACTGAAGGACTGCTAACGTTGTCCCATTATTAAAAATGGGAGGAAGGGATAGACCAGGAAATTACAGGTCAGTCAGTCTAACCTCGGTAGTGGGGAACTTATTAGAAAGAATTCTGAGGGACAGAATATATCTGCACTTGGAGAGACACGGATTAATCAGGGATAGTCAACTTGGTTTTGTTAAGGGAAGGTCGTGTTTGACAAATTTGATCGAATTTTTGAAAGAGGTAACCAGGAGTGTTGATGAGGGTAATGCATTTGATATGGTCTACGTAGATTTTAGCAAGGCTTTTGATAAGGTCCTTCATGGCAGACTGGTCAAGAAAGTAACAGCCTATGGGATCCAAGGCAAAGTGGCACACTGGATCCAAAGTTGGCTGAGAGGCAGGAAGCAGAAGGTGATGGTAGAGGACTGTTTCTGTGACTGGAAGTCTGTTTCCAGTGGAGTTCCGCAGGGCTCGGTGCTGGGGCCCTTGCTGTTTGTGTTGTACATAAATGATTTGAACTTAAATATTAGGGGCATGATCATGAAGTTCACGAAAATTGGTAGGGTGGTAAATAGTAGGAGGATAGCCATAACCTGCAGGAGGGTATCAATGGACTGGTCAGCTGAGCAGAGCAGTGGCAAATGGAATTCAACCTGGAAAAGGGGAGGGCTAACAAGGCAAGGGATTACATTATGAATGGTAGGACTTTGGAAAGTACTGATGATCAGAGGGACCTTGGTGTGCATATCCACAGATCCCTGAAGGTAGCAGGGCAGGTAGGTAAAGTGGTTAAGTAGGCATATGGGATACTTGCCTTTATTAGCCGAGGCATAGAATACAAAAGCAGGGAGGTTATGCTGGAACTGTATAAAACGCTGGTTAGGTCACAACTGGAGTACTGCATGCAGTTCTGGTCACCACATTATAGGAAGGGTGTGGTTGCACTGGAGAGGGTGCAGAGGAGATTTACCAGGATGGAGGGTCTGAGCTATGACAAAAGATTGGATAGGCTGGGGTTGTTTTCCTTGGAGCAGCGAAGGTTGAGAGGGGACCTGATAGAGGTGTCTATGATTATGAGGGACATAGATAAGGTGGATAGGGAGGCACTTTTTCCATTAGTAGAGGAGTCAATAACCAGAGGGCATGGATTTAAGGTAAGAGGTAGAAGGCTAAAAGGGGAGTTGAGGAGAATTTTTTTCACCCAGAGGCTGCTGGGAGTCTGGAACTCACTGCCTGAAAGGGTGGTTGAGTCAGAAACTCTTGTAACATTTAAGAAGTATTTAGATATTCACTTGCGTTGCCATAGCCTCCAGGGCTATGGGCCAAGCGCTGGAAAATGGGATTAGTATAGTCAGGTCTTTGTTGACCGGCGCAGATATGATGGGCCGAATGGCCTCCTTCTGTGCTGTAAATGTCTATGAATCTATGAGTCTACTCCCAGAGTCACCTGGTTGGATGGCCCTGGGGTGTGCACCTGCTGACCTTCCTCCCTATGGGTGCCCAAGGGCCCCTGGCTGACTCCTTGAGGAGAAGGGATAGCTGTTTTGAGATCGAGCTGCCCGCACCCCTCGCATTGGCACTGCTCAGGCCATTTATGACATCAGCGATGGAGTTCAGCAGCGCAGCATTGCAGGACCGATGTTCTGGACCAAGATTTCCATGGCGGTCGCCATCCTACCAGTGTTGATCTTGGTGCATTGGCATGTGGCGTAATCACCTCAGCCTGAAGGTGGACTGACTCTTCCATTGTGCCTTTCAATCTGAGGAATGCAGAAGGCATCCCTTCCTGATGTTCCCAAGTTGCAGCTCCAGCAACTGAGGTATGACCGTGTCCAGAGGCTTGTCATCTGACTCGGACTCAGCTGATGTCTAGTCTCCAGCAGTCCTCCGAGTGCCGGACACTTTGGAAGTTCCTGCCACCACCTACTGTGGATCAGACAATGCGATGTGCTCACCAGATTGTGAGCCTGAAGCTACTTTAGAACTAGGTCCCACCGAGGTGTGTGTTGCTGCACTGATGGAGGGTGTGGGTGAGTGCTGTGACAGGTGTTCAATAAGGATGCCTTCAGATTCTTCTTCCAAGGTGTCTTTGGGGTTTCATTGGAGGCCTTGGGTCATGGACTCTGTCGGTTGTTTGGCAGATGTGCCTGTGGAAGTAAGGGGAGATAATTAGTGCATGGCAGTGGCTGTGAAACAGGACACATCACTCACAGCATGGTTGTCTGATGGATGTTGTACTCCTGGATCCTCACTTGATTGAGCACTGCTGACCTCACCGTCAGCACAGGAATGGTCCAGATCTTTACTGACCAGCTGGATGACTCAATTTTCAAAGTCTGTAAGGACCTTGATGTCAGGCATTCCTCCACCAGTCTGCAACTTCTCCCTTTTGTTTTGTGCCAGCTTGTCCTACATGAATACACATGGAGAGAGTGTAAGCAGGATGCCTGCCAGATGATAAGTATGCCTGGCATGTCTGGATGGTGAGTGGTCCCATGGACAAGATAAGGACAATGAAGATGTGTGTGAGAGAGTGAATGGTGATGTCCCTTGAACTGGCAGTGAGTGAGATTCCTGTGGATATATGATGGGTTTGTGAGTGTGTGAGTTGAGAGCGTTGAGAAGAGTGACTTACCCTGGTGGAATGGAGGAGGTCATTCATCCTCTTGCGGCATTGAGTGGCTGTCCTTTTTTGCAGGGCATTGGCACTGACCACTGCTGCCACCTCCTTCCAAGCTGGATTGGTAATGGTGCTGCCCCTCCTGTGGCCAGAGCGGGGATAGAGGACATCACAGCGGGCCTCTACAGTGCCCAAAAGGCACTCGAGAGACACGTCACTGAACCTGGGGTGGTGGGGTGCTGCAGTCTTCTTGCCTTTCGGGGCCATGTCTTCTTTGCATCAACCCTTGGAGGAAGGACTGAAAGATGTGTGCATGGCTGCATTTTAAATATGGCACCCGGCATGAGGAAGCGGCGAGGTTACGGCATGGCAGGTGAATGAGAGCCTGCCCACCATCAAAACAGCCTGTTTCCCGGGAATGCATGATCAATGAAGTGGGATTGGGATGATACGGCGTGAAAAACCTTCACTGCAGCCAGCAGATAAAATATTCTTTTTCCCGCCCACTACCACACTTAGTGCAAATCTGGGATGATTCTGCCCATTGTTGTATTACATTAATTGTCCAGATCTGACTCAAAAAGCTGTAGTGACATGGGAACAGACCCCCTCTCAACTGCAAGAGGCACTCAGCCCAGAGTTAGCTTGCCTGAATTTATAACATACTTGTTTCTTATTCATAAGTTTAAGCATATAATATATGCTAAATTCTTCTAATGTACTGAAGGCATGCTGCATTGCTGAACGCCGTACTTTTTAGATGATACATTAAATCAGGGTCTCTCATGTAGTTTAACTCAATGTTAAAGATGGCATGGCATTTGAAGGATATGATAGCTGAGCAGAACTTTATACATTGGTGGATGGACTTGAACTTGGAATGGTGTCACGGGATATGGTAAGTCAATAAGTTGTGCAGGTTGGTCCAGCATATAGCTAAAGAGAGATTAGTGGTTGCAGATAGAACATAATCATGGATTATAGAAGCTGGAGGAGCTAGAAGATGAAGAGGGAGCAAAGAGGGGTTGAAAATTTGATGGAGTGTGAGGTCTTGACCAGTAGCCATGGTGCGTAGACAAGTGGACACAGAGGAAGAAAGCATTTTACATGAACAAGTTGCTGGAGAGAGCTGAAAGTGCCCAAGGAAGTGCTTTCAGTAAAGGAAATAAAGAACTTACATTTATAAAGTCTTGAGAAGTAGTGGTTGAAATCAGGAGTTAATCTTATAGTCTGAAATCCAGGCCTGTCTGGGGTTTTAGCGATCATGGGCCAGGACTCATTTGGTGGATGGAGAGAGAAAACTTGACTGACAGCTCTCCATAAAAATAACTTTCTTTCCCCTTTTTTTATTTTCTGTCTTGACTTCTTTCTTACTCCATTCTTTAAGATTTTACATACAAACATACGAACAAGGAGCAGGAGTAGGCTATTCAGCTCCTCGAGCCTGCTCTGCCATTTAATAAGATCATGACTGATCTGATAGTAACCTGAAATCTGTGTCCCACCTATCGCCGATAACCTATCACCCCCTTGCTTACAAAAAATCTATCCACTCCTACCTTAAAAATATTCAAAGACTCTGCTTCACCACCTTTTCAGGAAGAGAGTTCCAAAGACTCATGACCTTCTGAGACAGAAAAATTCACCTCATCTCTCGTTATGTTTAACTTCCTTTCTCCTCTCAACTTTCTCTCCTGTTCAGTTCCCAATTTGCTGTTACTCTCTTCCTTAGTCTGATTTTGTGCCAACAACCATTTGTTGCAGAGGGGAGGATGTGTGCCATTGAGGAGGAGGAGATGGGAAATTTAGTGTCTTGCAAAAGGAGGAGGAACAGGCCATCAATACACCAAATTAAATCAAAACTATTGCAGAAGCAGATCCTGACCAAAATGTTGTTATTTTCCTTTTATTTGTTTTCTTTTAGCTCATCTGATTGTCTTTATTTTTTATTTTGAAACATGGCAAAAAAACAGGTGAAAAGCTGATTTGACATCAGATTATGTATGTAGCATTTAGTTTCTTGTAGCATTTAGTTTCATTGCCTGGTAAAATATAGGGGCCTCAAGCCAAATTGTTGTTTGCAAGGTAAATGCTGCCCTAGCTCAAGGTTCATTGATGTACAAAGCTTTAGTTTTCAATTTTTCTCTTCTGCTGTGAGCTTCCTGTTGTGCATTTAAAGAGAAGACTTTAATGAGTGTATGTTTTCTAAAAGCTATCAGTTAAAGGCAGCATGCCAAAGGTTACAGAGTCCGAAAAAGGGTGTATCCACATTCAATGAAAGGTTTGCAATTAAGGAGTGACTAAAGATAAGAAAACATTTGGTATGAGTAAGCAGCTGCTTAAGGTGGAAGCGTATGCATCTTATCTTCTTAGTTTCCATGTTATGCGATATTGTTAATGGTTTCCTCTCTTCAGGTGTTGTCCCTCTCTCCTTTAAATCTATCATCATCACCCGTCTCCTCAAAATACCAACCCTTGAGCCATCTCCAACCTCCCTTTTCTCGCCAAAGCCCTTGAACATGCCTCCCAAATCCATTCCTATCTTTCCAGTAGCTCCATGTTTGAATCCCTGCAGGTTTTCACCTCTGCCACAGTACCGGAACATCTCTTATGAAAACCATAAATTACATCCTACGCGACTGTGACAAAGGTAAATGTTCCCTCCTATTCCTTCTCCGCCTGTGTGCAGCCTTTGACATGGTTGACAGACTACTCTCCTCCAACATCTCTCAACTGTTGTCCAGCTGGGTGGACTGCTCTCACTATCTAATCATAGCAAAAGCATCACTTGCAATGGCTTCTCTTCTTCTTCCCGCTCTCTTACTTCTGGTGTTCCATAAGCATCTATCCTTGGCTCCCTCTATTTCTCATTACATGCTGCACCTCGGCAGTATTATCCAAAACAATCAGGTTCCATGTGCACATTGACAACACTCAACTCAATTTAAGCATCATCCAAAAGCACAGCATAAGTTTTCACATGTACATTGATGACACCCAGCTCTACCGTACCATCACCTCGTTCAATTCCTCCACTGTTGCTAAATTATCAGACTGCTTTTCTGACATCCAGGACTGGATGAGCAGACATTTCCTCCAATTAACTTTTGGGAAGACTGAAGCTATTGTTTTCGTTGTCTGCTCCAAACTCCGTTCCCTAGCTATCACTTCCATTCCTCCCCCTGGCAACAGTCTGAGTTTAAGCAAAATTATCCACAACCTTGGTGTCACATTTGACCCTGAGATGAGCTTCCAATTTAATATCCATGCCATCACTAAGACCACCTACCTCAACCCTAACTTTGCCCCATCTCAGCTCATCTGTTGCTGAAGCCCTCATTCATACCTTTGTTACCTCTAGACTTGAGTATTCGAACAGACTCTTGACTCTTGGCTGGTGTCCCACATTGTACCTTCTGTAAACTTGAGGTCATCCAAAATTCTGCTGACTGTGCCTTAACCTTAACCTGCACCATGTCCCATTCCCCTATTACCCCTGTGCTTGCTGACTTGCGTTCCTGGTCAAGGAAGGCCTTGATTTAAAAATTCTCATCCTCATTTTTAAATTCTTCATGGCTTCACCCCTCTCTATTTTTGTAATCTCCTCCAGCCTCAGATCCCTCTGAGATATCTGCACTTCCCAAGTTCCACAATTGGTGGCCGCACCTTCAATTGCCTAGGCCTTAAGCTCTGGAATACTCTCCCTACTCCTCTCCACCTCTCACAGAATCACAGAATTCTACCTTGCAGAAGGAGGCCATCTGGCCCATTGTACCTGCACCAATTCTCCAAATGAGCAATTCACTTAGTGCCATTCCCCCACCTTCTCCCCATAACCCTAAGCATTCTTCCTCTTCAGATACTTTTAACTCCCTTTTCCTCACTTGCCTCCTTTAAATCACTCCTCAAAACCAATCTCTTTGACCAAGCTAGTGGTCTTCTGACCTAATATTTGCTTGTGTGTCTTGGTGTCATATTTTGTTTTATAATATTCCTGTGAAGCGCCTTTGGAGATTTATTACGTTAAAGGCACTATGTAAATGTAAGTTATTGTTGCTATTGTTTTTGTTGTATGGCATTGCAGCCAACTCCAAACTAAATAATTATAGAGGTGTTACAAGCTTTTGGTCTGCCATAGATATTCTCTCGGGTATTAACAAAATACACACCCTTTCATTGTTAGTTGACCACTCATTAGTTGACTTACTTGTTTTTAGCATTTACTTTCCATCCAACTACCTCCATCTGCAAAAACTGAACTGCATTTTACAGCTTACAGTTCTGGATGCAGGCCTGTTTCACAGTTCACTCTTCAAACCTTGATTGCCCATGTGCCCTTTGCTGCACTTTTAATTCTGGCCCCAAGCCCCAGAGGAGCAGTGTCTCACACCTTGCTGTGCAGGGGTTTGCCAGCAGCCCACTAGATCGTAACAATTAACCCTTTTCTTCTAGGAGTATGCCCTCGATAGACATCTCATGACATACTCATGTGAAATTAATTATGCTTGGCACAATGGCTGTGTATATTTATTTGGCTACCAAATTGCTTAATATCCCTTGCCATCCTAGTTAATGGACCTGGAATGAGACAATAAATCCTCATTGCATCAATCTGAAATAGCTGTGAGTACAGTCATAACATTCCCCCAACCTGGCTTGGCTTGCTTTCATATGCATTCTCCAATGCCTGCAACCCAAAGTATTTCTTTTTAAACCTGTATAAATTCATTTTGTTTGCAAACATAACTATTAAACATAACTCACCATTAAAATGGTGAGAGTTTGGCAAGAGGGCCCATAAATCATCAAGCAGGGCTATAAAAGTGGCAAGTGTTTGGCGAAAGGGCCCAAAAAAGTGGCGAGAGTTCAGTGAGGGGGCCCATAAAAACGGTAAGAGCTCGGTGAAAGGGGCCATAACAGTGGCGAGTCTTTGTCGAGAGGGGCTATAAAAGTGCCAAGAGTTCAGCAAAAGGGGCCATAAAAGCGGTGACAGTTCGGTGAGAGGGGCCATAAATGCAGTGAGAGTTTGGAGAGAGGGGACATAAAAGTGGCGAGAGTTTGATGAGAAGAGCTAGCTGCTGCTGCCGCTACTATTTCTGCTTTTGGGCAGTCAGAGTCATGTTCAGAAACTAAAATTGTGGTGTGACATCACAGGAACAATTGGCTGGTGGGCATTGCTGCTTAGGGACTGAGTCCAAACAACTGGCAGTTTAAAAACGATAAAGATATTAAGTATGAAGAATACGTAACAGTAAGTAGATGGTGATTACGTCTTATTTTTAAGTAAGGTTTATTACCACTAGTAAGGTGTGTTAAGTTTAAATAGGAGTTAATAGTATTAGTAATGTTTATTAATAGCAGTAGGTTTTATTAGTATTGGAAAGGTTTATTAGCAGTAACAAGCTTAACTAATAAATAAAAGGAATGGCAGGGCTGCTCCAAGCTCTAGAATAGCAGCCTGGGCTTTCTGGGAACTCCTGGACGCTTCCTGTGTTGTCAGCTGCATCAGCTTCAGCTCCGTGTTTTGGAACTTCAGCAGCAGCTGTCATCACTGCAGTGCATCCGTGAGGTTGAGAGCTTCGTGGATAGCACCTATACAGATGTGGTTATCCCACAGCTTAAGAGTATGCAAGAAGAGAAGGAATGGGTGACCTCAAGGCAGTCAAAAAGGAACAGGCAGATAGTACAGGAGTCTCCTGAGTGCATCGCATTCTTCAACCAATATTCCATTCTGAATACTGATTAGAATGATGGTTCTTCTGGGGACTGCAGCCAGAGACAATCTACGGCACCATGGGTGGCTCAGACATACGAGGGTTCAAGGAAGACTGGAAGAGACATAGTGATAGGTGATTTGATAGTTAGGGCAATAGATAGGTGTTTCTGCAGCCATAGACGTGAACCCAGGATGGTCCGTTGCCTCCCTGGTGCCAGGGTCAAGATGTCACTGGAGAGAGAAACAGAGTTAGTGCTTCTTCAGAGCTGAAGAAGAGTCATACAGACTCGAAATGTTAACTCTGTTTCTCTCTCCACAGATGCTGTCAGACCTGCTGAGTTTTTCTAGCATTTTCTGTCTTTATTTCAGATTTCCAGCATCCGCAGTACTTTATTTTTATCAAAATGTCGCTGAGTGGCTGCCTGCGGGGGAGGGTGAACAGCCAGCAGTCATGGTACACGTTGGTACGAGCAACATAAGCTGAAAGAGGGATGTGGTCCTTCAGTCAGAACTTGGGGAGCGAGTTGGAAATTAGCAAGCAAGGATCTCAAAAGTAGTAATCTCTGGATTATTCTCGGTGCCACACAATGAATGTGCGACTGGAAAGATGGTGCAAGAGGGAGGGCTTTAGATTCTTGAGACATTGGGACCAGCTCTGGAGGACATGGGACCTGTATAGGTCGGACGGGTTGCACCTGAATGGAGCAGGGGCTGAGTTCCTTGCAGGGGTTTTGCTAGCATTATTGGGGAGAGTTTAAACTAACGCAGTAGGGCTGTGGGAACCAAGTGATAATATCAGACAGGAATAACAGGGTGCACAGAATACTGGGAGAACAGATAGCACTAGAATAAGGAATGGTTAGTTAATAGGTGGGGTTAGAGTAAGGGAGACAGTAATTAGGGCAACTGTTCATGTATGTGAAAGCACATAGTGTGGTAAATAAGATTGGTGAGTTACAGACACAGATTGCCATGTGGAAATATGATGTTGTGGCTATAACTGAGACCTGTCTCAAAGTAGGGCAGGACTGGGTGTTTAATATTCCTGGATACAAGGTGTTCAGGAAAGGAAGAAAAGGAGGAGGAGTGGCAGTGTTGGTTAAGGAGAACATTGCAGTGACAGAGAAAGAGGATGTCCCAGGGGCGTCAAGGACAGAATCTATCTGGCTAGAGCTAAGGAATAAAACAGATGCAATTATGTTGCTTGGTGTAGTCTATAGGCCACCAACTAGTGGGAAGGATGTAGAGGAACACATTTGCAAGGAAATTACAGAGAGGTGCAAAAATGATAGAGTAGTTATAATGGGGGTCTCTAATTATCCAAATATAGACTGGGATAGTAGAAGTATAAAGAGCAGTGAGGGGCAAGGGTTTCTAGAGTGTGTTCAGAAAAGTTTTCTACATCAGTATGTTTCCAGTCCAACAAGAAAGGAGGCACTGCTGGACCAGGTTCTTGGGAATGAGGTGGGCCAAATGGATCAGGTGTCAGTATGAGAACATTTAGGGGACAGTGATCATTGTATCATAAGGTTTAGGCTGACTATTGAAAAGGACAAAGAACAATCCAGAGTAAAAATAATTAACTGGGGGAAAGCCAACTTCTATGCGGTAAAAATAGATGTGGGCTGAATAAGTTAGAGTCAAAGGTATTGAAATTAACATAAAGAAGAAAAAATGTGCTTATGACAGATGTCAGGTAGAAAATACAATTGAGAACCAGGCTGAATATAGAAGTTTCAGAGGGGAGGTGAAAAAGCAAATAAGAGAAGCAAAGAGGGAGTATGAAAAGTGGCTGGCAGCCAACATAAAAGGGAATCCCAAAGTTTTCCATAGGCATATAAATAGTAAAAAGGTATTCAAAGGAGGAGTAGAGCCAATTAGGGATCAAAAAAGGGATTTATGCATGGAGGCAGGGGAAATAGCTGTGGTATTAAATGATTACTTTGCATCTGTCTTTACAAAGGAAGAAGATGCTATCCAGGCCATGGTGACAAAGGAGGTAATTCAGACACTAGAAGGGTTTAAAATTGATAAGAAGGAAGTATTGGATAGGCTGTATGTAATTAAAGAGGATAAGGCACCAGAACTAGATGAGATGCATCCAAGGATACTGAGGGAAGTGAGAACGAAAATTGCAGAGGCACTGGCCATAATTTTTCAGTCTTCCTTAGACTCAGGGGCTGTGCCAGAGGACTGGAGAATTGCAGATGTTACACCTTTGTTCAAAAAAGGTGTAAAGATAAGTCCAGCAACTACAGGGCAGTCAATTTAACTTTGGTGGTGGGCAAACTTCTAAAAACAATAAATCAGGACAAAATTAATGGTCACATGGACAAATATGGGTTAGTTAAAAAAAGCCAGCATGTATTTCTTAAGGGAAAATCATGTTTAACCAACCTGCTGGAGTTTTTTGAAGAGGTAACAGCAAGGGTTGATGAGGGCAATGCTGTTGATGTGGTATACATGGAGTTCCGAAAGGCATTTGATAATGTGCCACACAACAGACTTGTGAGCAAAGTTATAGCTCATGGAATAAAAGGGATAGTAGCAACATGGACATGGAATTGGTTGAGTGACAGGAAACAGAGAGTAGTGGTTAAAGGATGTTTTTCGGGCTAGAGGACGGTTTGTAGTGGAATCCCCAAGGGGTTGGTGTTGGGACCCTTGCTTTCCCTGATATATATTAATGACCTAGGCCTTGGTGTACAGGGCAGAATTTCAATGTTTGCAGATGGTATGAAACTTGCAAGCATTGTGAACTTTAAGGAGGATAGTGTAGAATGTCAAAAGGACATAGACAAGTTGGTGGAATGGACAGGCAGGTGAAGTTTAGTGTAGAGAAATGTGAGGTGATTCATTTTGGTATGAAGCAGATGGAGAGACAATATGAAAAAAAACAGCACAACGCTAAAGAAATGCAGGAGCAGAGGGAGCTGGGTTTTTATGTGCATACGTGATTGAAAGTGGCAGGACAGATTGAGAGAGGAGTTAATAAAGCCTACAGCATCTTAGGCTTTATTAATATGGGCATAAAGTACAAGAGCAAGGACATTATGTTGAATTTGTATAGGACATTAGTTCGACCTCAGCTGGAGTATTGTGTTCAGCTCTGGATGACACACTTCAGGAAAGATGTGAAGGTGTTTGAGAGAGTGCAGAAAAGATTCATAAGAATGGTTCCAGGGACAAGGAACTTCACTTATTAAGATAGATTGAAGAAGTTAGGACTGTTTCCATTGGAGATAAGAAGGCTGAGAGGGGACTTGATAGAGATGTTCAAAATCATGAGGGGTCTGGACAGATTAGATTGGGAGAAACTGTTCCCACTCCTGAAAGGATCAAGAACGAGAGGGAATAGTTTTAAAGTAATTGATAAATGAAGCAAAAGCGACATGAGGAAAATCTTTTTCATGCAGCAAGTATTCAAAAGGGAATTAGACATTGTGTCTCCCATCTGAAAAGGAAGAATGTGCAGGGTTATGAGGATAAGGTGGGAGAATGGCACCAAGTGAATTGCTCATACAGGGACACGATGGGCCGAATGGCCACCTTCTGCACTGTAATATTTCTGTGTTAATTCCCAAAAGCTTTCCGTGAAGAAGAAAATAAATGAGAAAGAAAATTGAAACTTGGAAGTTGAATCACCTTGTCAAACTTCTTGACACTGATTTCTTCCTCATTGGGAGGGCCATCACCTTAGCTTTAAGCTGTACTTACCTGCTGTGCCACTTTTTTCCATTCAGGCCTCACTGTAATTTGTTAAGCAGGATACCCTTCAGAACTAAAAATGACACTCCTCCTTGTCTTTGCCTCTCTTAACATAACCTCCAGGATTGTCTCATTGAAGGAAGCAGCCCTGCCTCCCTTCCGGGAATTATTGGACTTCTAGTTCATTGCTAGAACACCAGTACAATCCTGGGGCTGAATTTTCCCCCCGTTGGAGGGGAAGTTGATGGGTGGGCTTGTATAGGCGCGCTTCCGATCGTTGCCCCGATCGGAGATGTGGCGCCATTTTATGTGGGCGGGCCAATTAAGGCCCGCCCAGCGTGATGTCCCACAGAAGAACTAAGCACCCCTGTGCGGGCGGGGGGGGAGGGAACCCCAAAATCAAGAGTGCGCTCTTTCACGCATGCGCACGAAAGAGCACACTCATCTCCCTAAGCGCAGCCTCAGGGAGATTGGCTGTAAATGTAAAAAAGATAAAAAAAAAAGAAAATTTCCCTTACATGTCCCCTCATGTGACAATGTCACATGAGTTGGGACATGTCCATAATTTTTACAAAATCTTTATTAAAAATTTAATAAATGCTGCCGGTGGATGAGGTTTCATGTTTATTCTAGTTCCCGCCGGGTCTCCTGGCCTGCCTGCCAACCTTAAGGTTGGACGGGAAGGTCCTTTAATTACTTAATTGACCCTGTCAATGGCCTCAATTGGCCATTGACAGGTCGGCGGGCACGCAGCTGATTTGGCTGTGCTCCCGCCTTCCTGAAAATTTAAATTGAGCGCGGTGATGTCGGGAGCTCCCCCCGACGTCACTGCGCGTCATTTTACATGTTGGTGAGCGGGCCCCGCCCCCGCTCGCCAACTCATAAAATTCTGCTCATGGAATCTTTTCCCATGACAATAAAAATTGGAGGTTTGGCTTTTAGGTACTATACCTGTACTTTTAAGTCTCTGCACTGGAAATCCTGCCCTCACTCTTTGCACAGCTGCACTTGGGGCACAATAGCTGTATGTTGATAAGGAGGCCTTCCTCCTGAGTAGGTCTTGCTAAGAGTGCAATTTCAGGCCTTTAGTTGACAAACTCAGTTGAGGCACAACAATTGCGATTGTATAAAATGGAAACTGATGTCACAGAAATGTTTTTGTGAAGTTGAGGCAAAACCAAGGAGTTTTTAACCTGTGCTATACCTTACTTAGGCACGTTTGCTACTGAAAGCAAAAGTTGAGAGGGTAGGAGGTGGTTGGGTGTGGATATTAAATCTCCAACAGTGACCTTTCTGCTGTTCAGCACAAAATGAACCCCCTTGCCTCCAAATACCTTACTTTTTTGATCAACCAAGTGTCTTGCGCCACATATGAAGCAGGATATAGTGGAGCCTGCCGGAACAGGCATGATGGCAGGAGGGCCCGGAGAGTCAGGTGGGAGTACCCGCATTGGATTCCCAATATCAGGATAACTATCTGCAATTAAGTTGGGGCAGGAAGGGCCTGATGCAGGAATCTTGCCTGCCAGTGGCGGGAAGGCAATTAGGCTCATCCATGAGCCACTTAAAGCCAATTATCCCTGAGCCCATCAGAATTTAGTGGTGGCTCAGGGATTTAATGGAACTCACACGGCTCTCCCATGCCTCCAGAAAGCTGCCCAGCAGATACCGTTGATAGGCACTCAATGCCTGGTCGAGAGACCTGGCAGCAGGATTGGGGAGGGAAGGCGGGTGGGGGTTGGGGAGTGGGGTGCACTGAAAGCCACCCCACCTCCTTTTCTGAGACCCCTCCACTTGACTCCCATCCTGGCCTCACATCTGTGTTCTGGGATCCAGTGGTGATTCCGGGCCTAAGTGCATTACCGACAGCAGTCACTGCTCTCGGTGGCGCTGCCAGCAACGGCGAGTTGCCGGCTTCTGATTGGCCAGCAGCCTCACTGGGTCTTTTTTGCATGGAAGGGTTGACGCTGCCCGGTTAAGTGCCTGATAGGCACTTAATTACATCGGTTCTCCCCTCGGGATGCGATGCAGGGTTCCTGCCAGTGAGGGGGAGGGGGGGAGCCCACATTGTTGGAACAATATCCAGCCTGTCACTTAAGATTTTCCAAACCAAGCAATTGTGAAAGGATTATCATTAATGTTTCTGGTTGCCCAACATGTTATGAACATTCTTTTTGCATCACACTTATCTAGGTTCAGAAATCTTAGGTGCAGGTTGGCAACATTCAAGCCTTAGGGAACCTAAGTATGCATAGGAGTACTGTTTGACCGCCTAAAAGTCTGTAACTTATCAACACAGAGCAATGGTATGCTTCCCCCTGCTTGTCATTCAAAGTCCATTAGGCTTTGATTTGCAGGGCTCTGGCTTGTAAGTTTATTTGGAGCTGAGTGAGAAGAATGCCCCCCACTCCCCCACCCCGCAACCCTCCAATCCACCCCTGCAGTGACAGGCCTACCCTTCCAGGTATTACTAATCAGCTAGGCTGTCTAGTGAATCACTAACAGTGGAGCACTGCAAACTTGTCTGCCTCAAGTAGTTTAACCTCTTGCCAATCATGTGATATATTCCTTCAGTTTGCTAAATTATAGTTATGGGCAAATTGATGTTGTGTTTAGGCTGCAGTAGGAAGATCAGAAACTGCATTCAGCAACAACACAAGAGATAGATACTATGAAAAGGTGTACAGTACTTGTTCTCGAAACTCAGTTTTTAATATGGATATATGAGATGTACTTTTTAAAAAAATAACTTCTACGATTGCTTCTCTCAATCTCCTTGGCCCCCTTATGTTTTTCTTGGCAGGAGAATCTAAAATGAAGTGTGATTTGGAGAAGTTAAAGAACAACACAGGAATTGATATGTTGCTGACTAGTGTTTTCATGTCTTCAGTTCAAGTACAGCAGCATTGGCTACAAAAGCAAGAATGAGAGAATGAAGCTGTGTTGGCAACAATGTACATACCTGTTTTTGTACAAACAAATATTTCAGGGCTTGGTAGCTTTCCTCAAAGCTTTACTAAAGTATTTTGCTCGTGAATACATCCAAGAAAAATGTTTATGTTAATGAAATTTCATTAGTTGAACATTGATATGAATTTATTTAATCTTACTGGATTATTCTCGACTAGACGCCAGACACAAACATATTTCAATCACATAATTTGTTCTTTGTTCTAATCGGAATACATTTGGAGCCTGTTTCTAAAATGGCACATATAAAGTTTAAATTGTGGGCTAAACCTGAATTAAGCTACTGTGTTTCCAGAGCTTGCAAAGATTTAATCCTACACACCTTGAGTAAAAGTTCACGTGTCACAATGCCTTACTGAAATTAATGGCTTTGTGCTATTCTTCTAACTGCTTGAGCAATAACCTGTAACAGTTTAGAATACTGTCATGGTCATGGTGCATGTGCAATGTCACACATAGCATTTACTAAAATAAACGTGTGTTTGCGCATGTGCTTGCTTTTGCACAATTAAAGCCATGCTGAGGAATCCCAAAACTAGTAGGAATATCTATTTTCTGCATTGCCAATCAAAGATTCCGAGTGATACTGGATCTTTTAAGAGAGCAAGGATTTACATCAAATATCTACACCTGATAATCCTTTCCATGTAGCATCTTTTAAATGTTCATTATTTCATATCCTCTGAAGTATATTATTGTTATTTTCTTCAGCAACTACCATTGTGCAGAACCTGTGCTAATGTGAATATTTTAAAATGGCAACATAGGATCTGTGGATGATAGTCATGGCGATAATGGGACAAAAGTTTTCCTTTAATTTGTGCCATATTTGCACCTGATGCAATTTTCAAGCAAGCCTCAATTTTAGACAGCAAACACTTGCACCCGAAATATGTGGCAACATAATACCCATATGCAAATATGCTGCTTTCAGGACCTAAATGCCATTTTGGTTGCCATCTGCTTTGCATTAAAAGACTCATCTATTTGCAAACCAAGCGTATCCAGAAGAGCAGTGCAGTTTCCATACTGGCAGGTTTACAGTGGATATGATTTTCTCCAGATGGCAGCTACAAGAGAAATGTAAGGAACGGGATATGTCTGTTCACCTTGCTTTCATAGATCCCACTAAAACATTCAACACATTTAGCAGGGCAGGACTCTACAAGATGTGGCAGGAAAATTGGCTGTCCACCACAGCTCCTCAGTCTCATCTGCTCCTTTCATGGCAACATGTATTTTCTTTCATAATGGTGTTCAGTCGAAATAATGTGAGATCCTGTTTTCATGTTGTTTTCCCATCATGTTACAAACCTTATAGTACTAAGAATGAGAGTGTGAAAGGATTTATTCAAATCTCTGAGGAAAACATTGCAATTTGGAGAATTTTTTGAGATATTATGTTCTGAAAAACTAGAAGGATAATGAAAGAAACACAAAAAGCCCAAGGATTCTAGTGATGTTTTTACAACTCAGAGTCAGAACAAGGCTCCAAGCGATAACTCAGCGGGCAGCACGAAGCGCAAGCCCCCTAAGGATAAGGGTGCAACAGCCACTCCGTGGAGTCAGGCAGGAAAACTAAAGCCAAAGCTGCCGGACAGAAACCAACTATTGACTCTAGCATGGAACATTTGGAAGCAATGTTCCTGGAGTCAAAAGAGGAAAGCAAGCAACTGAAAACTATGGTTGAAGCTCTGTGTGCCAATAACAGTGCCAGTTGTGTCAGCTGTGGCAGTACCAGTGGGAGTGCAAGCGGTGCTAATTGGTCACATCAGACCAATCATCACACTCATATAGACCAGCATGAAGATTTGACTGATTATGAGAAATACTCTGACTCAGTGTCCTATGATCTCTATGCTGAACAGGAACATAGGATCACTGATCATGAGTATGATAAGTATGATTTTACCATAACCTTAAATGAAGCAGTTACTCAAGTAGTAGTTCCAGATTGAGATTCTGATGAGCCACCTGATACTGACAGATCTGGATCCAGTGCTCCTCTGGTCAAACATGGATCATTCATGGGAAAGCAGTCAATTGGTTTTGCATCGAGATTTGCATCCCCCTCTGAGGAGGGAAATCCGCTGAGTGATGAAGTACATGCCAGAAGTACCTCAAGACAGGTAACTGCAATTTGCTAGTCTCAAAGGTGAATCCCTTAATTTGGGAAAACTTGAATCACTCGGTCCACAGTTTGGACATGAAGCTTCAGAGGTGCCAAAGGCCCCTTATGAAGGGAATTAAAGCATTCTTGAAATCTACAAATGACATACTCAGTGAAACTCAACAGGATGCTATTCTCTGCTCACCAATGTCAGCTTCGAGCTGAAATCAGCTCAGGAAGGACCTTATAAAGCCTTATCTCAACTTGAGATACACGTATCTGTGCAAACCAAGCGTAAAGACAACACGGTGGCTATCCATAAGACTTGAAAGAAATGGATGGGGAACAAAAGAGGGTAGGTGTAATGAGAAGTGACACTCAGTTTAGAGCATGCTACAATCCATACTGATGGCAGGCAGTGAAAGCAGGCTTTTTCCACGTCAGAAGTACCAGGATGCTGGATGGTTGCCATCCAAGGGGAAAGTACTCAGCCTTTTTTAAGGGTCAAGCACTACCTCAACCACCCACAGTATCTGCAGAACAGGCATGAATAGGGACAAAGACTCCAAAGGCACAATCGCAGGAAACAGCTCACAACCCATTAGCTGTCAGACAGATGCCAACTAAGCCAGAATTAGGAAACCTTTCAACCTCAACAGCCTGTACTAATGCATCTCAAGTAAGTGAAAGTGTGCAGCCTTATTTTCATGTTGAACTAAAATTGAGCGTAAGGGAGGTCGATTGAACAGCCATAAAGATTGTTGGGAAGCATAATATTGGATCAAACCATTTTGAACATTGTTTCTGGGTAGGGATTAGAATTTGAATTTAATGTCCTAGCTAAGCAAGTTTTTATACCTCAATCGTACAAATTGAACAGTGAAGAAATTAAAGGTGTTGATTTTTTAGATTTAAAGGCTTGAATGAAATGACTGTGTCCAAGAATGGAGAATAACGGCGGGATTTTCCAGCCCCGCCCACTGCTGGGCTCACTTGGTCCTGCCACAAGTCAATGGACTTTTGGCTGGCCACCGCATGCCCCATGGCAGGTCCCACCAGTGTGGAACCGGAAAATCCCAGCCTATGTCGCAAATATTTTTGCTCGACAGAAAAAAGATGGTGGATATCGCATGATTCTAGTTCTATCAAATCTGAACAAATATACAAAATGCCAACATTTTAAAGTGGACACTTAAGACATTGCTGTACAATCCTCACCAAGGACTGTTTCATGGCCTCAATAGTCCTCAAAGATGCATACTATATGGTGCCAATTGCAAGACAACATAGGAAATAACCTAAAATTCAGATGGAAAGCGGCACTATGGCAATGTAGAGCTTTACCAAATGGGCTGAGCTCAGGACCAGGCGTTTTCACAAAATTGTTGAAACCACCATTTGCAACCATAAGGAGCAAAAGTCATACTGAGTGGCATATATAAGTGACACCTTACTTGGTGCCAAAAAGAAACAGGGAGCAATGGATGCAGTCAGAGAAACTGCCCAAATATATCTTACCTAGGTTTCGTCATACACTCACACAAATCAGTAGTTGACCCAGTATACAAAATTACCTTTGTACGATTTATACAGAACTCCTCCACAATGCAAGTCAGTCTCATTGAAGCAAAATCAGAGGAAATATGTTGTCTTTGCAAATATTTGCTGGCCTCACATTCACCATCAATACAATTTGTTTCCTCTGTGATTGGCAAATTAGTGGCTGCTTTCCCTGTACAATATGGGCTATTGCATTACAAGGAGCTTGGAAAGGAAAAAGCATGGACTTTGAAAGAAATCAAAGGGTGTTTTGACAGGAAAATTATTCTTTCTCCTGCAGCTCATGATGAGCTAACTTGGTGGCTTGGCAATGTGTCAACTGCAGTCAGTAACATTGATAAGGGGACACCAACAAGTGATGCCTCAGGCTTAGGATGGGGTGCATCCAATGGTACTGCACACATTGGAGGAAGATGGAATGCTGAAGAGGAAGCACAAGCAGAAAGAAATGGAATTACTTAGAATTGAAGGCTGCTTTCTTTGCCTTCCAAGCTTTTTGTATACATAACAGCCATGTACATATGCAACTAACCAGCACAACTACAGTGGCATACATAAGCAATATGGGAGGAACAAAATTACAGGTATGTAATGAATTAGTCAAGATTTTCTGGAAATGGTGCATATCTAGAGACATTTGGGTCACCACAAAACATTTGCCTGGTGTCTTGAATCAAATAGCTGATGATAAATCAAGGAAATTCAATGACCAGCTTGAATGAAGCTAGATGAGACTGTTTCCCTACAGCTGTATACTTTGTATGGAAAGCCAGATGTTGATCTTATTGCATCACGTTTAAATGCACAGACAGAACACTACGTTTCTTGGTTACCAGACCCTGGTGCCATGGCAACAGTTGCCTTTCAATCACCTGGCAAAGCTATTTTTTCTAAGCATTTCCCCCGTTCTGCCTGATAAGTAAATGCTTACAGAAGATTGAAAGGGAGGAAGCTGATGGTTTTATGATAGTACCAAGATGGCTAACAAGGTTATTAAATTTGCTAGTGCAAGAACCAGTGATACTCTCAACAATGAAGCATTTGATTTCTCAAACTACTTCAACAGTATGACACCTGCTTTATGAGTGTCTTAACTTAATGTCCTACAGGTTATTAGGAAAGACCTACAAGATGGGCTTTTCAGCAGAAACTGCCGACATCACCCAATCTGCCTAGAGGCCATCGGCTAGGAAGCATTACACTACTTACACCAGGCAATGGATGGGTTTTTGCAATAGATGACAAATTAATCCACTGCAAACATCTGTGGAAAATGTTTTGGAATTTTTAATCTATTTCACAAACTGGACTATAGTGCCATGAACACAGCAAAGCCAGTTTTGGGCGGAATTGTCCGCCCCCACCCGCCGCCGGAATCATTCAGTCCCCCTGAAAGTCAATGGACTTTTGGCTGGGTTGCTGAATCATCCCCCGTGGGTCCTACCACAACGGAGCCACAAAATTCCAGCCTTTTTCTTTTTTTATTGTACTGCCAGGTCAGCACACATTAGCTCACATCCACTAGTTTTATGAGAGGTGTGTAGAATCATAGGATGGTATCGTCCCAGATTTGCACTAAGTGCAGCAACGGCGGGAAAAACAACGTTTTACCCACCAGCCACAATGGTGGCTTCGCACGCTGTATTGTCCCAGTCCCGCCACGTTAATTATGCATTCCCAGGAAACACGCCGTTTCAATGGCGGGTGGGCTCTCATTCGTCTGCCATGCCACCACCTCGCTGCATTCTCACACTGGGTGCCATATTTAAAGTGCATCCTCAGGCACACCTCTCAGCGCTTCCAGCCCAGGACTGCTGCACGGAAGGCATGGCCCCAAAAGACAAGAACACTGCAGCCATCCCCCCCTCTCCGGTTTAATGACATGACCCTATAGTGCCTTTTGGACACAGTAGAGGCGTGCCATGATGTCCTCTACCCCCGCTCTGGCCGCAGAGGGGCAGCAACATCACTAATCCAGCATGGGAGGCGATGGCAGCAGTGGTCAATGGTGGCCAAAAAAGGATAGCCACCCAGTGCCGAGAAAGGATGAATGATCTTCTCTGTTCTGCCAGGGTAATATACTCTACTCATCATTCTCAACTCACACACTCGCAAATCCATCACGCATCCACAGGGACCTCACTCAATGCCAGTTCAAGGGACATCACCATTCATTCACTCACACACACCTTCATTGTCCTCATCCTGTCTGTGGGACCACTCACCACCCACGCATGCCAGGCATACTTACTATCTGGCCTGGCAGATGTTCTGCTTACACTTTCTCCATGTGTACTCATGCAGGACAAGCTGGCACACAACAAGAGGAAGAGGTCACAGACTGGTGGAGGAATGCCTGAAATCAAGGTTCCCACTGACTTTGAAAATAGAACCATCCAGCTTGCTGATGAGGTTCTGGACCATTCCTGTGCTGACGGTGAGGTCGGCAGTGCTCTACCAAGTGAGGATCCAGCAATGCAACATCCATCAACAACCAGGCCATGAGTGACATGTCCTGTTTCACAGGACACTGCCAAGCACTAATTATCTCTCCTCGCTTTTGTAGGCACATCTGGGAAACAGCCGAGGGGATCCACGACCCAGGTGCTCGACTCAAGCCCCGAAGAAACCTCTGAAGAGGAATTTGAAGGCACCTTCATTGAGGAACCGTCACAGTGCTCACCCATATCCTCCACTATTGTAAATAAACTCCCAAGAATGTATCCCTACCTATGGCTCCTTGTTCTGATGAGCAGTGTTCGTGTCACTCAGATGCGAAACCTTGGCTCCTGCGCAAGATAAAGGCAGATGTCTCAGTCCAGGGCCTCTTCCCCATGCTTTGCGCAGCCTTCAGACCAAAGTGATGGTCCAACCTCACTGGACACATTAGTGATGCCTGCACCTCAAGGGTGCTTGTCATTACTGCCAGAATGTCGTGAGTGGGCATCACTGAGTTCCATCATTCTCTCTGTGCTCTCAGCACCTTCAAGGTGGCACCCATCCAGTCAGCATCTGTGACCAGTGGCGCTGTGCTCCTGAAGGGGTCAGGTGCTGAAGGTTGACAAAGGCATTTAAAGTTTCATGGCTGCGTCTCCATGATATGACCCTGATCACAAAGCGCAAGCGTGCTGCCTTCAACCAGACAGGAGTCAGACATTCACAGAGGCTATGTGAGGATCTATGGAGAGTCCTCATTGCATGTCGTCATTATCTTCCTGGAATCAAGTGACTATTAGGACCTTCCCTTTGTCTCCATGACAGTTATGTGTGCTGCCATCAGTCAGACTGGAGTCAAACATTTACAGATGCAATGTGAGGATCTATGTTGTCTCCTCATTGCATGTCATCATCATCTTCCACAAATCCAACAGCTATGAGGGTTTCTTGAGTGCGCCTGCCTCGTCTGGCCAGTGCGATAGCCTCATCGCTGTCAACCTCACCTTCAAGGACCTTCTCACCCTCATCCCCGTCAACGTCCTCTTCATCGGAGGAGACCTCCAGCTCCTCTATCTCCTCCTCAGCCAGCTCCTCTCACAGTTGCAGCGCTAGGTTGTAAAGGATGCAGCAGACGATGATGATGCGTGACACCCTCTGGACTATATTGCAGGGCTCCACCAGACTGGTTCAGGCACCAGAACCTCATTTTCAGCATCCCGATCATTTGCTCCACCTACTTGCGAGTTGCAGCATGAGCCTCATTATACTTTCACTGCTGCAATCTGAGGCCGCCGCACGGGTGTCATCAGCCGTGTCCTCTGCGGGTAGCCCTTGTCCCCGAGGAGCCATCCTGCAGCCTCTGTGGACCCTGGAAGATGTCAGGGATCTGTGACCAACTGAGAATTTAGGAGTCATGGACACTCCCTGGAAACTGATCACAGACCTGCAGGATGCATTTGTGGTGGTCACATACCAGCTGCACATTCAGCGAATGGAAGCCCTTGCAATTGACATAGTTGATCACTTGTTGCAACGGAGATCTGAGCACCACATGAGTGCAGTTGATGGCACCATGCACCTGTGAGAAACCTGAGATCTGGGCAAATCCAATCAGTCTTTCCTGGTCCCATAGCGTGTGCCTTTGCGAAGATGGCGTCCGTGACCTCGTAGATGCATTTCTGGGTGCAGGCTTATGATATCCCACAGGTATCACCTGTGGAGCCCTGAAAGGAGCCACTGGCGTCAAAATTGAGCACTGCAGTCAATTTCACAGCCTATGGCAGTGAATGCCTTCCATGTCCCTGTGGTGCCAAATCCTGCAGCAGGTGGTAGATGTGACCAACCAGTTCCCTGGACATGCACAGTCTTAGGCGACTTTGGCTCTCAGTCATCTGCAGGAATGAAAGGTGCCGTCCATAGACCCTGGGTCTAGCTAGGCGCCTACAAGCGATGTCTCACTCTGGCTCTTCAGTGGTGTGTGCGGGGCCCCAGCTGCCCCTTCTTCCTGAGGGTGCTGGTCCTCGTTCTGCACAGCAAGGTGCCTCCGTTGCTCTCTTCTCCGTAGTCTTCGATCTCTCTCTGTAAGCTCGAGGCATACAGCTAGTTCATTAGGCTCCATGCTCCTGATGTACTCCTCTTGCAGAATGAAAGAGAGAAATACGTGGGTTAGCTTGGGTATTCTAAGAACCTCTCTTCGTTAAGTCTAAAGGCCCTTTAACACATACCAGAGTGTGCTGGCCACCACTTGGATGGCCAGAGTTTAGTGCGCTGCATGGCTGCCCGAAACCTCACCCTCCTCTGCCCCACTCCACCTGACCAATTGGCAGCAGCTTTGCCCACTCGACTGCATGCTGTGCTCTTAGCTCAGTCACATGCATTCTCCTAACCCGCACTACAAGGCTGCACTGTTAGCTTGAACCCTGGGGGAGACTGGTCCAAACCGGAATGATGACTTTCAAGGGGCTGTGAGCACCTCCACTAGTCTGTGGCCAACTGACTGCTCCATTGCCAGCTTTCAAAAGGGGGTTGTGCAACTGTTCTGTAGTCCACTAAAATGCTTATTAGTTTGCATTCTGTGCCCGAGGGGTGAAAAGCTCTGGAGCACTTGGTAGTACTTTCATGTCTCTGTGTTGCTTGAGTGGGCGGATAAGCTAGAGGCCCGACTCCAAGCATGTTAATGTGGCTGTGCCTCAACTGTCTCAGCTGCAGAGGAATGGTCATTTTATATCAGGTTTCCCTGATGCGTGGCCACTTCCCTCCCCCCAACCTCGTACATGCTTGTGCACTACCATCAACAGCAGTGCAACCCTTGCCCCCCACCACCCCCAAAGTCACCTCAACCGCAGTGCTCCCCCAACTTAATTCAAGCGTGCGTAAATTTACTGTGCATTCATCTCCAAGTTCTCCTCAAATTGCAGCCTGCCAAGTGCACATCTTATTTTTGCTGTTGCACGCCGACGTGTTTGGATGATCCAGTGTGGGGGGATGATTCCGACGGACTAGGCTTAAATGAGATTCAGATATATTACAATAAGGTTCCCAGTGTCTGATGGCGGGAAACGCAGCCCACCATTGACAGACAGAGTGGACAATTGCAAACTGGTTTCAAGACTTTATGGAACCAATTTTTGGCCTTCTCGACATATTGTCAGCTCAGGCCATTGAACACACCCAATGCCAGCGGGCACAGAAAATTCCACCCATAGAATCATAGAAAGTTTATGGCACAGAAAGAGGCCACTTGGCCCATCGTGTCTGCGCCAGCTGAGAAATGAGCCACCCAGCCCAATCCCACTTTGCAGCATTTGTTCCACAGCCCTGCAGGTTGCAGCACTTCAGGTGCATATCCAGACATCTTTTAAATGAGTTGAAGGTTTCTGCCTCTACTTCCCTTTCAGGCAGTGAGTTCCAAGCTGCTATAATCTTCTGGGTGAAAAAGTATTTCTTCATCTCCTCTCTCATCCTCCTACCAATCATTTTAAATCTGTGCCCCCTAGTCTATGACCTCTCAGCCTAGGTAAACAGGCCCTTACCATCCACTCTGTCCAGGCCCCTCACAATTTTGTACAGCTCAATCAAATCTCCCCTCAACCTCCTCTGTTCCAAGGAAAGCAACCCCAGCCTATCCAATCTTTCCTCATAGCTGCAATTTTCCAGTCCTGGCAATATCCTCATAACCTCAGACCAGTGCCAAGATATGATATGACGTGGGATGTGTAACCTGTTCTAGACTACCTCCAAGAGATTTCATCTGTTTTGTCACTCACTCTTCAAGAATTATCAATGAAAACATGTATGTTAATTGCTTTGGTGTCTGCACAGCATCAACAGACCATACATCTATTAGTCACAAGCAATATGTAATTCATTTATTTTTCAAATGAATGATCTTTTGAAGCGGAGCAAACCAGGTTGCCAACTGTTGTTGAGGGCATACATATCAGACCAATTTTTATGTGCCTACGAACATTTGTGAGAATGTTTGCTTTGTACTGAACACCTTCAAAACAATGAGATATATCTCTTTGTAACTTTCAGAAGATCACACAAGAGTGACTACAAACACTCTGGCCGGGATTTTCCAGCCCCACCGTGGCAGGACCCACTGTGGGTGATGCAGTGGCCCAGTCAAAAGTCCATTGACTTTTGGTGGGACTGGCGATCCAGGCAGCGGACAGGGCCAGAAAACCCTGCCCTATAGCTAGATGGATATGTCATGTCATGATCAAAGTTGGAATCGATGTGAATGTGTTCAAGCCTCATTCTAGATGCAGCAGCTGCATCTAAAGCTAATTTAGCCATGACCTCAGTAGTGGACATTATGCAACTTTTAGGATGGAGGAGTGAAAAAACATTCTAAATATTCTACAAAAGTCCATAAAAGACATTACGAATACATTGGCAACAGCATTCTTACACGACTAGTAAGTACACTAGTGCCCACTTTAATTAAGGGACATGTTTGTAAGTATAGCGTTCAGAATTAAAGATTTGAACTGTTCTTTAGGTTTTGAATTGAAAGAAACTTGATCCTCAGGAGAGGAAAATGCCTTAGAGAGTATGTTTTATTTTCTACAAGTACTTGAAGTTGCAACACGTTAACAGGTGAAGCACATTGGCCATTATTGTCGCTGTTTCCTAATGTGCAAACAGTCAATGGATTGCATTAAAGGTGTTCAGAAACCATGAATTTGACCAGATCTGTATTTGATTGAGCTGGCATTGTGAGACCAGTTTGCTTTGAAAATCTCACATTATTTCAAACAATTACTGTTACAAAAGATGGAAAAATTAAATGAGAATGTACCTGTTCAATTTTTGATCTTCATTTTATGAGGTAGGTGGAGTGAGAGATAGTGTGCTCTCCACCCCCTCCTATGACTTTTCATACAATTTTAAATTGACATGGAATTGTATTGATCTACACAACAGGTTATGTTTTCACGGTTACTTTGTTACCGATGACATGCTGTGCCACTCTTCAATGCCAAGTACAAAAGGAAATTCAATAGTTGGCATTGATAGGGTTCATAAATTCTGCCCTCACTTTTAAGACTGGCTGCACACGTGCAAATGGGATCTCACATTATCTCTCAGTCCGCCTATCTCATAAAATGAAGATCAAACATCGAACAGGTAAGTTCTTGTTTACTCTTTCCATTGTACTGTACAGTTTGACGGCACCACTTCTGACAGTTTCAGGTTGAATAGGATGAAATAGGGCTGTGTTCTAGCCCCACTTTGTTAGGTATTTTCTCCATGTTCTTGATCTTTGCCTTCCCTGCAGATATGGAAACAGCTTACCTGCATTCTAGGTTAGACAACAACCTAATTGCTAATTGCTGACATGGAAATTCAGCTACATGGATTGTCCCTCACATGCCCACAACTTGTTCTCCCTTACTATCAACATCAAGAAAACAATGGTCATGGCACAGGTGTCACATTTGTGCCCTTTATCACACTAAACACTGTAACACCCCACTGGAAATGGTTAGCAAATTCTGCAACCTTGTGTCCACGGTGACAGACAATTTGTCTCGATGCAGAAATCAATACAAACATATGGAAAGCAACAATCTTTGGCCGACTCACAAAATGTGCATGGAATAACATTAAGCTGACTCTTAGGACCAAAATGATGGTTTATGAGACCTGTGTTCTCAGCACCTTGATGTATGGCTGTATGGCTTGATGTATGGATGAGTTACAGCTATCAAGAAAGGAAGCGCAACAACTTTCATCTTTGCTGTTTGTGGTGCATTCTGTGGATCTCAAGGAAGGACAAAATCACGAATGCACCAGCCCTCCTAAAGGTAAATCTCCCAAGGATGTTGGCATCCATCAAGCAAAGGCAACTTCACTGGTTTGGGTAAAAGCAAAATACTGCGGATGCTGGAAATCTGAAATAAAAACAGAAAATGCTGGAAAAACTCAGCAGGTCTGACAGCATCTGTGGAGAGAGAAACAGAGTTAACATTTCAAGTCCGTATGAACCATGGGGCTGAATTTTCCCCCCCATCAGGGGGGAAGTTGAAGGGCGGGCAGGTACAGGTGCGCTTCTGATCGGCGCCCCCAATTGGAGGCACGGTGCCATTTTACGTGGGCGGGCCAATTAAGGCCCACCCAGCATGACATCTGCACAGAAGCGCTATGCGCTCCCTGTGTGGGCGGGGGGGAATCCCAAAATTGAGAGTGCGATCTTTTGTGCATGCGCATGCGCATGAAAGAGCGCACTCATCTCCCTGAGGCTAAGTGCAGCCTCAGGGAGTTGGGCTGTAAATGTCAAAAACCTTAAAATAGAAAAATAAAATTTGCCTAACATGTCCCCTCGTGTGACAATGTCACCTGAATTGGGACATGTCCATAATTTTCAAAAAACTTTATTAAAATTTTTTAAAAGCTACATGAAACCTCATCCTGCCCGTGGATGAGGTTTCATGTTTTTTCTAGTTTGCGCCGGGGCTCCTGGCCTGCCCGCCAACCTTAAGGTTGGACGGGCAGGTCCTTGAGTTACATAATTGACTCTGTGAATGGCCTCAATTGGCCATTGACAGGTCAGCGGGCCCGCAGCTGATTTCGCTGCTCCCCCACCTTCCTGAAATGATGAACCACTCTATACCTTTGAGCAGGGTTGGCACCGTCAAGTCTCAAGGTAATAAATGGTTTGTGACTATTGGAATGATGATTGCAGAAAGAGAGCATCAAATTAAATGATAGGTCAGATAAATACTGGTATTATGTGGAACATCAGGAGCTTTGTAGACCAGTGTGAAGTTGCTCAAGGTGGCGTCCCAAGAAGAAGACCCTTGAAGGTGGAGTTGAGGGTCTATGATGGAACGATATTCACTCCAAGAGGACAAACCAAGCTAAGAGTACAATACAATGGGGAGAAAGAAGATCAGCAGTTCCAGATAGTAACTACTAAGCAAATTCCCTTCTTCCCAGCTAAACAAGTCAAAACGGTAACCCTCCATGTACTAGAGGAGATTTGCAGTGTTTCACATGACACCAAGTCATTGACTGCTGAACAGATCCTGACAAATTGCATGAAACATCCTGTGATAAAGCCAGTGCTAAGGTACTATGATGTCGGCAATTAAGTCACTCTGCAGTGTGGTGCCAGTGAAACGTAACTTGGAGCAATGCTCATGCAGCAAGGACAACCAGTTGTGTTTGCATCCAGAGCAAATTGAATGATGCTACACAGGTTGAGAAAGAACACTGGCTATTGTGTTTGCTTGTGAGCATTTTAATCAGTACCTGTTTGGAAAAGACAAAGTGATGGTACAGTCTGATCACAAGCCACTTCAAAGCATCTTTTGTCTGTTCCAAAACGTTTGCAAAGGGTGTTACTTTATTTTCAGAGATATCATTTGGAAGGGAAATACAAGCAAGGAAAGCAGACACATCGCCGACATACTGCCAAGAGCTGCATTCCCTTCGAAAGAGGTTGATAATGCTCATACCATAGTGTGAAATCTTCCAGATTCAGTGAGAACCAACAGTACAACATCCTCTGGAAGTCATTAACCCAGCAGAAACATTGTATCTGACAGACAAGCATCTTGCTCAGATCAGGCCAACAATACAAGATGCAACTCTTCAAATGCTACAGGAAGTTGAGATGAAAGGATGGCCTGAAACTATAAAGGACATACCTATTGCAATAAGAGAGTATTGGGCACACAGGGATGAAGTGATCGCCCAAGATGGCATCTTGTACAAAGGAACTAGAATCATTCTCCCCAAATAGATGAGAAAAGAGATGCTGAAGCGCATCCATGCAAGCCACAAGGAATCGAGTCCAGTCTGAGGAAGGCAAGAGAAATGCTCTAACTGGCCAATCATGAGCAATGAGATTAAGAGTCACATGAGCAAGTGCAGTGCTTGTAATGAACATCAAGCTAAGCAAGCGAAAGAGCTATCATGGCTCATGACATCCCAGTCAGACCATTGGTTAAGCTTGGAGTAGACCTCTTCTCTCTCACTGATACTGATTATCCCATCACATTCGACTACTATTCAGACTACTGGGACTTAGACCTGAAAGCACACTTCAGTCATCATGGCATTCCCGACATCATAATGAGCGACAATGGCCCTCCGTTGACGAGTGAAGAATTCAGGCACTTCATGAATGATTGGGAAATTCAGCACTACACACGATTGCCACACTATCCCCAGTCAAATGGAAAAACTGAAGCAACAGTGAAAATTGCCAAAGAGATCACCACAAAATCAATTAGATCCAGCACAGTATGTACCAGGCAATCTTAGAGTGGCGAAACACACCTACTGAAGTCATGGAGAGTATTGGTGAAAAAATAGATATGCTTTCGAAGTATTTTGTTTTGCACACATCAGGATGGACACAAGAATGCCAAATTTCAAAGGGAGCAACAATTTAGACTACACCCCACTACATGAGAAAAGGGTGCTGATTGGTTAGCAAGTTAGCTCTGATTGGTCGAAGTATTGCCATGGCAAATGCACCAGGGAGCTATTGCCCCCATGCTTTTGTTTAATTCAAAAAAGATGCAATATCTGGACATATTCCTTTTGCCTACAGAGGACAGGTCCCTACATATGAATTTAGCTTCTGAGAAGCATAAATGAACTACATTGCGAGCCCGACTAATCTTAAATTAGTTGTTATTGTAACTCATAGCCCACTTAGGATTGCTCATCAAGTGTTGCCCAATCAAGGAATCAAATCTTGAGTTTTGCAAGCTTGTTTTTGGTTGAGTACAGTCAAAAGCATGGGTGATAGAGTTGCGTAACCTCCCACAGTATGAGCAATAGCCAGTCACCAGGGTGACACAGCATTGCCTGTTACAGTGAAACTCGCTGCCACCTCAAGTCAACTTCTTATAATTTAGCTCCTTCCAGGCCAAGCCAGGGATATCAGCAAGATCAGTTAATCTGCAATTCATGCATCCATTAAGCAGACAACTGATGCATGTTTGCCAGAGAAAACAATTCAATCACTTACCATGTGGGCAATTGAAAATTGCAAAATAGGGCTGTGGATTTACACAGATTTCATACTGTCATTCCACGGCAAAGTCAGAAGTCCCTAGTATTGTGACTCCATTGGTAAAGAAATCAGATAGTGTGTAAAATGTTCTGCTGATTCACTGTCACCTTTCTCTCGCTATTGTCCAAGAGATATTTCATCCCACAGTCCCCCACTGCCACTGAGTTGCATAAATAACTGCAGTTTACTGAGTGTAGGGTTGCCAACTCTGGCTGGACATATTCTTGGAAATGTTGGTGGAAGTGACATTATGAAAAGCCAGCGGTGTGGCATGAAACTTATTTAAAAAACAAGCTGCACCATATTTCAAAGCAGCTTCCTTGAAATCTTTCTGATATTTCAATGCAAGAAATGGTGGCGAAGTTTCAGCCCTGTGGTATGTAAAAGTGCCCAGAAGGTCGCATATGGACAGGTGCAATTAAATCAATATTCTCTATACTGAGGAAAAAAATATTCCTCTCAAACCATAATACCATAAGACATAGGAGCAGAAGTAGGCCCTTCAGCCCATCGATTCTGCTCTACCATTCAATGAGATCATGGCTGATCTGATAATCCTCAACTCCACTTTCCTACCTTTTCCCCATAACTCTTCACCTGTGAGTTCCTCTTACCTTCCACTTGAGAGCGGAACTCTGCCACAATCTTTTGAGCCGGCATCCTACTTCCAGTTGTAAGCTTTTTCCTCCCAGCATCAAGCAAGGCACTGAGGGCACAGGCCCCACTCATGCGCACATGCAGTGTCAGCTTCCTGCATTAAAGATGCACAGACCAAACAAACATAGAAAAGAGATTCCCCCGCCTCATCTACTCCCTTTATCGCTGATATTGTGGCAATTAGGGATGGGCAATATATGCTGGCCTAGCCAGTGACGCCCACATCCCATGAATGAATTAAAAAAGGATGATGATGTCATCACTCACATGCGCAGGCTGGATACTGGCAAACAAGGAAGCAGGCGCGTTGCAATCTCCCAGAATGCTTTCTTTTGCCACCTGGAGATTGATGCCGATTCCAGTAGTCTCCCAGCCATTCCGGGTGGGCTGGCAACCTTAACTGAATGGCATAGTTTAATAAGCATTTGTACATAGACCATATTTTTCTGCAGACAGCTTACCAAAAGATATTCATAAAAATAATAAATTAATCTAAGGTGTTTAAATGCTGCTTACATACCTTATTGAATTTGTCCAGGCTAGACACATTTTGTGGCCCTAGAAAATGCCAGAGGCTATGAATGTGTAATGAGGATGGTATTTTCATTTACCTCCTGTGTTCCAGTGAGACATCAGAGCTTTGTTCAGAAGGGAATCCAGAAGGGAAAATGAGAATTGAACCATTGAACGTAGTCAGTAAGCCTGCAAAAAACAAAGCACATTCAGAGGTGACAGTCTCAAAATGCAGGCTGAAAGTGAACAGCAAAACCACAAGTGGATTCAGAATCATACAGACTGAACCAAACAATAGAGGCATTCAGCTTCTTTCCAGCTCTTTGCAGAACAAAGCAATACAAAGTGTTTGAACCCTTTGCCATTCTAATGCATCTTCCAGAAAGTTAGGTGCATGGCACTAAGCAAAACTCTGTGTAAAAGCTGACCTTGGTGTAATGTTATGGATTTTAACAAAAGCAAACTCAATCTGTTTCCTGTAACGTTGCTGCAATCTCTGGGGAAGAGATCTTGCTGGAACACCTGCTGCAGCAGGATCTGTTCTGTAGAAAGGATGACAGCGACTTTGCAAAGCAATCTGTTCCTGGCCATTTCAAGGCCTGAGCCATTACTCAAATGCTCCTAAAATACATCAAAATATCTAATGAATGGATCTCACTGTAACAGATATACAATTTTCAGTTCATACAAGGAACATGTGGTCTAAAAAATAACATTAAAGTGCTACATAGTTTAGATTTTAAATATGATAAATCTTCTGTTGCTGTGAGCCCCACAGAAAGTATATGCTTGTGAGGGGTGTATATAGAGGATGTCATTTGTTATGATTTCTTTTTATTACTGAGGGAATTGTAGATAACAGATTGTATGTCAAAGAGGAAACAATATAATAAACACTATCCCCTAGTGGGAAATTTACGTAGGATGTCAGTGAGTCACGAGAATGGAGTGAAACAGATTTTTCCAGTGAGTGAAAGCCTGCATGTTTGCTCAAACTTAGCTGCATTTTTTCTGCTCTTTCAGAAGTGCAATGTGAAAAACTTGCCTTGTCTGTAAAACTACATTGCCAAATTGCTGCAGCTGCCCTGGTATTAAATAACACGAGAATTGTATAAATATCTCTCATTTATAACAAGTTGTTGTTAGGTCAGCTGTTGGAAATGTGGAATTAAGCTCACCTTGTCATATATCTTTTCATCACTTCCACATAATAAATTATTTTGCCACTGCTGGAAAATAAAAAGCTTGCAGAACCAATAATAGCAAGAGGTCCAGCATTAAGATAAAAATGAGTGAAATAAACAGGCTCCTTATTTGAGATACACTTATATATATAGTTAAAAGTAGTTTAAATTGATTATCATACTCCATTTAGCCAAATTCATATTTTTACCATTTCTGACATTTTGAAGACCTGATTTAGCTTGGTGAAATTTATAAATCAGAGGGTGCAATTCTGCTTCCACAGCATTAGATGGCAGCATAATTTGTAAATGCATCAATTAAAACAGTGAGGTTGCAACAAAGAGGTTAAACAGTAGTTCTTCTAGAGAGAGCAGTTAAAACATCGAGACCTTGGGAGAGTGAGGTTAAAACAGCGAGACTTCTAGGGAGAGAGGTTAAAACAGCGAGATCTTGAGGAGAGAGGTTAAAACAGAAAGACTTCTAGAGCGAGGTTATAACAGCGAGACTTCAAGACAGAGGTTAAAACAGTGAGACTTTGGGACTGAGAGGTTAAAATACCAAGACTTCAGGACAGAGAGGTTAAAACAACGAGACTTTGGGACTGAGAGGTTAAAACAGCGAGGCCTCAGGAGAGAGAGTTTAAAACAGCGAAACTTTGGGACAGAGAGGTTAAAACAGTGAGACCTTGGGACAGAGGGGTTAAAACAGTGAGACTTCTAGAGGAGAGATGGGAGTTTCTGTTTGAAAAAAAACAGTGAGCAGTGACATCAAAGGAAGCGTGAGTTGATTGGCTGTTGAGTAACTGCACTTAGGGAGAGTGTGTAAATAACTTTAAATTAGAAAAATGAAATTTTAAATTTTTTTAGTGGTAAAGGACTATTCAATTACTGAGGTTTAAATTAGTACAGTAAGTGGTGGTAAGGAGAGGCACTAAATAAATTAAAAAGAGAAATAAATAAATAAAATTATTAGTTAATAAAAATGCATTAGGATTGCAGAGCAGGTGATGTGTTGCAACTGCAGAATGTGGATTTTCCTGGGATCAGGATGTAGTATCAATTTGGTTGGAAATAAGAAATAGTAAAGGTAAGAGGTCACTTGTGGGAGTAATGTATAGGCTCCCTAACAGTAGTTACACTGTAGTAAAGAGCATACAGGAAGTAATAGTTGAGGCATGTAAGAAAGGTACCGCAATAATAAGAAAGGTGACTTTAATCTGCATGTAGATTGGGAGAATCAGATTGGCAAAGGTACCTGGAAAATGAGTTAATGGAGTGTTTTCCAGACAATTTCTTAGAGCAATACTTTCTGGAGCCAACTAGGGAGCAGGAGACAGAGAATCTGCAAAGGGATATAGGTAGGTTAAGTGAATGGGCAAAAATTTGGCAGATGGAGTATCACATGTGTAAATGTGAACATGTTCACTTTGGCAGGAAGAATAGGAAAGCAGTACACTATTTGAATGGAGAGAGATTGCAGAATTCTGAGGTACAGAGTGATCTAGGTGTCCTGGTTCATGAATCACAAAAAGTTAGTATGCAGGTACAGCAACTGATTAGGAGGGCAAATGGAGTGTTGATGTTTATTGCAAGGAGAATGGAAAATAAAAGTAGAGAAGGTTTATTGCAGCCGTAACAGGGCCTCTAGAGTACTGTGTACAGCTTTGGTTTCCTTTTTTGAAAAAAGATATAATTGCTTTAAAAGCAGTTCAAAGAAAGCTCACTTGACTCATTCCTGGGATGAAGGGCATATATTATGAAGAAAGATTGAACAGGTTGGGCCTATACCAATTGAAGATTAGAAGAATGAGAGGTGATCATATTGAAACACATAAGATCTTGAGGGGACTTGATAGGATGGATACTGGTAGGATGTTTCCTCTTATGCGGGAGATGAGATCTAGGGGACACAGTTTAAGAGTAAGAGGTCTCCCTTTTAAGACGGAGTTGAGGAGACATTTTTTCTCTCAATGGGTCATTAAGTTGTGGAATTCTCTTCCCCAGAATGCAATGAAGGCTGGGTCATTGAATTTATTCAGGGCTGAGTTAGATTTTTGATAGACAATGGAGTCAAGAGTTGTGCGGGCAGACAGGAAAGTGGAATTGAGGCACAACAGATCAGCCATGATGATCTTATTGAATGGCAGAGCAGACTTGAAGGGCCTGAATGGCCTACTCCTGCTCCTGAGTTCTATTTTCCGATGTTCCTATGTTGACTTCCTCCACCACCAGGGCACAGTAGCAGCAGTGTGTACCATCTACAAGATGCACTGCAGCAACTCGCCAAACCTCCTTTGAAAGCACCTCTCAAACCTGTACCACCTAGAAGGACAAAGGCAGCCAACACCTGGAATATCATCACCTGCAAGTTCCCCTCCAGGTAACACACCAATCTAACTTGGAATTATATTGCCATTCCATCATCATCGCTGAATCGAAAACCTAGATCTCCCTAACCGTACTGTGGATATACCTACACCAGATGGTCTGTTGCTGTTCAAGAAGATGGCTTACCACCATATTCTCAAGGGCAATTAAAAATGAACAACAAATGCTTGCCCTGCCACCCATACTCACATCCCATGAAAGAAAAAAAAAATTCTCAACCTACTTTAATAACACTGATATGCTGGTTTAATTAGGAGGACCTGATTATTGGAATGATTACATTTCAATCTGGGAATTCCAGGGTACAGTAAAGTATTAGAGAATGCCCTCATTACATGAAGTGGCACACATCATTGTGGGATTGACTTGCTGTTCGCAGTAATCTTCTGGTATGCCTAGTAACTCAGGAGCTAATGTTAGTTGTCACTAACATTCATTCTAAGCAGCCTAGTTCCTCAGGGTAGTGTCGTAGGCCCAGCCATCTTCAGCTACTTCATCAATGACCTTTCTTCCATCATAAGGTCAGAACTGGGGATGTTCATTGATGATTGCACAAAGTTCAGCACCATTCGAGACTCCTCAGATACTCAAGCAGTCCACATCCAAATGCGGCAAGACCTGGACAATATCTGGGCTTGGGCTGACAAGTGGTAAGTAACATTCACACTACACAAGTGCCAGGCAATGATCATCTCCAACAAGAGAGAACCTAACCATCGCCCCTAGACATTCAATGGCATTACCATCGCTGAATCCCCCACTATAAACATCGTGGACCAGAAACTGAACTGGACTAGCCATATAAATACTGTAGCTACAAAAGCAGGTCAGAGGCTAAGAATGCTGCAGTAACTCACCTCCTGACTCCCCAAAGCCTGTCCACCATCTACAAGGCACAGGCTGGAGCGTTATGGAATATCCCCCACTTGTCTGGATGAGTGCTTCAACAGCATTCAAGAAGCTTGACATGGTCCAGGACAAAGCAGCCCGCTTGACTGGCACCCTTCCACAAACATTCATTCCCTCCACCAAGGACGAACAGTGGCAGCAGTGTGTATCATTTACAAGATGCACTGCAGGAACTCACCAAGGCTCTTTAGGCAGCACCTTCGAAACTCATGACTACTACCATCTAGAAGGACAAGGGCAGCAGATACATGGGAACACCACCACCTGGAATTCCCCTCCAAGCCAGTCACCATCCTGATTTGGAAATATATCGCTGTTCCTTTACTGTCACTGGGTCAAATTCCTGGAACTCCCTCCCTAACAGCACTGTGGGTGTACCTACACCAGAGGGACCACAACCGTTCAAGGAGGCAGCTCACCACCACCTTCGCAAGGGCAATTAGGGATGGGTAATAAATGCTGGCCTAGCCAGTGAAGTCCACATCCCATAAATGAATGAAATAATGTGGTAACCCAGAAGCCCTTGCATTGAATGTGCACAAGTTGTCCCCATTAAGTTATCATGTATGTGGCCGCACGAAGAAATTTCAAGGTAACTTAAACAAATTGGCTGTACAATTAATAACAATTAGATCATGTGTTGGTTATTACTATTTTATAGTGGGGGATTCTAGGAAACCAAAACAGAGGGGAATGTATTTTTTTAAAAGGATGCCCCTGATCCTATGTATGCCATCTATTATGATACATCAGTAAGTATCAAACATTCATGGTCTTCCTGAAGATATCAAACTTTATTCCTGGAACATCGTTTCCTTGTGCATATTTCCATCACACTAATTCTATCACACCTTAACGATATTTATCCACAAGGCTTATCTACTGTCTCTTCATTGCGTTATCTCAGCTGCTGTCTTCAAGTATCACAATGACTTTCTGCTCCCCACCTGACTCCTACATGGTCTCTCAAGTCACCCGGTTCACTCCAAACCTTTCCCCATCACTGATGTGTTTGACATAGTACAGTAGGTCCTATTTGTAGTCTTAGGTAGTTCAACGGTAAGTATTTATTAACTACTGGAAACATAGGAACAGTAATGGTCCAAGCTTGGAGTGTCTCCATGTTTGCTTCTACACATGGCTCTGTCCAACATTACACTGACCCCTAGGTGCAGGCCATGCATTCTCTTACATCACTGTGTGTGGTATTGTACTCAGTCCCATATTAACCCTTTATGTGTTAGATCCTTATACTACACCTCCCCCCAAGTCTTTATCCAATGTATTTACAAGTTATCTCATTTTTCCAGCATGTATTTACATTATTACCACTACCCCACCTTCCCTCCTCAAGTCTCTGATTTCATAGGCTCAGGCAGCCTGGAGGCCTTATAACCCGTCTATATCTTGTTCTCACTACTATCGGAGAAGCGGTAGGCTCTGTTGCTGCAGATAAACTTTGTTGAATTGGAGGTTGTTCTAGCATCTGGGTGTTTTTTCATCTTTTTCCATTCTTTGGCATTGAATCGCTCTTTGTTGATTCCCCAATTGTAGTGAGAGATGGCAGTTGGTTTATCCCGCTCTTTATGGGGTTGATGAACTCTGGGCTCGTCTCTGTACTGTTTTTTTCTCTTCCTCCTTCCTGCGGCTTGCCTTGATGCACTCTGGGATGGAAGATGGCCCTTCCTTTGTGAGGGCGTGACTTGGCACCTTTGAGTTTGGCTGTGTTATGTACTGTCGTCAATGGATGGCTGCTACTCGGTTCCAGCATTATTTGTGGCACTGTCATGCTGGCTGGGGATTGCAGCATCTGCTCTGTGGTCTCAGGTTTATCTCTCTAACTGGCATCAGAGCTGGAGGTTGAGGCTCTTCTCGTTGCTGGTTCCTCCCTTGACTGTCACCTACTCAAGGTGTCATAGTAACCATCTGAGTGGTTGACTGGTCTGAACAATGAGGGGCTTCTGGCATCTGTAACGAAAGTGGACAAACCTGTTCTGCAAAGAGAGAAGACAATTCAGAGCTGAAGTTCCAGTCGAGAGAATCTTTCTTGTTGAAGCTCTCAGGAGCTTGCAGTTCTGTATAATTTACAACAGTGATTGTCTTCATATCTTCTGCCATTTTGAGGAGATTCATGGCTAGACAGGCATCTCTGCTCAAGAGAGAAAAAGACTGGTTACGGATGATGTACATCAGCTCGAAGATTTGTTTGCCACCATACCTTAATGGTTCCATAATCAGGCCCATGACCAGACATCAAATTCCTCCTGGCCCATAAAGTGGCGTGTCTGTTGTCCGTGGCCAGAGGTCTCTCAGCCACAGTTCTTTGTCCGATAGGACTGTAGCACTGGCTCCTGTGTCCAACTTAAAGTTTGTGAGATGGCCATTAACCAAGATGTCTGCATTCCAGAACAAAAATCCAGTATCTTTGACCTCACCCAATCAGCTTGGTTGTGTGTCTCCTTGGTTTGCTGTCTCGACATCATGAATCCTCTTGGGACCTTCTGTGTGCTTGATGTTTTGGCTTTGCACAGCTTCTCAAAGTGGCCTATTTGGTTAAATTGAAAGCATTGGGCTGAAATTTCCAGACATTGATCACACCTGTGAGGACGCTTTCTTCATTAGCAATGGCATGGTCACTCTACTGGTCAGTTAGGGTATTGCTTCCCTTAGCCTGGAGTGTCCCTGTTTCTGTGCTGTTTCACTAACTGGACGGTGGGGTTTACTTTGTACCATGGTTTACTTTCTCCCCTTAATATGGGCCTGTGCTGTAAAGGGATTTCAGATTGCCTAACTATCTGGATGGCTTTCTCAAGGGTTAGATCTTCCTTCACTTGAAGCATGTATGCCACTCCTATAACTATCCTATCCACGATTAACTCAGATTTCAGGTCAGTGTAATCACAGCCTTCAGCCATTCTATTAAGCTCAGTAGTGAAGGAATCGACAGGTTTTAATCCTTTCAATGATTGTGTTACTTCTGAGGTTAAAATAAGCGTTGAATGATTTTAAAATGTCATCAAATTTTGCAGATGATTCATTGATTCCTTGTCTAGCTATTATATCATCAGCTGCTGGGCCTACCAATTAAAGCAGTGTGTTACTTGTTCAGCTTCTGTCTTTTTATCCAGACCTGCAGGAATCATGTATATAAAGAATCTCTTTCTCCAAAGTCCCCAATTTTATGATTGATCTGAACCTTGGATAAATCCAAATTAATCCGGAAGAGTGGATTTCTGACCCATGGTTAAAACTTTTAAATTGCAGGTACAGCTTTAAGAATTTCCCAAAAATCCAAGATGGTGCTTCTGTATGCTTCTTCACAAAGGGTTTTCCCGTTCTTGCCCGTTTTGGCAGCCTCCTACAGTAATAATTTTCGCAATCTCAGCATTTGCATTTTCTCAACTATGGCTGCCTGGATCAATTGGTTAGAGTCTTCTCTGCTTTAGTGCATTGTTCTTGGGTCTTGGAAGCATCAAATTCCGGCTTTTGCTCGGTTTTTAAAGCTGCCTACTCAGTCACGATTACGTTTTAATTAATTATTTAATCTTGTTTTCTTTGTTCAGAGTGAGTTCAGCCGTCAGGTATTCAGGTGCCGATTTGGGAATTAGGTTTCTCAGACTGTGATTTAAATGGCAATTTCTGACTACAGCAGTATTTAACTTTTTCAGGGCTTGTGTTGTCCAGCAATTTCAAATTCTTAGCTCACCCTTGCTAGGTCAGCTGATTCTGCATGTTCTGGGTCTTGAAGCTGGACTTCCACAGGATTCAATTGAGTGTTCTGCTGCAGTGAGGAATTTAATTTCTGCCTTCAGCTTCCAAGCCTCTCTATGGAGCTTTTTTCTGGCAATTTCCTTCTGCACCTTTGATTCTTAAGCTTTCCTGCAGATCAGAATGCTTCTTTGATTTTTCCTTCGGTTTTCCAGGGTTTTCATTTTCTTCTGCAGTCTCTGCAAGGTTTAGAGTTGTTCCATTCGCTGCCACCATTGTTGTAAGATGTTGGGTGTAGTTCGATAGGTCCTATTAAGGTATTTGTAGTCTTAGGCAGTTCAACAGTAAGTATTTATTAACTACTAGAACCTATTATACATAGCTACAGTAAAGATCCAAACTAGGAGCTGTCTTCATGTTTGCTTCTACACACAGTTCAGTCCAACACAATACTGATGCCTGGGTGTGGGTCATGTGTTCTCTTATATCACTGTCTGAGTGGTACTGTGCTCAACCCCATGTTAATCCTTTATGTGCCAGACCCTTATAACTACAAGCACCACGATTAGTCCTACAAGATAATTTATGCAATTGGCACACTGACTAAAGTCCATGGTCCAATCCCACTAAAAATGATAGAGGATTTTCCACGTCTTTAGGGAATCCTACCACTGCATAAAGAAAAGGCATGGTCCTGTTTACAATTGGTTAAGTGTTTGTAGTGCTTTTAAAAGATCCATGTTGCGAGCTTAGTGACAGCCTTGGCTGTCCTACCTCTGAGCCCAAAGGTGCAGGGTGCAAACCCCAATCTAGACAGAGCCAGCCAGTAAAAACTGAGGGCAGTATTTCATGCAAGCAACAGAGATCTCATCTGCTGAGGGCGAGAACCCCCGTGTGCCTCATTTGGGGAAGGCCCATCGACATAAGTGCCTCTCTCAGACACTAAAGTGGACAGCAGCAGGCCTCCCCAGAATCAAGGACCATGGTGGAAGAAATCCCACTCCCCAAGAACTGCCGGCTAATCAGAGGCTGGTAACTGCATATTACAAACAATGTCACTGGGGTAGTGGTGATAGCTGCTGGTAATGCAACCACCAGAGACTCAGGATTGCCAAGGGACCCAGGCAACAGGTGAGTGAAGATGGGATGAGGATCATGGGTGGGGGCTGTGATAGAAGGGGGCAGGGGGACTTGGCAGCAAGGGCAGGAGGATGGCTTTCTGTGGGCACCCATTCCTAATGCCAAGTCCTTTGATCAGGTACTACATGTCTTTAATCAAGGGACCGCTCCTGGGTGCCAGCAAGCAACCCTGACAGGATTTGCTTTTCAGGCGTCTAGCATGGCAAGCACTCCACCTGTCACTGGCTAACTACCAGCCACAACACGATAAGGCCCTTAAGTGAGCATTAATTGCCAATTCAAGGGCATCAATTGGCAGCAGGGCGGGGAGGCTATCCACAAGCCTTCCAGGGCAGAGGCCGGAAGGCAGCAAGGTGCCACTGCACCCAGCAGGATACACACGTTGGAAGGTGAGGGTGAACCCTTCATCATATGTGTTGAGTGAGCCCATAAAACTCTCCTGCCATCTAAGACTATCCGCATATTGGCTGGTATAAAAATGGCTATAGCTCATACCGTGCCTGTCATAGTATTGACAAGCCTGCAAGTCCTTGGACTGCTTCCTACTATTCTCCAAGAAAGAATGTGAAGGTCTGAAAAACAAACCAAAAGGTCCATAAAAGTTGCAAATATACAGACAGAGACAGAATTATCTAAAGTAATCACATACAGCTGGTCGGGACTTGTATTATTTAACAAAAAGCAAACAGTCCTATATAAGCTCCTTAAGTAATGCAAGCTCACTGCCTGTTTTTGAGCTCACTCTGAACAAACTATTTACTTTTTAAATGTTTTGGGATGGAAGGAAAGGATTTTTCTTCATCCCATTCCCCAACATGAGCACCTTGCCTTCCCCGTACTCTGTGCTTCTTCCTACAACCTGCTGTTGCTCCCACTCCTGCCCTTGCATCCTTGTCTTCTGTACTCCTTCACCCTTCCTGCCTCTCCACTCATAGTAACCACTCACGCCTTTCCCCATACATGAAAACCTCTGTTTCTGCGCTATTCTCAACAGCAGGCTGTGCTCTTTTCCCATTGCTTCGTCAAAGCAATGATCTTTGTCAAAGATTATTCTTCCAGTAATCCCAAACCCAGGAACCTCCTCTTCAAAAATGTTCCTGCAGTTTGGCACCACTATCACTATCCTTCCACATCTGAAGACCAACCCTCAATATTATCTAAAAATATAACCCTCCCCACTCCAAAGTACTGCCAGACATGCAGTTCAGTCTACTGCAAACTTATTTCATTTTGGTCCTCTGACTAATCTCTACTGTAGAAGAAAATTCATTGGACCAGCTTCTCTCCGTCTTGCTGCCAACAATATTTCTTCAGCTGGTGTGACTGATAAATGCTTTTTCTTTATTGCGTTTAGCCCAATCTGTATAAACTCCAACTCGTCCAAAATTCCACTATTTTCAACTTATCCCATATTAGGCTCTTTCCACATTGACCTCCATTGGTTCCCTCAAAATCATCATCATCTTATGCAGATCCATTCACAGCCTTAACCTAACCTATCCCTGAAACCTCTTTCAATCCTACAAAGCGCCCTCTGCTTTTATGCCCCTGGCTTATTGTTCTACCGTAGGTGAAAGAAAGAATTTGCAACTATGTAAGATTTTATCCCCTTTCTCAGCAACACTCCAAAGCATTTAAGTCACTTGTTTTTTTAAGATAAACCTGGTAGCCATTTTGCACATTTTAAGATACAACAAGCAGAAAGTCAAATAAATAGCCAGTTAATTTACTTTTTGTTGATGCTTAATCAGATGTTTAAGGTAAAAATATTGGCCAGGATATTGGCAGAACGCCCTGCTCTTCTTCAAATAGCAATGTAGGACCTTAACGTTAACTTCAACCACTGAAACATACATTTACATCTCTTGATGGCATCTCTGAACTGAACTGCAATGAACTGTTGGCCTAGATTATGTACTCAAACTCAGGATTGGAATTTAAACCTAAAACTTCTGACTTGGAGGCAAGAGTACTACCAGCTGAACCATGTTAGCATGGTGGCAGGGCCTTCAGCCACTAGAGCCATGGAAAGTTGGGGAAAATTGCAAAAACGTCATTTATGTTTTTCTGTTTTCCCAGCTCTTTTTCCAAAGTTACGGTGGATGAGCAGGAGAACCTCTGTTGAAATTCATCCCCAATGCCCTTCGTCTCTGAAATTCTCTTCCTTAAACCCTTCTATCCCTTGCTACAACTCTTCCTGCCTTAGCGCCTACCTCTTCAATCAAGCCCTCATTCACCTACCTAACTCTTCCTAACTTGCTAATCAGTGTCTGATCTGCCATTGGTATGTTTTTGGGTTAAAGGTACTATTTAATCCAAATTGTTGTTGCGCCATCAGAAGTATAGCACATGGCTGAAGCAGACCTCGAACAGGAGAAAAACAGAAAAATCACATGGAGAAACATTTTCATCTGTTAGGGTCATTCAGTTGTAGAAACGTTAGCATATCTGTTTATACTGTAAACATGAATGTTGTGTGTCAGCTCAGCCAGTTTCTGGCCTGGTAGCCACATGAAGAATTTACTGTCATTATGTTCTGCTATTTTACAGCTGAATGAATAATTGGGATTGCCTATTCATGCAGTCCCACAACATCTCCTGTTCAGTAACCACTGTACAGCGTTGTGATGAAATGCATACGCTCCTTTCCCATTACCATCAAAACCTGAAGGAGTTTACAAAATCACCTTAGTTTTCTGCTTGATAGAAAAGAAGAGAGAAAATAGAGATTAATATTGAAATCCTGACTGCATTATTCATCTATTTCTATTTCTCTGTGTTGAACCTTATCTTTCAGAGATCTAATATCAGAGATCTTGACAATTTGATGGCGTTCAAAATAGGTTTGAGACTTTTTTTGTCACATAGCGAACAGCACTGATTGTAAAATATGTGCTTGCTAGCCCTGTTCAGTGTTGATGTCTTGAGAATGTTGCCATGATGAACACAACATAACTTTCAACAAATGACATGATATGCACATTATGATGCCCTCAAGAAGAAAACCTTGAAAGAAATTATGACTGGGTGAGAAAGAAAGGATTATAGAAAGGTTATCAGATCTCTCTGATTTGTACTGGTTGTGCAGTAATTCTAGATTTGAAAACTAAGAAGTGGTGCGATAAGTGAACCTTTCTATTGGATGCCCCCAAGGTATTATGAAGTAAGACATTATCTGTGAAAAGATTGTTGTATTGTGAACCAATCTTCCTTTCAAATTAACTATGGCTTGTGTGAAACATTAGCAATCTAGATTTCATCCAGTCGCACAATGTCACAGCAGAAAGTAACAGCAGGCAGGTACACTGAAACAAATTAGGTAAATTTATTGAAGTGGGCAAGAATAAAATATCAAAACTTCTTACAATGTCATTCTTTGGCTCATACATATATCAAACACGTGTCTTTCAATGCAAATGCACTGTACTGCTAATGATGAGCCATCAACTTGTTCTGTTTAAAATAGAAGTCATATGATGGTGTTTTAGAATTGTTTCTACATTGTCAAATGGAAACATTGGCGTGGTACCAATAATTCTCTTGTAAGTATTGCCAAGTATTTGCAAGCTTTCAAAAAAATGTTTTCTTGGGTTAATAGAGTTCAATTCATGTATTATTTAGTATCTTCTGGCTCCTGAACACCTCCCACAGCTCTTGTGCTCCCCATACATATCAAAGAAGCAGAGAAATAAAGAGCTTATGAACTCATTTTTAAAATATTTGAACCTGAGCTTTTGCACTAGAAACTAATATTATTTATTTAATTAAAAATGATTGGAATGCAGAAATATCGGAGGGCCCTCTCCCAGCGATGCTGTCAAGGCCATTCAGACAGGCCTTACAATTGTAACTGGGTACTCTTGCTTCCAAGCAAATCAGCAGTAAAATAGGGACGTCTGACCCAATAATAGTGGAAATTATTCATGCTTATTTAATGAGGGGTAAGAGCCCTCAGTTGAAAAATAAAATTGGTGCTTGCAATTTCAAAGCTGCTTGTTGACATAAGCCTGAGGGATACCATTATAGTATTAGTACTGCTTGACTGCTTCCACAACCTATCATTATCAAAGTGGGGGTGCTGTAACTTTACAGTTTGATTGGCTACTGCAGTATTGATAAAGGGATTAAATGTCTTTGATGTGGGATAATGAATGCAAATGTTTGTTTTTATAAGGATTTATGTCCTTGAATGTATTTAAATGTATTGAATGGGCTTTTGTCAATGAGAATGTATCTTTTATATAGTAAAGTCTTTAATAGATACCTAGAACTTTGTTTTATTTCATCTCAGCGTGGCTCCTGAGGCCTGTCCATGGTGGATACTGGGCGAGTTGGCATGGAGAGTGTATGGGCAAAGGATTGTGGGTGAGGGCAAAGTTTGGCATAAGTTGGCATTCAGTTGGTACAGGGGCTATAAGGGGCCAAGGGGATGAGTGGGGGGTCATGGGTGATATGAATTGGCACTAAGTTGGCATGGGGCTATAAGGGGGCAGGAGGTAGGTAGAGGGGCATAGGTCGACATGGAGGTTATGGGACCTTGGCAGGTTGGTGCAAGGGCACAGGTTGGCATGGAGGGCACTATGGGCCATGGGGGTGGGTAGAAGAGCATAGGTTGGCATGGAGAGTATGAGGAACAATGGGCATGGGTGGCATAAGGTGGCATGAGTTGGAATGGATGGGACATGGGAAGTGTGAAAGGTGGGTGAGGGGGTGTAAGGGGTTAGGGCTAGAGGACTTACTGTTTTTATTATAACTGGGATGAAGCCTCAGGACACTGAGTTGAATCTTTTAACCAGCCCCCCTTTGCACTAGCAGACCCTGTGGCTGCCTCAACACTGTTTCTAGGGGCGGAGGGCCCAACTCCAGATAACACCCACAATCCCGGAACAAAATTCCGGCTGTTCAGGGAAGTTTCTCCAAAGTCGGGTTTGGGAAGTTGGGAATCTTCCTGACTCTGGGCACCTAACTCGGGAGCAAAGGTTCAGGCCTAGGCAGAAAGACAGGTGAGTGGAATGAAAGCAAAATACTGCGTATGCTGGAAATCTGAAATAAAAGTATAAAATGCTGGAAAAGCACAGCAGGTCTGGCAGCATCTGTGAAGAGAGAAACAGAGTTAACGTTTCGAGTCTGTATGACTCTTCTCCCCAACCCCGCACAGCCCGCTTCTAACCCATTCCCAAAATCCACAAACAGGGCTGTTCTAGTTGACCCATCATGTCAGCCTGTTCCTGCCCCATGGAACTCATTTCTGCCTATCTTGACTCCATTCTCTCTCCCCTTGTCCAGTCTTTTCCCACCTACATTAGCAATTCTGCTGATGCCCTATGTCATATCAACAAATTCCAGTTTCCTGGCCCTAACCGCCTCCTCTTCACCATGGACGTCTAATCCCTCTACCCCTCCGTCCTCTACCAGGAGCATCTGAGGGGTCTCTGCTTCTTCCTTGAACAGAGGCCCGAACAATCCCCATCCTCCATCTGGCTGAGCTTGTTCCTTCACTGAACAATTTCTCCTTTAACTTGTCTCACTTCCTCCAAATAAAAGGTGTGACCATGGGTACCCACATGGGCTCCAGTTATGCCTGTCTTTTTGTGTGATATGCGGAACATTTCTTGTTCCAATCCTAACAGGCCCCCTCCCACAATTCTTTTTTTGGTACATTGACTGTATTGGTGCCGCTTTATGCTTTCATCTGGACCTGGAAAATTTTATCAATTTTGCTTCCAATTTCCATCCCTCTCTCACCTTCACAAGGTCCATCTCTGACACTTCCCTTCCTTCACCTCTCTGTCTCCATTTCCGGCGATAGACTGCCTACCAATATTCATTACAAGTCCACCGGCTGACACAGCTACCTTGACTACAGCTCCTCACACTCAGCTTTCTGTAAAGACTCCATCCCATTCTCTTAGTTCCTCCGCCTCAATTGCATCTCTTTCAATGATAATACCTTCAAAAATGGCGCTTCTGACATGTCTCCCTTTTTCCTTAACCGAGGGCTCCCCCCAACTGTAGTCGACAAGGCCCTCAATTGTGTACGATCCATCTCCCGTGCCTCTGCCCTCACCCCTTCACCTCCCTCCCAGAATAGGGTCCCCTTTGTCGTCACTTTTCACCCCACCAGCCTCCGCATTCAAAGGATCATCCTCTGCCATTTCCGCCAACTCCAGCATGACCCCAGTTCTGAAGAAGAGTCATACGACGCAAAATGTTAACCCTGTTTCTCTCTCCACAATTGCTGCCAGACCTGCTGAGTTTTTCCAGCATTTTATGTTTTTATATTAAGCGAGTGGAACAGATAGACAAGTGGCAAATGTAATTTAAATACATAGAAGTATAACTCAGGCATTATGTTCCTAGATGATAAATGAAGAATGGGAGCATAAACTCATTGGAACTCAACTGAATGCTGTGGGCATACTATTACGGACAGGAGGGGGTTTAATTTAAACAGCCTTGATTTCTCCCCTGTAAACAGAAAGATGTTTTGATTTTGATTTCCCACTTTATAAGCAGTGACGTATTTCCCAACCCCTCAGTTTTGGTGTGGTCCAATTTCTATTAATAACCCCACGGCAAACTTGAGATAGGGTGAACTCAGGGGGTTCATTTATTTGCATGCACTCAAAACGCAGGAGGGGGGTGTCGCTACATAGTCCCATACGCATTCATACATTAAACAAGGGATAGAGAAAGAAAGATTTACAGGGCAAAGACCACAGAGCAAAGAATAATTGTTTCACATGAGTCCAAAGTCTAAAATTAAAAGTCCAATGGTGAATTCCTTCACAGAGGTCGGCAGGCTGAACTGATGCTGGATAATTCACTTTTTTAGTAGAGTTGACTTCCACGATGAGATAGGGACACAGAAATGAATTAGTCTTGTGGGCGATGGTATAGAAGTTCAGAAGTTCCAGTAGAAAATGTGTAGATGGGGGCCAGGCATTCAGACCTGGACAGAGCCCTTTTCTGTGCTGCTGCATAGTAGATGAAAGATGGCCGACTGATTTCCAGTCATACACAGTGATTCCCCTAGCTGGTTTTCCCAGTTAGGGGGATCATGTCACATGATTTTCACCTCTCCACTTTGGCTTTGGCAAAGGCTGTATATTTCTTTGCCTAGGCTCCTGGGATTGTTAATGTTCTAACCGGTAAGAATTTGAAAGAAAAGTTGCAGGGCTCTTTGTCTTAGCAAGTGACTCAGCTCCAGTTGGCCAGGCCTGGCTTATGAAATGTAGATGGCCTTTGTATAATTCCCTTTGAATTTAGTCTCTGTAGCCTAAAGGCATCATTAGCGTCTCTTCAGAGATAACTAGGCAAATTTCTTTGATACCGCCAGATTAGCTCCTATTGTTCGAAGGGCACAGCCACTCATGGCTTTCATCATTTTAAAAGGTCATTGCCCAGTTTTAAAATTGTAGGAATTATCCATGTTGATATATTTATTACAAAAATATAGTGTGAAGTCTTAGCCCCATTACAACACTTGCAGCCTCAGGGGAAAAAATGAATTCTATTTCATTTTTTTATGTGGTCTTATGAAGAAAGTAAAGAAGTATACCTGCATCCCCTCATCCACACTGACATTATTCAGGGTAAGAGTTCTGAACTTTCCTCTTTTGGGGATCAGGCATAAGCAGAGCCATTTGTTTCAGATCTCTGCCTGTTCAACTCCTGACTAAGGGTGGAATCGTCCCAGATTTGTACTAAGTGCGATAGCGGGCGGGTAAAATGACATTTTATCCACTGGCTGCAATGGTGGCTTCTCACGCTGCATCGTCCCAAACCCGCCACATTAATTACGGATTCCCAGGAGACATGCCGTTTCCATCGCGGTGGGGGGGTGGGGGGGGCTCTCATTCACCCCCCCCCAACGTCATCACCTTGCTTCATCATCCCAGGCGCCATAATTAAAGTGCAGCCATGCTCACACCTCTTAGTGCTTCCAGCCCAGAACTGCTGCAAGGAAGACATGACCCCGAAAGGCAAGGAGACTGCAGCCCCCAGATTCGATGACGTGTCCCTCGAGAGCCAGTGTAGGCCCGCTGTGATGGCCTCTACCCCAGCTCTGGCCACATGATGTGCAGCAACATCACTAATCCAGCTTGGAAAGCGGTGGTAGCAGTGGTCAATGCAAACGCCCTGCAAAAGAGGACAACCACCCAGTGCTGCAAGAGGCTGAATGATCTCCTTTGTTCCACCAGGGTAAGGCACTCTTCTCATCACTCTCAACTCACACTTACAAACCCATCACATATCCACAGGACCCTCACTCATGGCCAGTTCAAGGGACATCACCATTCACTCTCTTGCACACAACTTCATTGCCCTCAGCCCGTTCATAGGACCACTCACCACCCACACATGCCAGTCATACCTATCATCTGGCCTGGCAGGCACCCTGCTTATACTCTCTCCACCTCTATTCATGCAGGACACAAGAGGAAGATGTCGCAGACTGGTGGAGGAATGCCTGAATTCAAGTCCTCACAGACTTTGAAAACAGAGCCATCCAGCAGGCTGACGAGGATCTGGACCATTCCTGTGCTGACGATAAGGTCGGAGGTGCTCTACCAAGAGTGGATCCAGTAGTGCAACATCCATCAGACAACCATGCTGTGAGTGATGTGTCCTGTTTCACAGAACACTGCCACACACCAATTATCTCTCCTTGCTTTCGCAGGCACATCTGCCAAACAGTCAAGAGAGTCCAAGACCCAGGACCTCCAATCAAGTCCCAAAGGAAGCTCAGAGAGGAATCCACTGAAACCCTCCCTCAAGACCCATCACATCACTCACCCACACCGTCCACCAGTGCAGAGACACACATCTTGGTGGGACCTAGGCGGCGGTAGGGACTTCCCAGGTGTCTGGCACTCAGAGGACTACCGGCGACCAGAAATTTGATGACCGAGTTAGGTGACAAGCCCCTGGACTCGGTCATACCTCGATTGCTGGAGCTGCAAAGGCAAGCTCAAGAACATCACGAAGGGATGTCCGCTGCACTCCTTGGATTGCAAGGCACGATGGAGGAGTCCGACTACCTCCAGGTTGAGGTGATCGCACCAGCATGCCAACACTCTGAGGTCAACACAGGTAGGGTGGCAGCCATCATGGAGGCCTTGGTACAGGCCGTCGCTCCTTCACTGCTGTGCAGGCTGAACCCCATCGCCGATGCCATAACTGGCCTCCAACAGTGTGTACGCGAGAGGGGTGCGGGGCAGCCTAATCTCACTCTAGCTACCCCTTCTCTCAAGGAGTCAGCCAGGGGCCCTCGGGCGCCCTTGGGAGGAGGATCAGCAGGTGTACACCCAGGGGTCATCCATCCAGGTGACTAGGGGGGTGTCTGGCCCAACCAAATCCCCTCTTCCTGTGACCTCAGCAGCTCCAGCTCCACAGGCCGAGGAGGGTGTCACTGCCGCATAGCAGGACCCCGAAAGCAGGCCAGGGCCCTCCAGGTCTTGGCCCTCCAAAGGATGCCCACCAAGGTCATCACAGACAACAGTCAGCAGGCTGCCTCCACCTCCACTGTGGATGTCTGGGGAGCATCAAGATACAGTGGCAGAGTTAGGAAGGGTAAGAAGATGCAGTGCACAGCCTGAGCATGGTGTTAATCACTTGTACATAATGTTCACTAATGTAAATAAACTCCCAAAAATGTCTTAAAGCAAAATACTGCAGATGCTGGAAATCTGAAACAAAAACAGAAAATGCTGGAAGAACTCAGCACGTCTAAAAACATCTGAGGAACTCTCTGAAGAAGAGCCATAGGGACTCAAAATGTTAACCCTGTTTCTCGCTCCACAGATGCTGTTAGACCTACTGAGTTGTTCCAGCATTTTCAGTTTTTGTCCCAAGAATGTCACCTTGACTATGGCTCCTTGTTCTGATGAGCAGTGTTCATGTCACTCAGATGTGAAACCTTTCTGCACAAGATAAAGGCAGGTGTGTCAGTCCAGGGCCTCTTCCCTGTGCTTTGTGCAACCTTCAGACCAAAGTGATGGTCTGGCCTCACATTCCCTTGACATATTAATGATACCTGCACTTCAACGGTGCTTGTCATTGCTGCCAGAATGTTGTGGGCAGGCGTCACAAGAGTTCCGCTGTGTGTTCTCAGCACCTTTAAGGTGGAGTTGGACCCCATCTCTTTAACATCTGTGACTACTGATGATTTGCTCCTGAAGGTCTCAGGTGCTGAAGGCAGACAAAGAATCAGGTGCTTTTAAAATTTCATGGCTGTGTCTCCATGATATGACCCTGATCGCAGAGTGCAAATGAGCTGCCCTCAGCCAGACAGGAGTCAGATATTCTCAGAGGCTATGTGAAGATCTATGGAGTGACCTCACTGCATGTCGTCATCATCCTCCTGCAGTCGAGTGACTATCAGGGCCTTTTTTAAAATTAATTCACGGGATGTGGCCAGCATTTATTGCCCATCCCTAGTTGCCCTTGAGAAGGTGGTGGGGAGCTGCCTTCTTGAACTGCCGCAGTCCATGTGGTGTAGGTACTCCCACAGTGCTGTCAGGGAGGGAGTTCCAGGATTTTAACCCAGCAACGGTGAAGGAACGGCAATATATTTTCAAGTCAGGATGGTGAGTGACTTGGAGGGGAACTTCCAGGTGGTGGTATTCCCATCTGTCTGCTGCCCTTGTCATTCTAGATGGTAGTGGTCGTAGGTTTGGAAGGTGCTGTCTAAGGAGCCTTGGTGAATTCCTGCAGTGCATCTTGTAGGTGGTACACACTGTTGCTACTGTGCGTCCGTGGTGGAGGGAGTGAATCTTCGTGGATGTGTTGCCAGTCAAGTGAGCTGTTTTGTCCTAGACAGTGTCAAGCTTCTTGAGTGTCTCAGTGACAGGAGCATTATCACAGAGGTTATATGCACTGTCATAAGCCAGACTGGAGTCAAACGTTCATAGATGCAATGTGAGGATCCATGGTGCCTCTTCACTGCATGTCGTCCTCATCCTCCACAAATCTAGCAGCTATGAGGGCTCCCCGAGTACGCCTGCCAATGAGGCCAGTGCGAGGGCCTCATTGCCATCATCATCGCCTTCAAGGACCTCCTCACCTTCATCACCGTCGACATCCTCCTCATTGGAGACCTCCAGCTCCTGCATCTCCTCCTCAGCCAGCTCCTCTCCCCTTTGCTGTACCAGGTTGGAAAGGGAGCAGCAGGTGATTAAGATGTGTGACACCCTCTGTGGACTATGTTGCAGGGCTCCACCAGACCGATCCAGGCATCGGAGCCTCATTTTCAACATCCCGATGGTTTGCTCCATCAAGTTGCAAGTTGTAGCATGAGCCTTATTATACATTCGCTCTGTCGCAGTCTGAGGCCGCCGCATGGTTGTCATCAGCTACATCCTCTGTGGGTAGCTCTTGTCCCCGAGGAGATACCCTGCAGCCTCTGTGGACCCTGGAAGATGTCAGGGATCGGTGACTGACTGAAAATGTATGAGCTGTGGACCCTCCCTGGAAACCGTGCACAGACCTGCAGGATGCGTTTGTGGTGGTTGCACACTAACTGCACATTCAGTGACATTGTTGACCCCTTTTTGCAACAGAGATCTGAGCATTTGATCGCACCCCGCACCCGTGGGAAACCTGAGATCTGGGCAAATCCAAGCACTCTTGCACCCTGGCTCTCTTGGTCCCGGGTGAAATGCACAAAGTTGTGTGCCCTGCGAAGATGGCATCCGTGACCTCATGGGCGCATTTGTGGGTGGAGGCTTGTGACGCCTCACAGAGGTCACCTTTGGAGCCCTGAAAGGAGCCACTGATGTAAAAATTGAGCACGTGGCCACTGGCAGTGGATTCTCTCCAAGTCCACATAGCGTAAAATCCTGCAGTAGCTGGCAAATGTGACCAACCAATTTCCTAGACATGCGCAGTCTTCGGCAACGCTCGTTGTCGGTCATCTACAGGAATGAAAGGCGACGTCGAAAGAACCTGGATCAAGTTAGGCACCGTCCAGTGACGGCTCGCTGTGGCTATTCTGTGGCATGTGCGTGAGCCCCAGCTGCCTCTTCTTCCTGAGGGTGCTGCTCCTCCTTCTGCACTGCCTAGTGCCCCCCTCGTTCTCTTCTCCGTCATCTCCACTCTCTGTAAGCCAGGGGGCATAGAGCTAGTTCACCAGGCTCCATGCTCTCGATGTACTCCTCCTGCAGGATGAAAGAGAGACGCATGCGTTAGCTTCGGTATATTAAGAACCTCTCTTGGTTAAGTCTGAAGGACCCTTAACACACCCCTGAGAGTGCACTGCATGGCTGCCCAAAACTCCACCCTTCTCCGCCCCGCTCCACCTAACCGATTGGTAACACCTTTGCCCACTGGACTGCATGCTGTGCTCTCAACTCAGGCGTAGGTGTTCTCCTAAGCCAGTAACTGCTCAATGGCCAGCTTTCGCAAGGAGATTGTACAACGTGCCCCGTCATCCAGCTGTTCTATAGTCCACTAAGATGCTCATTAGTTTGCAGTCTGTGCCCGAGAGGTGAAAAGCTCTGGAGCATTTGGTGGCACTTTGATGCCAAAGCGTTGCTTTAGTGGGCAGATAAGTTAGACTTCAATCGTATCAATGGCTGCGCTTGAACTGTCTCAGTTGCAAAGGAATGGTCACTTTATATAAGGTGTCCCTAATCCATGGCCGCTTCCCTCCTCCCTGCCCCACACGTGCTTATGCACTACCTTTAACCGCAAGGCAACCCTTGCCCCACTTCCAACATGCCTCAGCCGCAGGGCAGTCCTTGCCCCACTTCCAACATGCCTCAACTGCAGGACAGCCCTTGCCCCTCCCCGCCCCCCCACACGTCTCAACCACAGGGCAGCTCTTGCCCTCCCCGGCTAAGTCGCCTCAACCTTGAAGTCCAACAGGTGCCCTCGCGAGAACTGTGCAACATTACTGTGCATTCACCACTGTGTTCCCCTCAACGTGCAGACCGCCAAGTGCCTTATATATGCTGTTGTGAAACATGTCACATACAATCACACTGACATGGGCGAACGATCCAGCAGATCTTGGGCGGCGGGGAGTTGCAGTTGATTCCAAAGGGCTGGACTTATAAGGATATGCAGATGTATTACAATGAGGTTTTCCGACGTTCAATGGTGGGAAAAGCGGCCCGCTCATACCGCCCAGCATGTCCGACACCAGTGGCAGAAACATTCCGCCCTAAGTGTCCTCTAAAGGATCTGGAGGCTTTACAGGGTGGTTAGCACTCAGGGGGTGAGTGATGGTCAAGCTGCTCAGTTCTATTCACAGGAAAATGCTGGGCAGTGCCCAGGCCCTTGGATCATATGGCTGACGTGCTCTTCTCCAGATTAGCTCCTGCCTGTCCAGCTTGGCAACCAGTGGGCTCAGCTATTCAAACCCAGGAACTGTGGGTAGGCTTATTGTCAGGAGCTTGGGGTGTTTAAAGGGGATGGTGGCTTCTTTAGGGTATTCAGTTCAGTGTCTAGCTGAGGCACCAGCACAACTTTGTGGGGGGATGCTCTAGTGTCTGTTGCTAGGGGCTTTAAGTAGGCACAGCAACAGGCAGGCATCCCACTCTTGAACCTGGACCAGCCTTACTGGGCCCAGATGATAGGAAGATGGCCTTCAGGGAGGGGCCTTTCCCGCATCCACACCAGGTAGAGCTACAGTGCTGTAGCCTGGTGGGTTGTTATGGATCATTTTAACTGCAGGAGTATTTTTTTTTTGAAAAACATACTTTATTCATAACATATCTGGAAGAACATTCCAAAACATTTCAAAATCACAATCACAAAAGTACAATCAAATTCAACTTTTGCACATGAATCACAAGGTGCATCGATACAATCAATGAATATTACAATCATTTCAATATGGTCAATGCAGACAATCAGATAATGGTATTGGAGTTATCAACATACATCACGTTGCACTCTGAGGTGCTTCAATACAATTATAATACAATTTGTATTCACTGCATACATTCATTTTGGCTGTACAGCCTGAGGGGCTCTCAACAGTTCCCAGTCCCTCGGTGCACTGTGGCAGAAAGGTCATAGACAGCGACCTTTCCCCATTGCGCCTTTGCGGCGGCTGCCCCAATCTTTAGTGCGTCCCTCAGCACGTAGTCCTGGACCTTGGAATGTGCCAGTCTGCAACACTCGGTCGGGGACAACTCTTTGCACTGGAAGACCAGCAAGTTTCGAGCAGACCAAAGAGCATCTTTCACTGAGTTGATGATCCTCCAGCTGCAGTTGATGTCTGTCTCGGTGTGTGTCCCTGGGAACAGCCCGTAGAGCACAGAGTCCTGTGTCACAGAACTGCTTGGGGTGAACCTCAACAGAAACCACTGCATCTCTCTCCAGACCTTCTTTGCAAAGGCACATTCCACAAGGAGGTGAACAATGGTCTCGTCCCCACCACAGCCACCACGAGGGCAACATGCAGAGAGGGTGAGACTCCTGGCGTTTTGGAAGGATCTGACGGGGAGGGCTTTTCTCACCACCAGCCAAGCTATGTCTTGGTGCTTGTTGGAAAGTTCTGGCGATGAGGCATTCTGCCAAATGACTTTGACAGTCTGCTCGGGGAACCATCCCACAGGATCTACCCTCTCCTTTTCTCGCAGGGCCTCTAAGACGTTACGTGCCGACCACTGCCTGATGGACTTGTGGTCAAAGGTGTTTCTCTGCATAAATTTTTCCACGAGGGACGGGTGGTACGGCACGGTCCAACCACTTGGAGCGTTCCGTGGCAGCGTGGCCAGACCCATCCTTCGCAACACCAACCCTGTCACGCCGTCTTGCGATTCTGCATTAAGGTGGATGAGTATGGGTTCCAATCTGGTTGGGATCTCTCTGCTGCTCAGTTGGGTGGTAAGGTCTGTGTCTTTTGGGGCACATCTTCCCTCTGATGGGTGGTCAGCTCTTGCTGTGCCTCCTGGTGGTTTTTCATCTAAGTGAGGAAGTACCTTCATTCTCTTTGGGCCAATTTGGGAACTTTCCTGGTCCCCATTTAAATTCGCCAGAAAGCTATTAGCAGACCAATCAATGGCTTCCTCGCTGGGGTCTTTGGCTTTGCTCTCTCCTAACTTGTTCCATGTCCCCTGGAATGCCAATACCCTCAAGTGGAGGTGCAGTTGCAGTTGCACTCCTTTGCGGCTTTTTGACAGGGTGAGGCATCTCACTCCCTATCCGCTCATCTGTTTGGGGACTCCCTGTGCCCCTATTTAATGTGGGAAGAAAGTTTCCGCTAGCCATAATTCAGGCAAGTCCTTAACCTTTTCCTTTCCTAGTTTAAAAGTTTGCCATCCTTCAGGCACTTTGACTATGTGGGGCATCTCCCTCACTATCTCATTCTCTGCTTTAGGACTTCTCTGGTCCCTATTTAATTTGGGGATACTCTGTAGATCTATTTTAGATTCTAGTGGCCTTTCATAGTATCACAGTATCTTTACAGTGCAGAAAGATGCCATTCGGCCCATCAAGTCTGCACTGGCTCTCTGAAAGGGCATTCCACCTAGTCCCACTCCCCTGCCTTAGCTCCATAATCTTGCATGTTCTCTCTTTTCAGATAGCAATGTAATTCCCTTTTGAAGACATCGATTGAACCTGCCTCCACCACCCTTTCAGGAAGTTTGTTCCAGACTCCAACTACCCTCTGGGTGAAAAAATGTTTCATCACATCACATTTACTCCTTTTGCCAATTATTTTGAATCTGTGCCCTCTAGTTCTTGATGTTCTCTTGAGTGGGAACAGTTTCTCACTCTTTACCCTGTCCATACTGCTCAGGATCTTGAATACCTCTATCAAGTCTCCTCTCAGCCTTCTTTTCTCCAAGAAAAACAGTCCCAACCTTTCCGATCTCATAGCTACAGTTCTTCATCCCAGGAATCATTCTTGTGAATCTCCTCTGTACTCTCTCCAATGCCTTCACATCCTTCCTCATGTATGGTGCGGAGAACTGGATGCAGTACCCCAGATGAGGCCTAACTAGTGTCTTATACAAGTTTAACATGACCTCCTTACTCTTGTACTCAATACCCCTATTTATAAAGCCTAAGATACTATATGCTTTATTAACTGCTCTCTCAACATGCCCTGCCATCTTCAATGACCTATGTACATATACGCTGAGGTCCCTCTGTTCCTGCACCTCCCTTAGAGGCTCTCCCTTTATTTTATACTGTCTCACCGTATCTTTCCTGCCAAAACGAATCACCTCATACTTCTCTGCATTGAACTTCATCTGCCCAAATCTGCCCTAACCACTAACATGTCTATGTCCTTTTGAAGTTCAAGACTATCCCCATCATGGCTGACAACATTTCCAATCTCCATATCATCTTCAAATTTTGAAATCATGCCTTGCACACCACAGTCTAGGTCATTAATATATATCAGGAAAAGCAAGGGTCCCAACACTGAGGAACTCCACTACAAACCTTCCACCAATCTGAAAAACAGCCATTTATCACTACTCTCTGTTTCCTGTCACTCAACCAATTTCTTACCCATGTGCCTACTTTCTCTTTTATTCCATGACCTAGAATTTTGCTCACAAGTCTGTTGTATGGCACCATATCAAATGCCTTTTGAAAATCCATATACACCACATCAACAGTGTTTCCTTTATCAGCCTTCTCTGCTACCATCTCAAAAAACTCCAGCAAGTTAGTTAAACATGATTTTCCCATGATGAACTCATGCTGACTTTCCTTACTTATCCTGCACTTGTCTAAGTGATTATTGATTTTATCCCATGCTATAGTTTCCAGAAGTTTCCCTACCATTGAGGTCAAACTGACTGGCATGCAGTTGCTAGCTTTATCCTTGCACCCTTTTTTGAACAAGGGTGTAACATTTGCAATTCTCCAGACCTCTGGCACCTCCCCTGTGTCTAAGGAAGACTGGAGGATTATCACTAGTGCCTCTGCAATTTCCACATTCACTTCCCTCAATACCCTTGGATACATCTTACCTGATCCTGGTACCTTATTTATTTTATAGATACATAGAGTCATAGAGGTCTACAGCACAGAAAAAGGCCCTTCGGCCAATCGAGTCTGCACCGGTCAAACAAGTACCTAGCTATTCTAATCCCATTTTCTAGCACGAGGCCCATAGCCTTGTATACCATGGCATCGCAAGTGCACATCCAAATACTTTTTAAATGTTATGAGGGTTTCTGCCTCTATCACCCTTTCAGGCAGTGAGTTCCGGATTCCCACCACCCTTTGGGTGAAAGAATTGTTCCTCACATCCTCTCTAAACCTCCTGCCTCTTACCTTAAACCTATGCCCCCTGGTTATTGATCCCTCCACCAAGGGGAAAAGTTCCTTCCGACTAACCTATCTATGCCCCTCATAATTTTATACACCTTTTTAAGGAAAGATAGCCTTTCCAACATCTCTTTCCTCTTGATTGTAAGTTCTTCTAGTGTACCAGTTACCTCCTCTCTCACCTCGGCCTGAGTAGCAAGTTCTTCCTTTATTAAGACAGATGATATTTCTCCAGCCCCCACATGCAAGTCCCCTTTTTTGTCCCTAATTGGCCCTACTCTTTTTTGTAACCAACCTTTTATTATTTAGATGCTTATAGAAGACCTTAGGATTCCCTTCTACGTTTGCTGCCAGCCTCTTTTCATGTTCTCTCCTTGCTTTTCTTATTAGTTTCTTCACTTCCCCTCTGGTCCTTCTATATTCAGCCTAATTCTCCATTGTATTTTCTACCTGATATCTGTCGTACGCGCGCTTCTTCCTTTCCATGTTTACCTCTATCTCTCTTGTCATCCAGGGCGCTCTGGATTTATTTGTTCTACCTTTCCCCTTCAAGGGAATATACCTTGACATTGCCTGCAATACTTTTTTTTTGAAGGTGGCCCATTGTTCAGCCACTGTCTTTTCTGCCAACATTTGATTCCAACTCACTTGGCTCACTTGCATTCTTATCCCATCAAAGTTGGCTTTCCCCCAATTAATTATCCCTGCTCTGGATTGTTCTCTGTCCTTTTCCATGATTAACCAAACCTTACAATACAATGGTCAGTGTCCCCTAGAGACTTTCCCATGGATATTTGATCTGTTTGGGTCAGCGTATTCCCCAGAACCAGGTCCAAAAGTGCATGTCCTCTCGTTGGACTGGAAGCATACTGCTGTAGAAAATTATCTTGAACACATTCCAAGAACTCTCGCCCCTCTTGTCCTTTTGTACTATCCCTATCCCAGACTATATTTTGGTGATTAAAGCCCCCCATTATTATTCTATAACTCTTTCACCTCTCCATAATTTCTTTGCAAATTTGTTTCTCCACGAGTTGGTGGTCTATATACTTCAACAATCAATGTTATTACATCTTTCCCATTCCTTATCTTAACTAGAGAGACTCTGTCTTTGACCCCTCTGGAACATCCTCTCGATTCAGTATTGTAATGCTGTCTGTAACCAATATTGCCACTCCCCTCTCACTTTTCTTCCTTTCCTGTCTCTCCTAAACACCTTGTACCCAGGAACATTTAACACCCAGTCCTGCCCTTCTTTAAGCCAGGTCTCTGATGTAGCAATAATATCATAATTCCATTTGTCAACCTGTGCCTGCAGTTCACCAATCTTATTAATCACACTCCGTGCATTCACATCATGCGCATTAGCCCTGATTTAGGCTTTTTTACTTTCCTGCTTATTCTGACCCCACCTAATGACTTATTGTTGTCTCCTCTAATTCTATTAAACTCTCCAAGTATTCTATCTATCTTGATGCAACTCTCTGATATATCCTCGTTATAGTTGGTACTTCACTACTTCCCACTGACAGTTTTTCTCCTCTGCACTCTGAATTTCCCCCAGGTTCCCATCCCCCTGCCAATCTAGTTTAAACCCTCCCCAACAGCACTAGCAAACCTCCCCACGAGGACACCAGTCCCAGTCCTGTTAAGGTGTGACCCGTCCTTTTTTTACAGGTCCCACCTGCCCCAGAACTGATCCCAATGCCTCAGAAATCTAAAGCTCTCCCTCCTACTCCATTTCTCCAGCTATGTGTTGAACTGCTTAACCTTCCTATTCTTATGTCCACTAACACATGGCACTGGGAGTAACCCTGAGATTACTGCTCTTGAGGTCCTGCTTTTTAATTCCCTTCCTAACTCCTTAAAATCTCCTTTCAAGACCTCATCCCCTTTCCTACCTATGTCATTGGTCCCAATGTGGACCACGACCTCTGGCTGTTCGCTCTCCCACAAAAGAATGTCCTGCAGCCACCCTGTGACATCCTTGACCCTAGCACCAGGGAGGCAACATACCATCCTGGGGTCACATCTACAGCCGCAGAAATGCCTGTCTGCTCCACAAATTATGGAATCCCCTACTACTGTAGCACTTCCACTCTTCCTCCTCCCCTCCTGTGCAGCTGAGCCACCTATGGTGCCACAGATTTGGCTCTTTCTTGTCCTCTGAGGAACCATCTCACTCACCAGTATCCAAAATAGAAAAGTGGTTAGAGAGTAAGATAGTCTCAGGGGATTCCAGTGCTACCTGCCTGTTTCTCTTAGATACTCTGGCGGTCACCCATTCCCTCTCTTCCTGTGTACTTTTAAGCTGCAGTGTGACCACCTCTCTAAATGTGCTTCCACATAATCCTCAGCCTTGTGGATGCACCACAGTGACTCTAGTCGCCAATCAAGCTCTGCAACTCAGAGCTCAAGTTTCTGCAGCTGGTGATGCTTCCTGCAGATGTAGTCATCGAGGGCACTTTGTGCCTGCACGACTTCCCACAGCCCTGATTTCTGCTCTCACCACACATCCATAACCAGACCCCCTTTATAAGTGGTGGCATATGTCCCAACCCCTCAGTTTTGGTGTGATCCCATTTCTATTAATAATCCGAGATAGGATAAACTCAGAGGGTTAGTTTATTCGCACACATTCAAAATAGGGACGGGGGTGTCGCTACATAGCCCTCTATTCATTCACGCATTCCCTATGAATTCGGTCTCTGCAGCCCACAGGGGCCATTAGCTTCTCTTCAGAGATAACTAGGTGCAAATTTCTTTGATGCTGCTGGATTAGCTCCGATTGCTTGAAGGTCACAGCCAGAAATGGCTTCCATCATTTTAAAAGGTCATTGTCCAGTTTTAAAATTTAGGAATTAGCCATGCTAACATATATACATATATATGTTTCATAAAAATATAGACCGGGGTTTCCGGTCCCGTCATGGCAAGACCCGCTGCAGGGGATGCGGTGGGCTAGCCAAAAGCCCATTGACTTTTGGCGGGACCAGATGATCCCAGCAGTGGGAGGGACTGGAAAATCCCACCCATAGTGTGAGGCCTTACAATACAAAACTTGGGGTGCAAATAGTGATTTTTATTTAAAATGCAAGTGGTAGAGAAAGACATAAACAGGGCATTACATTTCATGTTTTATAAATAAGGGCATGGCATACAATAGCAAAGAGATATTTATTTTGTACAAGGCGGTTAGGCTCCAGTTCAAGTATTATCTATAGCTTTGAACCAACCATTATGGAAGGAAAATTGTAGAAAGTGTACTGTGTAGATTAACCAGGAATGTGCCAGGGATTAGAATTTTAGCCATGAGGAGATATTGGGACTGTCTCCACTAAAGCAGAGGAGCCTAAAATAATGTTTAATAGAGATTATTAAAAGTAAGATTTTGATAGAATGAATAGGAAAGACTATTATTTCTGTTTTGGGAGTTGTTAGCAAAGGAAGAGTAAAAAGAGAGCCTAAGACAATTGTTGCAGAGTTGACTGCTTTGCCACAAAAAGCACTTGAGGCCGAAATAATTATATCTTACATCAGAGTATAGGGAGTTAGTAGATATTTTTGGATTGCTCTAATAAAGAGCCAACATGGATATGATGGGTGTATTATAAATTTGTATTATAAATCTTCCCCTACTTCAAGCAATATACATAATATATAATAAAAGCTTTAAGGTTGTATAAAGACTTGACATTTGCAAGCTGTAGATGTGTACCAGGTTGACAGGTTATGTGACATCTGCTTGTTACACAACACTGTTAGTTCATCTCATCTTGCTAGATTCCTTAAAGGGTACTACTGTTTCTTGCATTTGATTTCAGATGTAGTGCTCAATGTTCAATCTGACTTTCATCATTTGTTAGTCATGGGAAAAACAGTCTTCTGGGGCATGTGCCATGGAGTGCCAATAGGTGGCATGCTTTCTTGCACCCACCTCAGGCATTAGCAGGTTCATTTTCCGAGGAAACATGGGATCCATGACAGTGTCAAGCCATAACTTGCCCATAGACTACATCTTGTGCCTTGACATGGATTTGTCATTGCCTTTCCTATAGTCTGCTATTTCTTTCCCTTTGGAAAGATTGGCATATATTTATAATTTATTTTCAGCCTTTATAAAGGCCAGAGGAATTTTTGACTCCCTCCATAGGCCCATACAGCCACTTCTCTTTAAGTAGCCACATTCCTTGAAACGTTCAGAGCTATAAGCATCCAATGCAGCGAGTCTGCTGACAGAACACTTTCTGCATACGATTTAAGTTATTCAGGAAGTATACAATAATATCAACAACTTGCATTTATATAACATTTTTAATCATAGAATCATAGAATGACTACATTACAGATGACCATTTGGCCTGGCATATCTGTGCTGGCTCTCTGCAGGAACAACTCACCTAGTGCCACTCCACCACCTTCTCCCCATTTTCCTGTATATTGTTCCTTTTCAAATAATAATCCAATTCCCTCTTGAATGGCTCAATTGAACCTGCTTCCATCACACTTTCAGGCAGTGCATTCCAGATCCTAGCCACTGACTGTGTGAAAAAGGTTTTCCTGATGTCACCATTGCTTCTTTTATCAATTATCTTAAATTACAGGTGAACATTGTTAAATTTGCAGAATGGACAAATAATTGGGAAATGAAGTTCAACGTAGTTATGTGAGGTAGTACATTTTGGTAGGAAAAATAGGGAGGTCACTTATTACTTGGATGTAGTGAGATGCACTGAAGTGCTTTGCAGGGGCATTATCAGATAAAATTTGACACTGAACCGCATGAGATATTAGGACAAGAGATGGGTTTTAAGGAGCATTTTAAAGGAGGAGAGGGAAGTAGAGAGGTGGAGAGGTTTACTGAGGGAATTCCAGAACTTAGGGCCTAGGCAGCTGAAGGCACCGCTGCCAATAATGGGGTGAAGGAAACTAGAGATACACAAAAAGTCAGAATTAGAGGAATGCAGACTTCTAAGAGGGTTGCAGGACTGGAGAAGGTTACAGATATGGGGAGAATCAGGGCCAAGAGGATTTGAACGTTAAAATTATTTAGATAGTCAATCCCACTTAAGCAATTGATATCAGCAGGTCACTCCAGAAACCAGGTGTGAACCAGGCAATGCAGAGAGTGCAAGTATTTTTGCCCCATAATTAGACAATCAACCTTAATAAATAATCTTCTGGTGCTGCTAGGTAGATGGAAACATGGCAGGCTGAACTTTGCAGCTCCTGAAGGCAATATTACTGGTTCCAATAGCTAGGGGACCACGTGTATCCCTTTGTCTGGGTCCTTTGGATTGTTAATGTTCCAATCATTTGGGCAGAATATTTCCGTCAGCGTGCGTGGGCGGGCCCGACATGCCGACGCGTAAAATGACACGTGATGACATCGGGCATGCATCCCAACGTCATTGTGCGTCATTTCGATATTTCATTCGGCAGGCTTGCGCCGGAGGCAGCTGCGTGCCCACTGAACTGTCAACAGCCTATTTAGGCCATTAACAAAGCAATTAAACTTGTTAACAATGCTGCCTGTCCAACCTTAAGGTTGGCGGGCAGGCGAAGAGCCCAAGTGGCCTTCGCGTTTTTCAGGAAACCTCATCCATGGGCCGGATGAGGTTTCCTGAAGAGTTAAATAAATTTTCAAAACTTCACAAACATATCCCAGCTCATGTGACATTGTCACATGATGGGACATGTTTAAATAAATTTTTCCTTTCTTTATTAAAAACTTTTATAATCCATTCAATCTCCCTGAGGCAGTTCCGTGCCTCAGGGAGATTGCTGCGTGAAAGAGCACAAATCCTGACTCTCCCTCATTCCCCCACCCCTCCCACCCGCACAGGTAGTGCTGAGCATTACCAGTCACGCGTTACACTGGGCAGGTCTTACTTGGCCTGCCTGCGTACAACGGCGGCTGCAGCCGATCGTGGGTGGCGATCGGCTCTGTGCCCGCCCACACCCACTCCGAACAGCCTGCCTGCCATAGGAAAAATTCACCCCATTATGTCTTAAAGGGAGGCTGCAGGGTCCTTTGTCCTCGTGTACGAACCGGCTCCAGTTGACTAGATCTGGCTTATGAAATGTTGATGGCCTTTGTATTGTTCCCTTTAAGTTTGGTCTCTGTAGCCCACAGGGTGTCATTATGGTCCCTTCAGAGATAACGAGGTGTCAGTTGCTGAAAACTGCCAAGCTGGTATTGTTCAAGGGTCACAGACAGGCATAGCTTCAGCCATTTTAAAAAGTCATTGTCCAGTTGTTAACATTTTAGAAATTAGCCATGAGGAAATCTACATATATATTTTATAAAAACATAAAGCATGAGGTCTTAGATTCCTGACACTTGCATTTCTGTAGCAACTTATTGCATCTCTTAGAAGTACCACAAAGCTCTCCACCTATGATGATTTACTCTGAATGCAGGAGGTAGAGTAAATATTGTTATGTACATCACATTGGCCCCAGTTAAGCAACAACTCAATTTTAAAATTCTTATCCCTGTTTTCCAATCCCTTCATAGCCTCACCACTCCATATTACTGTAATATACTCCAGCCCTACAACACTCCAATGGCTGTACTCCCTCCATTGACAGCCTTGCCATCAGCATCCAAGGCTCTAAGCTCTGAAATTCCCTAATAGCCCTCTCTGCCTCTCTTTCTTGCTTGATAAATTTTTTGTGAAGCGTCTTGGAATGTTTAACTACATTAAAAGGGCTATATATAAATATAAGCTGCTATGAGATGAATAGCCAGAAACTTTTATTTTAGTTGAGGGTAAAACATTGCTGGGATGTTAGAAGAACTTTCTTGTTTTCAATTATCACCTTGGTTATTTAACATCCATTTGAATCACTGGAATCAGAAGTGTCCTCAGTTAACATCACATCCAAAGGACAGGACCATGTAGCATTTGCTTAGTACTGCACTATAGCGCCAATTTACTTAATTCCTAGAACAGGGATTCAATCCTCACTCTGGTGACACAGAGATGAGAATCCTGTGGTTTGAGCTAAACTGACACCAGGGACAGATTTTTGTGGGCACCCACTGGCAGGTTTCTGATGGGGGCACACAATATTATCCAGGTGGCCTTCCTTCTCCCTCCCAGCTACCCCCGACCTGTCTGCAATTTTAAAAGAGCTGAGGTGGGGGGGAGAGTGGGCAAGGCCTAGGGTGGCCCGCCTGTCCTCGCCTCAATTAAGGCCCTTAAATGGCCAATAAATGACCACTTAAGGACCACTTCCCATCTCAGCATCAATTTTGAGACAGGTGGAAGGAGTTCAGGGAAAGGGGGAAGCTTGGCAGGCCACCCTGCTCAGGCCTTGGGCAGGAAAGTGTAGCTGGGGTGGGGGGCACTTCCATTCCTGGTCCCTTTTCAAATAGAGTGCCCTGCCTCCCTCCCAATCTCTGCCCCGCCTGGGATGCTCCCTCCCTGCCTGGCCTGCCTATCAGAACCCCCAATCACCTCTCACCAGTACCCCTGCCACCCCCACCCCATCACCCCAGGCCTTCTCTCCCCTCCCTTACCCTCTTTGAGACCCTGGACTTACCTGGTCGTGTGGGCTCAGGCTGGTGGAACTGTTGTACTCCCAGCAGTGGCACCGCTCCCAGTGGCACTGCTGAAACTATAGGGCTTCTGGCCAATCAGATTGGCCAACAGTTTTCTGAGACACGACTTCCTCCCAAGTGAGGGGTAGAAGTCTCGCCTCCAGCCAATTAACGTTCCGAGGAAGGTTAAATGGCTGAGGGACTGCCATGATCGGTGAGGATGTGTTCCCCGCCAACTCTTTGAGGGCGGAGTGGGAAACCCCACCATCCATTTAATTCTGCCCCAGATAACAGCATTTTATAAGAGAATACCAATGTGACTCCACGAAAGGCAAAAGGTCATTCCTCCCTTCCTCCATGGGTTAGATTTTATGGGAGTTGGGTCAGACTACTCATTCCCCTGGAAGGTTCTTAATGGACCGACTTTTAAAAAGCCAGCCCCAAGGCAAAAGTACTCTGGGGGTGGGCTAAACTGGCTCAGGGTCAGACTTCTGCCCTTCAGTGGACAGGAAGTCCCGTCCTCAAGAACTCAGTAGTGGGCGCTGCTGAGACTGCAAGAAGGCGCATAAAGGTGACCAGAGACAGGTAAGTCCTGGGCTTTTAGGGCAGGGAGGGATTGGAAAGCCTAGGGAGAGGGAGGTGGGGGGCTTGGTTTTGGAGGACAGGTAGCAAGGAATGAAGCGAGAGTTCACTTCTTGTGGGGATACCCTGACACTCATGTTTGTTAGGTTGCCATTACCCATAGTGTGTACTGCTTAGACACTGTTATGCAGTTACCAAGAAGTCTTTATTAACATTACTCAACTATGTACATATTTACAGTAAAGGGTACAGGTATGGAGAGGACTTCATAGCATATCCTTACATGTTGCTACCTAGCTTTACACTGCTGACCTAAGGTGCCCTCATACATCATTGGTAGGCAGTACTGTACGCAGTCCCAGATTAACTCCTTATGTACTGGATCCTTCTACTACAGTGCCCAGGGCACTCCCCGATTGATGTGCCCCCACCAGCCCCCTCCCTTACCCGCCTTTTCAAAGAAGCCCTTACAAAAACAGCCTTTGCACTCTGGCCTGCATGTCACTGCCCAGTATTTTATGCCAGTGGAGGTGGATTGAGGCCCTTAATTACCAATTAATTGGGCAGTTAAGGGCCTCAATCGGCCTCAGGCACGATGCCTAGTGGGCACCTTCCCAACACCACCCCTCCCACTCTATTATTGTGCACAGGTTGGAGGTGGATGGGAAGGAGGTGGGCTGGGCACCTGACATATTTTACGTGCCCCCCTCGCCAACAACATGCCTTAAAATCTAGCGCCATGCGTACATTCTCTTTTTCTCTGAGATCTCCTTCCCCTCCCTGCCTTTGAGTTTCTTCCTTGACTCTCTGAGTTCCCTTCTGCCCTGTCTGCAACCTCAGTAAGGAAATCTTTCCTGTTTCCTTAGCGTTCTTATCTTTGACACTAGGCAGATCAGTGTGGAATATTCCTCCTTTAGCTCCTGCATGGAGAAACACGTGCAGGGTTCATAAATTTTATTCCCACAGTACTTTGTTCCGTCTCACTGCAGGAGCAGAAGCAGGAGTGGGAGTAGCCAATTTTGTGGTAGCAGGAAATAAAAGTAAAGAAGGACTGAGAGAGAACTCCCACTATGGCAAATGAGTGGAGGGGTGGGGACAAGAAGAGAGGGAGAAAGAGATTAGAGTCACACACCAGCTGTCAAAATTGTTTGGGAAAGATCACAATTACAATGGTGGGTGGTGAATTGATATGCAATAATCATAGTAACTATTTTGGGTGTATTTACAATCCAAAAGCATTTGCCTGAGAAGGCATTGTACTGTGACAGAGATTATTTAACATGAGTAATTGTGTCAAAGACCCTGCATTAATTATTCCATAAACTCTTCTCCCTAGCTGACGGAATACAAAGGATTTTGCTCTGATATATAATCATGTCTTGAATTAATAATCAGTAGAAACTGATTATTGTTTTCCTGCTGTTTGATATAAATGTATATGGCTTATTGAATAAGTTTCGCAAATCAATGCAACCTCTCATTTTCTTCAACCTATCTTTAATTTATTAATTCTTGTCTTGCAACTTTTAGTTCCAGCTGTATAATGGATACTCTTAAATTTCCTGTTAATTTACACCATATATTGTTTGAACCAGCCTATCTTGAAAAGGCAGAATAGCATCAACTCCTCTGTACCACATGGTGGAACTATAGCTACACTGTGGCTGGTGAGCATTTGGGTTCTTGAGTGTTTTGCCATGAGAAAGCTCAGCTAAATATATAGGATGAGGTCATGTTTATGGGCTGCCTAAAGCTTCCATTTTCTGTTGCAAGATACCGCAATTCAAGGGTAGATTTGTTCTTGTTGTAAAACCTTAAGGAATGGTGTGTTTAAAGAAAGAAGGAAAAAGTATCCTCCTAATGTCATTTTATACATTATTTGACATTGCCTTCATCCCAGGTGCTCTCTCCTCTCTTCATGCTTGTTTCAGTGTCAGGGGAGAGTGACAAATACAATATTTATTATGTCTGTTGCTCAATCATGTGATATTAGGATGATAGACTGTAGGTGGATAGAGACTTAAAACCACTGCCTATTTAGTTTGTCTTAAAAAGGTCAGTCCTGGAAGGCAGTTGGGGTATGATTTTGCTTGTAATTAATCTTTGAATTTGGCAAAGTATTGGTCGCAAAATCAAAATAATGACCAAAAATTCCAAGCTCTACTTCTGCTTTGAACCATTGATAAGACTACTTAAAATTCAGAAATCCTTTATTTTCTTGTAATATATAATATGTGAGTTTAAAGAAAGCTAACTGCATATACTGCCAAAAATCAAAGTAATCCTTAAAGTGATTAAACCATAGTGCATAAGAATAGATTTCAGATGCAGTTCTTAGTAGACAATAGAATACTGCCAGAAGTGAATAGCTACTTCTTTAAGAGACCCTTCTCCTTTTCTGCTGTTGATGGAATGAAGCCTGGCTTCAGAGGATAGAACATTCAGTCTTATGTGGATTCTGCCGTTAACGTACTTTAGGCATGATGTTGCTTTTCTCAAATGCGTCACATAGTTCTCTTACACAGCATGTGACATATCTGTATAGATTTCCAGTCGAGATTGCCATATCAGACCAGCATAAAAATAATCACAATGCCAGCTGATCCTTGCAGTTGGCAATGGAAAAGCAAGGGATTTTCATGTTATTTCCTGTGTAGTCAAATTCACCAGAACTCTTGTTTTCTGCTTAGAACAAAGTAATGTTTACATATGGATTTTGAAACAAAGGTACAAACAGTGATATCCCACAAGGTACTGTATATTAAAATATTTATACAATCAGTGAAATCCTCCTCCTAACACAACATGCGAAAAAGTTGCAGATCCACTTTGCTTAGTGGGACCCAAATGAATTACATAAATGTAAAGGCTTAAATAAAAAATTGCATTGAATAACCTCAGCACATCCCAAATGAAGTATTTTTGAAGTGTAATCACCGTTGTAATAGCAATTGCAAGCTCAAATGAACAGCAAAGTGATAATGACAAATAATCTGTTTTAGTGATGTTGGTTAAAAATAAATAATGGTCAGGGGAAAATTCCCTTGCTCTTCATTAATGATCTTTTGTGTTCACTTGAGTGAGCAGACAGGCCTTGATTTAATGTTTCATCCAACGAAGCCACAGTTGACACCTATATGGTAGCAGGCCCAGGTTACTTCACCCATGAAGTCACTGGGGACAATTTTCTGATTGATCCAGTAAGCTTGATGGCCAGTGATAGGTAGCTACAACTGAAAGAAAAGAAAGATTTGCATTTATACATGGAGAGGCAGTGATGTAGTGGTATTATCACTGGACTAGTAATCCAGAGACCCAGGGCAATGTTCAAATCCCACCATGGCAGATGGGTTGTAAAAACCCATCTGGTTCACTAATGCCTTTTAGGGAAGGAAACCTGCTGCCCTTACCTGGTCTGGCCTACATGTGACTCCAATGTGGTTGACTCTTAACTGCCATCTGAAATGGCCTAGCAAGCCATTCATCTGTATCAAGAAGGAATAAAACTGGAAGACCCACCATTGACCAAGGCACCGGAAATGACAACGGCAAACTGAGCCATGTTGATCTTGCAAAGTCCTCCTTACTAACATCTGGGGCATTGGGCCAAAATTGGGAGAGCTGTCCCACAGACTAGTCAAGCAACAGCCTGACATAATCGTGCCTTACAGACAATGTCCCAGACACCACTATCACCATCCTAACAAAGGTGGCAGCACAGTGGTATACAGTGGGGCGGAGTTGCTCTGGGAGTCCTCAACATTGACTTTGGACCCCATGAAGTCACCAGGTCAAACATGAGCTAGAAAATCTCCTGCTGATTACCAGGTACCATTCCACCCTCAGCTGATGAATCAGTACTCCTCCATGTTGAGCACCACTTGGAGGAAGCATTGAGGGTGGCAAGAATGTAGTGTGGGTTCAAGACTTCAACATCCATCACCAAGAACGGCTCGATAGCACCATCACAGACTGGCTAGATTGGGTTTGTGGCAGGTGGTGAGGGAACCAACAAGAGAGAAAAACATACTTGACCTCATCCTTACCAACCTGCCTGCTGCAGATACATCTGTCCATGACATTATTGGTAGGAGTGACCACCACACAGTCCTCATGGAGACAAAGTCCTGTCTCCACATTGAGGACACCTACATCGTGTTGTGTGGGACTACCACCATGCTAAATGGGATAGATTTCAAACAGATCCAGCAACTCAAGACTGGGCAACCGTGAGGCGCTGTGGGCCATCAGCAGCAGCAGAACTGTACCCAACCACAAACTGTAACCTCATGCCATGGCATATCCCCCAACTCTGCCATTATCACCAAGCCAGGAAGTCAACCCTGGTTCAATGAAGAGTGCAGGAGGGCATACTAGGAACAGCACTAGGCATACCGAACAATGAGGTGTCAACTTGGTGAAGCAACAACACAGGACTACTTGCCTGCCAAACAGCGGAAGCAGCAAGTGATAGACAGAGCTGAGTGATTCCAAAGCCAACGATTCCGATCTCAGCTCTGCAATCTTGCCACATCCAGTCGTGAATGGTGATGGACAATTAAACAATTCACTGGAGAATGAGCCTCCACAAATGTTCCCACCCTCAATGACGGGGGAGCCCAGCACATCAGTGCAAAAGATAAGACTGAAGCATTTGCAACAATTTTCAGCCATAAGTGCCGGGTGGATGATCCATCTCGGCCTCCTCCAGAGGATCCAGCATCACAGCTGCCAGTCTTCAGCCAATTTAATTCACTCCATGTGACATCAAGAAACAGCTGAAGTCACTGGATACTGCAAAGGCTATGGGCCCTGACAATATTCCAGCAACAGTACTGAAGACTTGCGCTCTAGAACTTGCCGTGCCTCTAGCCAAGCTCTTCCAGTGCAGCTACAACACTGGCATCTACCCGGCAATGTGAAAAATTACCCAGGCATGTCCTGTATACAAAAAGCAGGACAAATCAAACCTGGTCAATTACTGTCCCATCCGTCAACTCTCGTAAAATGATGGAAGGGGCCATTAACAGTGCTATCAAGCGGCATTTGCTTAGCAGTAACCTGCTCAGTGATGTTCTGTTTGGGTTCCGCCAGGATCATTTAACTCCTGAGTTCACTACAGCCTTGGTTCAAACATGGACAAAGAACTAAACTCCAGAGGTGAGGTGAGAGTGACTGCCCTTGAAATCAAGGCAGCATTTGACCGAGTGTGGCATCAGAGTGCCCTAGCAAAACTGTAGTCAGTGGTAGCCAGGAGGAAGGCTCTCTGCTGGCGGTAGTCTTACCTAGCACAAAGGAAGATGGTTATGGTTATTAGAGGTCAATCATCTCAGTTCCAGGGCATCACTGCAGGAGTTCCTCAGGATAGTATCCTAGGCCCAACCATCTTCAGCTGCTTCATCAATGACCTTCCTTCCATCAGAAGGTCAGAAGTGGGGATGTTTGCTGATGATTGCACAATGTTCATCACCATTCGCTAGTCCTCAGATACTGTAGCAATCCATGTTCGAATGCAGCAGGACCTAGATAATATCCAGGCTTGAGCTGACAAGTGGCAAGCAACATTAATGCCACACCAGTGCCAGGCAATGACCATCTCCAACAAGAGAGAATCTAATCATTGCTCCTTGACATTCAATGGCATTACCATAGCTGAATCCCCCAATATCAATACCCTGGGGGTTACCATTGACCAGAAGCTGAACTGGACTAGCCATAAAAATACTGTGGCTACAAGAACAGGTAAGAGGCTAAGAATCCTGCGGCGAGTTACTCACCTCCTGGCTCCCCAAAGCTTGTCCACCATCTACAAGGCACAGGTCAGGAGTGTGATGGAATACTCTCCACTTGGCCTGGATGACTGCAGTTCCAACAACACTGAAGGAGCTTGACACCAAAAAGCAGCCTGCTTGTTTGGCACCCAATCCACAAACATTCACTCCCTCCACCAGTGGCCGCAGTGTGTACCATCTACAAGATGCACTGCAGGAATCACCAAGGCTCCTTAGATAGCACCTTCCAAACCCATAACTACTACCATCTAGGAGGATAACAGCAGCCACTACATGGGTACACCACTGCCTGGAAGTTCCCCTCCAAGCCATTCACTATCCTGACTTGGAAATATATCACCGTTCCATCACTGTCGCTGGGTCAAAATCCTGGAACTCCCTCCCTAACAGCACTGTGGGTGTACTTACACCACAAGGACTGCAGCGGCTCAAAAAGGCAGCTCACCACCACTTTCTCAAGGGCAATTAGGGATGAGCAATAAATGTTGGCCTAACCAATTACACCCACATCGCGTGAAAGAGTAAAACGAATACCTTTCAGCTGCCTCAGGGCATTCCAAAGCACTTTACAGCCTATGAAGTACTTTTTGAATTGTAGTCACAGTTATAATGCAGGAAACATCACAACCAATTTATGTACAATAAGCTTCCAAAAACAGCAATGTGGTAATGACCAGATAATCTGTTTTTGTGATGTTGATTAAGGGATAAATATTGGCCAGGATACCTTGGATAACCTCCCTGCTCGCCTTCAAAATAGTGCCATGGGATTTTAGATGGCCACCTGAGAAGGCAAACAGTGCCTTGGCTTAACATTTCGCCCAAGAGATAGCGGTTCCAACAATGCAGCTCTTCATCTGTACTGCACTGGAGTGTCAACTTTGATTGACCTAAACTGTAAACAAAATAGCAATTTGATATTCATTTATTTCTGACAAAAATAGATTTTTGTTGAATTTTAATTTCTATATATCTGGATGATTATATGATTATATATATAAAAGGTTAGGTGGTGCAAGGTCAAAGGGAATGGTAACAGGCTAAGTAAAGAAACAGAACATGTCTGGAGAAGGTATGAATGGCAGAAGATGAACAGCTGCCATCTAAAACCAAACAAGAGGGTAAAAACAAGGAAATAAAACTAAAACCAGCCAAAAAAGGAAGGAAAATGGAGGCGGAGGCTATGATCTGAAATTGTTGAACTCTAGAAAGCTGTAAAGTGCCTAATTGATCGATGAGGTGCTTTTTCTCGAGCTTCCATTGAGCTTCATTGGAAAAATGCAGGAGGTAGAGAATAGAGAGGCTTACATGGGAGCAAGGTGAAGATTTAAAATGGCAGGCAACCAGAAGCTTGCGGTCACGCTTGCAAACACACTGGAGGTATTCCGCAAAACAGTTACTCAATCTGTGTTTGGTCCCTCCAATGTAGAGCTGATCGCATTGTGAACAGCAAATACAGTATTGGAGTACAAGTGAATTTCTGTTTCAACTGGAAAGGTGTTTGGAGTCTTGGATGGTGAGGAGGGAGGAAGCAAAGTGTAGGTGTTGCATCTCCTGTGCTTGCATGGAAAGGTGCTGTCTGAAGGGGAGGTGTGGTGTTGAGGGTGATTGAGGAGTGGACCTAGGTGTTACAGAGGGAATTGTTCTTTGGAATGCTGAAATGGAAAGGAAGAATGGTGTGGTGGGGCATCACGGTGGAGGTGGTGGAAGAGAAGGATCCATTGAATATGGAGGCTGGTGTGATGGAAGATGAGGTTTCAAGGGTTCCCTTTCATGGTTCTTGGAGGTAGTGGAATGGGTAAAAGCAAAAGTGTAGGAAATCAGACAGACACAGTCAAAGGCCATGTCAAGCATGGTGGGAGGGGAACCTTCAGTTGAGTAAAAAGGAAGACATATAGGAAGTGTTGATCTGGAATGTTGCAACATCAGAACAGGACAAGATAGCAGATGGTGTTTAATGTGGAGAAGTATGAGGTTATTCACTTTTGTATTAAGTATGGAAAAGGTAAATAATTTTAAAAAGATGTGAAATTTGTAAATATTGGTGTTCAGAGGGACTTGGGGGTACTAGTACAAGGAACATAGAAACGTAACATGCAAATACAGAAAGCAATTAAGAAGGAAAATGGCATGTCGGCCTTCATTGCAAGGGGTTGGAGTACATACGAACATATGAATTAGGAGCAGGAGTATGCCATTCAGCCCCTCGAGCTTGCTCTGTCATTCAATAAAATCAAGGTTGATCTGATTGTGGCCTTGATTTCACATTCCACCTACCCCTGATAACCTTTGACTTCCCTATTAGTCAAAAATCTATCTACCCCTGCCTTAAAAATTATCCACTGACCCTGCCTCCACTGCTCTCTAGAGAAGCAAGTTCCAAAAATTCACAACCCTCTGAGAGAAAACATTTCTTCTCATCTCTGTTTTAAGTGGGAGACCCATTATTTTTATATTGTGCCCCTAGTTCTAGTTTGTCCCACAAGGTGAAACGTTCTTTCAGCATCCACCCTGTCAAGTACCCTCAGGATCTTATATGTTTCAATAAGATTACCTCTCAATCTTCTAAATTCCAAAGGATACAGGCCTAGCTTGTCCAACCTTTCTTCATAAGACAACACCCCCAACCCAGGAATCAGTCAAGTGAACCTCCTCTGAACTGATTCCAATGCATTTACATCATTTCTTAAAGAAGGAGACCAAACCTGTTCACAATACTCTAGATGTGGTCTCACCAATGGCCTGTACAATAGTAGCAAAGCATCTCTGCTTTTTTATTCCATTCCCCTGGCAATAAATGACAACATTCTATTTGCCTTCCTAATCACTTGCTGTGCCTGCATACAAACTTTTCCTCATTCATGTTCCAGGAAAGCCAAATTCTTCTGCATCTCAGAATTCGACAATCTCTCTCCATTTAAATAATATGCTACTTTTCTGTTTTTCCTGCCAAAGTGGACAAGTTCACATTTTCCCACATTATACTCCATCTGTCAAATTTTTGCTCACTCACTTAGCTTATCTATGTCCCTTTGCAGAATCCTTATGTCCTTTTCACAACTTACTTTCCTACCTATTTTTGTGTCATCATCAAATTTAGCAAACATACATTCAGTCTCTTCATCTAAGTCATTGATATAAATTTTAAATAGTTGAGGCTCCAGCACTGATCTTTGTGGCACTCTACATGTCACATCTTGCCAACCTGAAAAAGGCTTATTTATCACAACTCTCTGTTTCCTGTTATCTAGCCAATTCTCTATCCATGCTAATATGTTACCCCTTGCACTATGAGCTCTTATTTTGCATAGTGACCTTTGATGTGGTACCTTGTCAAATGCCTTTGGAAAGTACACCACATCCACGCGTTCCCCTTTATCCACAATGCATGTTACTTCCTCAAAGAACTGTAATAAATTAGTCAAACATGACTTCCCTTTCACAAAACCATGCTGACTCTGCATGATTGAGGTCTTCTAAGTGCCCTGCTCTAACCTTCTTAATAATAGATTCCAGCAATTTCCCTATGATAGATGTTAAGTTAACTGGCCTGCAAATTCCTGCTTTCTGTCTCCTTCCTTTCTTGAATAGAGGAGTCATATTCCCTAATTTCCAATCTGATGGGATCTTTCCAGAATCTAGGCAATTTTGGAAAATTAAAACTAATGCATCTACTATTTCAGCCACCATTTCCTTTAAAACCCTAGGATGAACTCCTTCAGGATCTGGGGACTTGTCAGCTTTTAAGATTTTAATTATAAAACTGTTCTTAGTACCCTTTCCCTGGTGATTGTAATTGATTTGCAATTATTTCTAGGATGTTATTTGTGTCCTCTACATGATGAGAAATGTAAAATATCTGTTCAATTTATCTGCCATTTCCTTATTTTCCATTATTAATTCTCCATTCTCACTCTCCAGAGGACCAACACTCACTTTTCCTTTTTAAATACCTGTAGAAACTCTTACTATTTATTTTTATATTGATAGTTAACTTTCTCTCATACTCTAATTTCTCCCTCCTTATTAATCTTTTAGTCATTCTTTGCTGTTCTTTATATCATTTCCAATCTTCTGACCTGCCATTCATCTTTGTGGAATTATATACTTTTTCTTTCAATTTGATACTATTTTTAACTTATTTGGTTAGCCATGGATGCTGTGTCCTTCACCTAAGAGTCTTTCTTTCTCACTGGCATATATCTTTTCTGAGTATTCTGAAGTATGTCCTTAAATGTCTGCCACTGCATCTCTACTATCCCTTAATCTGATGTCAAGTTCACTTGAACTAGCTCTGTCTTCATGCTGTCATAATTTCCCTTATTAAAGTTTAAAACACTAGTCTTAGATCAACTTCTCTCTCCCTCAAACTGAATGGAAATTTAATCATGTTATGATCACTGCTACCTAGGGATGCTTTCACTATGAGGTCATTAAATAATCCTGTCTCATTGTACCAGATCACGTTATCAGGTCTAGTATAGCCTGCTCTCTAATTATTGTTAAAATGTACTGCTCCAAGAAACTGTCCCAAAAACACTACGGGCAGAATTTTACACCTCGCAGGCGGGCATGATCAGGCGTAAAATAGCGCGAGAAGACGTAAGGCGAGTGTCCCGATGTCACCCTGCACACGCGTAATCTTCAGTTCGGTGGGTACACTGGTGTCGGAGCTGCGCCCGTCATCAATTAAAAGACAACTTAAGGCTATTAAAAACTCAATTGATCCCGATTTTATATTGCCTATGTGATTTCACAATCATCACACAGTCATACAGGCAGCCCGCATCTTGCAAAACCTCTTCCAAGGGCGGGATAAAAAGGGTCAGCAGCATTGCCAGTGTGAGTAGTCAGGAGTTTAGGAGGTAGTTTGCTGATAGTTACGTATTTGAACTTGACAGCTTCATCTCTGTCCTGGGTTTCATTCTTAGCATTTCTAGACTTCATTTCAGGACTCATTGTGTCTCCAAGGCCGTCGGGGGATTTTGACCATGTGGACCCTTCCAGGTATCATACAGCCTTCTGGTACCCTGGTAATGGGGATTGTGGTCTCTGCTGGGGGTGGCACTTCCTCTGAAGAGGAAGAGAGGGACAGAAGGGAGAGGAGACCAGCTTCCAGGGGAGCGACCTGTGGGAGGAGAGGCACAGGTACAAGGGGTGCAGGGCCAGCATGTAGTCCAAGGCGGACGGGGCCGCAGAAGACACCACTATCCTGCTGGCAGGGCTTACAGGCAACAATGCAGCCAAAGGAGGCTCCACCTCTCCAGGGAGACCATGACTTCTATTTGTCATATGATAGGGCCTGAGATCACCTCCAACTGTGTGGCTGGAAACCCCATGCCAGTGGCTCTGAAGGTCACAATGGCCCTCAACTGCTACGCCGCCGGCTCTTTCAGGGGCCAGTGGGGGATCTTCATGGAGTGTAGCTGTCTACAGCTGTTTCAAGCTGGTGACAGAAGCTCTGTTCAGGCAGGTAATAACATTCATTCATTTCCATACGGATGAGGCCAGCCAGATTGAGCGAACCGGAGGGTTTGCGATGATTGCTGGGTTCCCCTACATCCAGGACGTAATCGACTGCACACATGTGGCCATCAGGTTGCCAGCAGTTCAGCCGGGTGCTTTCGTCAACAGGAAGGGTTTCCACTTGATAGTCCAGATGGTGTGTGACCACAGGACGCAGATTCTGCAAGTCTGTGTAAGGTACCCTGGCAGCTCCCATGATGCTTATATCTTGAGGCACTCTCAGGTGTGGAGGCTATTCAATGCTCCAGCCTGACTGGATGGATGGCTGCTGGGTGACAAGGGCTATCTGTTGAAAAGGTGGCTTATGACACCTCTCCACCACCCTAGAACAGAGGTAGAGTAGCATTATAATAGGAGTCATGCCTCCACAGGGGTAGTGATAGAGAGGATCATAGATCTTCTGAAGATGCGCTTCCGATGCCTGGACCATTCAGGGGGAGCACTGCAACACCCCACCCCCCAAAGCGGGTGTCATTGATAGTGGTTGCACGCTGCGGTCTCTGCAATCTGGCACTGGTAAGGGGGGACCCACTGAAGGAAGAGGATCTTGATGCAGCTCCACAGTGGATGAATCCAGTAGTGAGTCAGAAGAGGAGCATGGTGAGGAGAATGCTGAGGGATGGAGACAGACCTCTGTATCCTTCAGGGAAGCAGGGACACCAGGGATGCCCTGATCCAATGCTCCTTCAGCTAGGCTGCCAAAGATCTGTTTCCACCTCATGCCAGGGCTGCTGCCTCCATTCCAGATGTCTGAAATTACCCTTTCATTTGAGCCTGAAGTCCAATCAGTGCTTGTGCAATAAAGTTTAGAGCTGCTCACATCCAGCATTACATACAGGTGTACCCTGCACCAAAAAAATAAAAAGATGAAGCATACTCAGGCCATTACGACAAAAACAAAATTTTGTCATTTTCACAATCTAAGCAAATTAACATAACCTTCTCTGGTTTTCATTCCCAGACCAGTAAACATAAACAGAACTTTACAGAACAAAAGATCACCCGTGACAAGGCCCTCTTGTGCCTTAAACTTATGTTTGTGAGTGCTACGTTTTGGTGCCTTCGCCTCGTTGGCAACAGCATTAGAGGCAGCCTGCTGACTCTGGTGTCCTGTTGGCCCTGATGACCTTAGCAGTCATCCTCTGGCTAGTGGAGCCAGTACTGGCCCTGCCTGGGAAGGAGCAGCGAGTGCCACGACTGGCACTCCCCAGTCATCGCAGCCTCATCAGATGCCACAGTCACTGATAGAGGGGCAGATGAGCTGCTGCCATCATCCAGAGCGCCCTGAGAGTAGCCCGCAGCGACTACAGGCAACTTGTGCGCCAACATGAGGTCACTCCGGACCTCCCTGTGTGCCATTGATGGATGGGCTCCAAGCTGGGATACTGGGTGCTTCATCCATCTCCCACACTGACACTGACCGCCTGAGGTCATTGCCTGTGCAAGGGCTTGAGGTCCAAGCACAACCCCAGAAGCCCCTGATTCTGTCCCTGGAGCTGCCTCTCTATGAGAGTTGCCATTCTGTCAAAAGAGGAGGCAGTGCACTCATCCATGAGGGTCAACACAACAGAGACCGTAGCACGTATACCCTCATGGATCTCTGCCAGATCCTCCCACACATTCCACTGGACATCCATCTGCCGTCTCATGGACAACTCCAGAGGCTCTTTATCTGCCTTCAACTCAGCATCATTCTGGTCTCCAGCAGTCCTCCGACTGCCGGCACCCTGGGCACTCTCTGCCTCTACCTGCTCCTCAAGTGAGTGTGAAGTGCCCTCACCGCTTCTGGCTGAAGATCTAATGCCCACTGAGGTGCTGATATCTGCGCTGGTGCCTGGTTCAGAGAGCGGGTGTAACGCAAGCGCAGCTGAAGCCTGATGGTCCTCTGACGTCAGAGGTAGCTCTTTGGGGTCCTGAGAAGGAGTGTGTGCTGGCGAATCTAAGGGAGAGCAATGACATGTCATTTGTTTAAGTCACTGTGCATGCCAGGCACACTAGTGAGACAACGGAGATCTGTATCATGGTGCCATCGTCTTTCAATTGCACGCGGCCACCAAGGGTAAAATTCAGGCTTATGAACTCATAGTCCAGGCTACCTTTGCCAACCTGATTTGGCCAATCTATATGTAGATTAAAATCACCCATGATTATTGCTGTACCTTTCTCAAAAGCCCCCATTATTTCTTCCTGTATACCCTATCCTACAGTGCGGTTACTGATAGTGGCTTATAAATCACTCCTGCAAGTGTCTTCTTACCTTTACTATTTCTCATCTCTGCCAAAACTGATCCTACATTTTGATCTCCAGAACTAAGGTCATCTCTCTCTATTGTACCAATGCCATCCTTAATTAAGTAAGCAAGCCCTCCATCTTTTCCTAGCTTCTTGTCCTTCCTAAATACCATGTACCCTTGAATATTCAAGTCCCAGTCTTTGTCATCCTGCAGCCATGTTGTTGTTTTGGCTATCAGATCATACTTTTTTTTTCTACTTGGCTGTCAATTCTTCTGTTTTGTTATGAACGCTATGTGCATGCAGATACAGAGCCTTTAGTTTTGTCTTTTTACTATTTTTGTAACCTCTAGCCTTATCTGCTGGTGCAGTCTTATGTTTGTATACTGTTATGGCACAGCCGATGGTAAATGCAGAGTTGTTCAAATCCCAGAGGGAAACTTGAGCCAACTGCCACAACTATTTTTGCAATTTGTATGTTTCAAGGTGCGGGCTTTTAATTCAGTAGTAATAAGACCACCGAGCCTTTTAGGTTTTTACAAAACTAGATTAAACATTTATTAATAAGAGAAATAATTTTAAGCACATACATATGTATACAAATTACTACTATAATAACTTCTAAATCCTCTAATTAATCTGACTCCCAGTTATATCTCCGTTAAAGCAACAGTAAGCCACATATATTTTACAAGGCCCAGGCAATGAAACATGATACCCTGAACAATTCAATTCAAAGTGAGTTTTCTTAACTTCAGTGCATTGTAGACAGCATCTTGAAGTGTAGATACTGAAGGCTTTTTACACTTGCTAGATCTTAAAATGCCTGCCTTTACACACAGCCTTCTCTCCTTTATACATATTTTCCCCTTTCAATGCAAATTCCCATTATTTCACTATGTCTTTGGACTTTACCTCCCTGATCATAAAAATTTATTATGCTACCAATTTTACCAGTAATCTTTGGAAAAAATAAACACACTGTGTGGAATTTTCCCAGAACTACACTAAGTGCGGTAGTGGGCAAGTAAAATGGAGTCCTGCCCTCCGATGAAAATGGCGAGTTTTCACGCCGTATATTCCCGAGCCCACCTCATTATATATTCAATCCCACGAACATGCTGTATCCATGGCGGGTGTGCTCTTATTTGCCGGCTCGCCATCACCCCACTGTTGCATCACACCGGCTGCCATCTTTAAAAGGCAGCCACCAGCAAAGTGCTCATTGCCAGCAGCTCACCACCACTGCCTGGAGACATGCCCAGTAAAGACAAAATCTGCAGCCCCCCACTTCAACGACGGGTCCCTTGAGCGACTGCTGGATGCCGTGGAGGCCTGCCGGGATGCGCTCTACCCCGGCTCTGGCTGCAGGATGGGTAGTGATGTCACCAACCCGGCTTGGGAGGTGGCAGCGATGGTCAGCGCAAACGCCCTGCAGAGAAGGACAGTTATCCAGTGCCGCAAAAGGATGAATGATCTCCTCTGTTCTGCCAGGGTAAGCCACTCTTTTCATCGCTCCCAACTCACACACTCACAAACCCATCACACATCCACAGCGCCCTCACTCACTGCGAGTGCAAGGGACATCACCATACACTCTTTCATACACACCATCATTGTCCTCATCCCATCCGTGGGATCATTCACCACGCACACAGGCCAGGCATACTTATCATCTGGCCCAGCAGGCATCCTGATACTCTTTCCCCATCTCTATCCTTGCAGGACAAAATGGCTCACAACAGGAGGAAAAGGTCGCAGACAGGTGGAGGGATGCCGGAAATCAAAGTTCTGACAGAATTCAAAAACAGAGCCATCCAGCTGGCCGGCGATGACTGGGACCGGTCCTGTGCTGACGGTGAGGTCGGCGCTGCTCTACCAAGTAAGGATCCAGCAGCGCAACATCCATCAGACAACCATGCCGTGACTGATGTGTCCTCTTTCACAGGCCATGCCATACACTAATTACCTCCCCTTGCTTTCGCAGGTACATCTGCCAAACAGCCGACAGAGTCCATGACCCAGCGCCTCCAATCAAGCTCTGAAGAAACCTCTGAAGAGCAATTTGAAGGCACCCTCCCTGAAGTCCCATCATAGCGCTCACCCACACCCTCCACCAGCGCAGAGACACACACCTCAGTGGGACCTAGCTTTAGAGTAGCCTCAGGATCACAATCTAGTGAGCACATCGCACTTTCTGATCCACAGCAGGTGGAGGCAGGGACTTCCCATGTTTCTGGCACTCAGAGGATTGCTGGATGCCAGAACATTGCTGAGTCCGAGTGAGATGACGAGCCTCTGACTTGGTCATGTCACATTTGCTGGAGCTGCAAAGGCAAGCTAGGGAACAACAGGAAGGGATATCCGTTGCACTCCTCAGATTGCAAGGCATGATGGAGGAGTATGTCCATCTTCAGGCTGAGGTGATAGCACCGGCATTGCAAAGCACCGAGGTCAACACTGGCAGGATGGCGGCTGCCATGGAGACCTTGATCTAGGACATTACTCCTGCACTGCTGCACGGGCTTAACTCCATCGTTGATGCCCTTATTGGTCTCCAGCAGTGTGTATGCGAGAGGGGTGCTGGGCAGCTTGATCTCACTCCAGCTACCCCTTCCGCTTACTGAGTCAGCCAGGGGCCCCAGGCACTCATAGGGAGGAAGATCAGCAGGTGCACGCTCCGGGGCCATCCACCCGGGTGACTCTGGGAGTGACTGGCCCATCTGATTCCCCTCTTCCTGTGACCTCTGCAGATCCAGCTTCACACAGCAGGACCCCAAAAGCAGGCCGGGGCCCTCCAAATCTCGGCCCTCCAGAGGACACCCACCAAAGTCATCACAAACAGTGCGTCACAATCAGCAGACTGCCTCCACCTCCATTGTAGATGTCCACGGAGCACCAAGATGTAGTGGCAGGGTTAGGAAAGTTAGGTAAAAGTAGTTACACAGCCTGGCCACGGGTGTTGATCACTTGTACACACTGTTCACTATTGTCAATAAACTCCTAAGAATGTCTCCCTGCCTGTGGCTCCTTGTTCTGATGAGCAGTGTTCTTGTCACTCAGATGTGAAACCTTTCTGCACAAGATAAAAGGCAGGTGTCTCAGTCCCGAGCCTGTTCCCTGTGGTCTGTGCAGTCTTCAGACCACAGTGATGGTCCAGCCTCACACTCCCTGGAAACATTACTGATGCCTGCACCTCACCATTGCTGGTCATTGCTGCCAGAATGCCAGTGGGCAGGCACCACAGAGTTCTCTTATACTCTCTGTGTGCTCTTAGCACCTTTATGGTGGGGCTGGCCCCCATCACACCAGCATCTTTGATGAGTGATACTGTGCACCAGTTCCTGAAGGGCTTCCCCTTAATGCTGAAGTGCTGAAGGCGGACACTGCATCAGATGCGTCTAAAGTTTCATAGCTGCGTCTCTGAGATGGCCCTGACCATGGAGCACAAGCGAGCTGGATTGTGAAATGCCACAGAGGTCACCTGTGGATCCCTGAAAGGAGCCACTGGCATAGAAATTGAGTGCCATGGTCACTTTCACAGCCACTGGCAGTGGATGCCCTCCATGTCCCCTTGGCGCCCAGTCCTGCAGTAAGTGGTAGATGTGAGCCACCAGGTCCCTAGACATCAGTGACACTGGTTCTCGGTCATCTGCAGGAATGGCAAGCGACATCTATTGACCCTGGGTGTCCCTAGGCGCTGATCAGCCATGGCTAGCTGTTGCTCCTGGGCAGTGTATGCAGGAGCACCTGCTGCCCCTTCTTCATGAGGTTGCTGCTCCTGCCTTTGCATGGCCAGGTGCCTCAGTCACTCTCTCCTCCTTCTTCTACAGCATCTGAAGGCCACCAGGCATACAGCTAGATCATCAGGATCCATGATCCTGATGTGGTCCTCCTGCAGCATGAAAGAGAGAGAGAGACGTGGTTATCGTGGCTGTACTTAGCATCTTTCCTGGCCCTCTGTGACTGCCCCTTAATGCTTCCCAGAGAGTGCTGGTCACTGCTCGGATGGCCAGAGATGAGTGCGCTGCATGGCTGCCCTGTCAACCTGTGACATGGGGGACACTGGACCAAACCAGGATGCTGAGATTGCAAGGGGCTGTGAGCGCCTCCAGCAGTGACTGCTACATGGCCAGTGTTGGCGAGGAGATTGTACAACGTGTGCAGTCCAATTCCTCCACGGTCCAATAAAGTGGTGGCGGTCTCGAAGTCTGTGCTGGGGGTTGGCGGGGGGCGGCAGTGGAGGGGTGGGGGGTAAGGTATGGAGTGCTTGGTGGCCCTTTGGTGCCTCCGCATTGCTTGCATGGATGGGCAGGCTAGGAGCCTGACCCCAATCATATCACTGTGGCTGTGCCTGATCTGTCTCAGTTGCAGAGGCATGGTCAGTTTATACAGGTGTCCCTAATGAGTGGCCACTTCCCTCATTTACCCTGCCCCCCACCTCGATTTCCTGTGTGCGGGATGCAGCACCAGGGCAACATTTGACTGCCCAGCCCTGAGCAGTCGCCTCTGAGGCTGGCCAGCACTTGCCCCCAGTCACCCCCCACCCCTCAGCAGTCGCCCCCGAGGCTGGCCAGCACTTGTCCCCGGACACCAACCCCACCCCTCAGCAGGCGCCCTCGGGGCCAGGCATAAGTTCCCCCCGGCACCCCTGAGGCCTGTAAGCAATGGGTGAGCTGTGGAGAATGCTGCTGCTCACTCACCTCAGTCCCCCCAAAAGTGAAGGCCGCCAAGTGCACGTCCCCTGCGTGCTGTTGTGAAACACGTCCCGCTGACATGGACGGACAATACAGTGAGGTTCCAAGAGCCTGGGGGATGGCCTTTTAATTATATGTTAATGTATTACAATTAGCTCCCCACCGACCAATGGCGGGAAATGCAACCCATTGTCAGCGGGCTGAGCAGAAGATCGCAACCTGCCTTCACACCATCGTGAAGTGGGTCCCACCATATTTTCCATGGACGGCACCTTTCACACCTGCTGCCAGCGGGCTCGGAAAACTCCGCCCACTGTTTCTGAACTTCAGCTGGCGAGGTGACACATTTCACCCCGCCTTTGAAAACAATCTAGTCTGGTTTATTTAAAAATGCAAACGTTCTTTTACACCTTAAATTCTAAACTGCCACCATGTGTTAACATTTAACATTTCAAACCTAGCATACCTTCTAATATATCAAAACCTTCAGACCAGCTGCCTTTAATCCAATTAAGTCTCTCACACACACACACACATGCACACACATATAGACACAGATACCGCTATTTTACAATAAATTCCAATAACATTATTATGTCTTCCTGACAACACTCCATCGCCTATTGCCCCCCTCTGATCATCATTTCCCTTACCCCTACCTTGTTACAATTGTACACTGCTTAGGTGAGACAATACCTGGAATATCTATATCTATGGTCTCTATATTTAAAGAAGGATATACTTGCATTGGTAACTGTATTTCAGTTATTAAAGCACGTACCTAAAGAAAAATGTGATACTGAGCTATGTAAATCAAAAGCAACGATTCACGCTTGGTACCTCGGATGACACAGTTGTCCTGCGTAAATTGGATCTGTCTTCCCTGGAGTTTTGAAGAATGAGAGGTGATCTCATTGAAACATACAAGATTCTGAAGGGGCTTGATAGGGTAAACACTGAGAGGGTTGTTTCCCCTGGTTGGGGAAACTAGAACACATGGGTGGAACAGTCTCAGGGTTTAGGACGCAACTGAGGAGAAATTTATTTACTCAAAGGGTTGTGAATATTTAGAATTCTCTACCCCAGAGGATTGTAAATTCTCCATTGTTGAATATATTCAAGGCTGAGATAGATAGGTAGATTTTATAGAAACATGGAATACGAGGAGTGGCGAGAAAGTGGAGTTAAGGTAGATGATGAGGCATGATCGTGTTGAATAGTGGAGCAGGCTCGGGGGACCATATGGCTCGCTTGTGGTCCTATTTTTTATGGTCTTATGTTTTTGTTCTTGTTCACTTTTGATGTGATGTAGTGCATTCCACATCCTAACCATGCATTGCATAAAAAAGTTTTCCCTCATGTCGCCATTGGTTCTTTTGCCATTTGTTGTCCTCTATTACTGAAACCAACGCGAAAAGTTTCTTTCCATCTAATCTTTCCTGATCCCTCATGATTTTGAACACATTTATCAAATCTCCTCTCAACCTTCTCTTTCTTTAGGAGAATATGCCCAGCTTCTTCAATCAATCCATATAACTGAAGGCACTCCTGGAAGCATTCTTGTATATCAGTTTTGCAACCTCTGTAATGTCTTCACATCCTCCTTAAATTATGTTCCCTAGAATTGGACTTTCAATGGCACATTGTGGTGGGTTGGGAATAAATTCTCTTTGAACCAGCTCCATGATAAATTGCTGCCTTCACAAAGTTTTGAAGAAGAAGGATTGACAGCAAGATTGGTTACCGACTTGGCCATGGCAAGTAACCAAATAAGCCCCCTAAGGTCTTAAATCTGTGGGCTTAATTAAGGGCACTCACATGATGCGAACTGGATTTTCAATTGCACGGAGTTCCCGTAACTTCAGGAGGAGGTTCATGAAACTGTAGAAGCCTCCCAGTGGCATGGCGAGGAGACATCAGAGCCAGAGGCTCCAATCTATTTGGAAGCCTCTACTCCAAGAATTGGCTGCAACTATGGCAGTACCTGTTACTGTGGGGGCTTTCCCCTGATCTCTGAAGGCCTTAACCATTATGGCTTTTAAGTAGCCTGATTTTAGGCTGGTGACTGGGAATGTAAGCGTCCTTGCACCCCTCCTACATACTTCAGCAGCACCCACCTCTGGTGGTGGAACTGTCGATCTTTGATTACTGGATACCTACTATTTTCCCTCAAGATCTGGGAGCCCACCAGCTATTCATAATTGGGTGGGGCTTACAAAGGCTGCCACTAATTTGGCCACTTCCTTAAAAAACGCCCTCTGTGCCCCGGTGGGTTTCCAACCTGCATTTCCTTCTGGCAGTTGGATCAAGACCCGGGAATAAGAATTCAGTCCTAAACTACAGCTGAGGCCAAACCATTATTTTATACAGGCTCATCATAACTTACTTTTGTACACTTGGAGCTGGATTTTCGACTCCGGAGACCTTTAAAAATGTTGAGCTAGGCGCAGATCAAGAAGTGCAGCCCTCATTTCCCAGAGGTCCCAATTTTGCCAGCGGGGAAAAGGGGCAGGGCATGAATGACAGAGACAGGAATCCCGAACTCAGCAGGGAGATTTGAAATTAGTGCTGAGTTCAAACAGACCCCATTTTCACTGTTCCAACAGCCTTAACCCACATTGTAGGTGCTACAAAATTATGGAGTATATGTAAACATTTGTGAAGGTTGGATAAGGTCTGCATACGTCTCATGATCTGAAGTTTCTTTTAAATCCCCAGTCCTTCAAACATGAAAAAACAGGTTGACGCTGTCAGTGAGAGTTAAAACAAACGCCCTCTGCTGGACTGCTTTGATTGACAGGCTATCTGATGTAGGCTAGAAAAAGTCATGATCATTTATAACTGCAGTTTCAATAGAATTCTTTGTTAACATTTCCTGCATGAGGTCATGAATACTTAGCTGAGTTTCAAAAGCTACAAAAGCGGAAGAGCTGAGCTCTCATTTTGATTGATAGCTTGAAGATGCTATTCGAGGACTAGCTCTCTTTGATGTGATTACTGAATAGAGATTTGTTTTCATAGCAGAATTAACACCTAAAGGAATTTAAACTCTCTGAATAGGTTTCGTGAATGTGTTTTATCAGTATCAACTATATGGGAGTAATAGAGCATTAGAAGTTTATTTTTTTCATCTCCACATGGCTTCTGAGGTCTGCCTTTAGTGGATCCTGGGTGAGTGGCTATGGAGGTAACATAGGGGTATGAGTTGATATTGGGGTATGAGCTGACATGGAAGGAACATGGGGAATGGTTGGGGGTGTGAGGGGGTGAGGGTAACACAATTGGGATGAGGCCCCCAAGAACAGAGATGGAGCTTCTAACAAGTCCATTTGGCGATCACCTATCCAAGTGGTGGCATATTATCTGCTTCCAGGGTTGATGGGCCTGACTCTATTCCGCCCTGCCTTTAAACCAAGATGGATTAGCCAAGTTAGGAAATTATGCACCACGATAGCAAAAATATGGCCCTACCTCTACTTATAAAGCCCAGGAACCCTTATGCTTCTTTGATCACTTTCTCAATCTTTTTATGACCAGTCCAGGGGCGAGGTCCCCCAATTTCTTAACTTCCCGAATAGGACCCCAATTTTGTTATGCTCCCAGGTGAGGAAGAATGAGCTAGCTCCACTTCCTTATTCAACCCCCTTGTTTGGTCACAACAAGGTTCATTTAAAAGGGATCCTTACAGGGTCCTCCGTGGATACTTTTTCCCAGTCCAAATGTATTTATGTTTTAGAAGGAGCCAATTTAACAAGGCTTTCTTGAGTTAAAAAAAGAGTAAGTTTATTTGTCAGTAAAACTCGAGAAAAATAATAAAATGCAACGCATGTACACACAGATCAGAAATGAGAAGTTAAGAATCCAAATAAAAGTTTTAAAAAATAAACAAATCAGTCTTTGGCTTGTCCATGAGGCATAGATGGTGGTACGTTGTGGCCATTAAGTTGGGTGATTCCAGTAGAGCTGACTTTGGCAACTTTGCAGTTTAGTTTGGAGACACTTGGTTCTGCAGGGTGGCTGAAAGGCTGTCCTGTTTCCTTCAGATTGTGGCTTCTGCTGAGCTTTGCCTCCAGCAACAGAGAGAGAGAGAGAGAAAGACCCTTAGCCTGCAAGCTGCAGGGGTGACAGACTTGTTCTTCTGCTTGCTGTCACACACTGTCACACACCAGCACACCAGCTTTTTAACTGATTCTTCCCTATGTGTTCTAGAAGGAAAAAAACTATGCATCACAACCAGAATCCATGTTCTTTTCATCTCAGACCAATTACACATTCTGAGATAAAAATGACCAGGAGATAGATTTCAGTTGTCTGCTGAGACATACAAATCAGTCATTTATCTGTGCAACCACAGGAGATTAAAGTTCAGTCTTTTGTATATTTCCTATCTCCCTTTCAAGTGTCTCTGTTTGAAGAAGGCCATGACACTTTTCAGGTGCAACATTCTATGTCCTCTCAGGACCCATCAGACAAGTATAATCCGCATAGGAATTTTCCAGAAAGTAATCAAAGAACAAAGAACAAAGAAGAGTACAGCACAGGAACAGGCCCTTCGGCCCTCCAAGCCTGTGCCGATCATATTGCCTGTCAAACTAAAACATTTCGGGGTCCGTATCCCTCTATTCCCATCCTATTCATGTATTTGTCAAGCTGCCTCTTAAACACCACTATCGTACCTGTTTTCACCATGTCCTCTGGCAGCGAATTCCAGACACTCACTACCTTCTGCATAAAAAACTTACCCCATACATCTCCTCTAAAGTTTTCTCCTCTCACCTTAAATCTACGTCCCCTAGTAATTGACTCTTCCACCCTGGGAAAAAGCTTCTGACTATCTACTCTGTCCACGCCACTCATAATTTTGTAAACTTCTATCAAGTCGCCCCTCAATCTCCGTCGCTCTAGAAAGAACAATCCGAGTTTCTCCAACCTCTCCTCATAGCTAATAACCTCCAGACCAGGCAGCATCCTGGTAAACCTCCTCTGCAACCTCTCCAATGCCTCCATATCCTTCTGGTAATGTGGTGACCAGAATTGCACGCAGTATCCCAAGTGTGGCCTAATCAAGGTTCTAAACAGCTGCAGCATGACTTCCCAGCTTTTATACTCAATACCCCTGCCAATGAAGGCAAGCATGCCATATGCCTTCCTGACTACCTTATCCACCTGCGTTGTCACTTTCAGTGTCCTGTGGACCTGTACACCTAGATCCCTCTGCCCATCGATGCACTTAAGGGTTCTGCCATTTACTGTATAATTCCTACCTGTATTAGACCTTCCAAAATGCATTACCTCGCATTTGTCCGGATTAAACTCCATCTGCCATTTCTCCGCCCAAGTCTCCAACCAATCTATATCCCGTTGTATCCTTTGACAATCCTCTTCACTATCTGCAACTCCTCCAACCTTAGTGTCTTCTGCAAACTTACTAATTAGCCCAGTTACATTTTCCTCCAAATCATTTATGTATACTACAAACAGCAAAGGTCCCAGCACTGATCCCTGCGGAACTCCACTAGTCACAGCTCTCCATTCAGAAAAGCACCCTTCCACTGCTACCCCCTGTCTTCTATGACCAAGCCAATTCTGTATCCATCTTGCCAGCTCACCTCTGATCCCGTGCGACTTGACCTTCTGTAGCAGTCTGCCATGAGGGACCTTGTCAAAGGCCTTACTGAAATCCATGTAGAAAACATCCACTGCCCTTTCATCGTCGATCATCTTTGTCACTTCCTCGAAAAACTCGATCAAGTTAGTGAGACACGACCTCCCCTTCACAAAACCATGCTGCCTCTCACTAATATGCCCATTTGCCTCCAAATGGTAGTAAATCCTGTCACGAAGAATCTTCTCCAATAATTTCCCTACCACTGACGTAAGGCCTGTAATTTCCTGGATTATCCCTGCTACTCTTCTTAAACAATGGAACAACATTGGCCATTCTCCAGTCTTCTGGGACCTCACCCATAGCCAGTGAGGATACAAAGATTTCTGTCAAGGCCCCCGCAATCTCCTCCTTTCCCTCCCTCAGTACTCTGGGGTAGATCCCATCTGGCCCTGGGGATTTATCCACCTTAATATTCTTCAAGACGCCTAACATCTCTTTTTTGATCTCAACATGATCCAGGCTATCTACACACTCTTCCCTAGACAAATCGACCGCCAAGTCCTTCTCTTTGGTGAATACTGATGAGAAGAACTCATTTAGTATCTCTCCCATTTCTTCTGGTTCCACACACAGATTCCCACCTCTGTCCCTGAGTGGGCCTACCCTTTCCCTGGCTACCCTCTTGCTTTTTACATATGTATAAAAGACCTTGGGATTTTCCTTAATCCTGGTTGCCAATGACTTTCCATGACCCCTTTTCGCCCTCCTGACTCCTTGCAAAAGTTTCTTCTTACTTTCTTTATATTCTCCATGGGCTTCATCCGTTCCCAGCCTTCGAGCCCCTACAAATGCTTCCCTTTTCTTTTTGACTAATCTCACAGTATCCTTCATTATCCAAGGTTCCTGAAACTTGCCATACGTATCCTTCATCCTAGCAGGAACATGCCGGTCCTGAATTCTTATCAACTGACGTTTGAAAGCCCCCCACATGTCAGTTGTTGATTTGCCCTCAAACATCCGCCTCCAGTCTAGATTCCTCAATTCCTGCCTAATATTGTTATAATTAGCCTTCCCCCAATTAAGCACCTTAACCCGAGGACTCCTGTTATCCTTATTCACCAGTACTTTGAAACTTACTGAATTATGGTCACTTTTCCCGAAATGATCACTTTACATTATCATCTATCTTTTGCTCAGTGTCTTTATTTATATTTCTTTTTAAAAATAAACGTAGGTCTTCCTTAAAAAGTTCCAGTTGCCCATGGGTAATTGGTACCGTTAGTCCACTGGCATAACATTTCCTCTGCACAAAGAATGAAATGAGATTCATTCTCCTTTCATTACAAAGGGAAAAAATATATAAAGCAATAAACACAACACACACATATTCATTCTCCTAGCCTTAGTCAATGTTATCTCTTCAATTCTAACTGGGTCTCTTAAAGTTCTGGGCAGGGCGTCTGCGATCTCATTTGATTTCCCAACAATGTGGTTGATTTTTAGGTGATACAGTTGGAGAAACAAGCTCCAATGGACTAACCTGGCATTCTGTGTCTTAAACTTTTCCACAAAGGTAAAAGGGCTGTGGTCAGTATAGGCTGTGGTCTCTCTGCATCCATTTCGGACATGTATCTCAAAGTGTTGTTAGCCTGTAATGAACCGAGGGTTTCCTTTTCCACTGTGGAATACCGTTTCTGATGCTTGTTTAACTTTTTGGAGAAGTACCCAATTGATCTGTCTATCCCTGATTCATCTTCCTGGAAGAGGACAGCCCCTATCCTGATGTCACTCACAAAAAATAGCTACTTAGAATGCTTGGTTAAAGTCCAGAGCTGCAAGCACATGCTCACCTATTAAAATGGCTTTCAGCTTTTCAAAAACTGTCTGGCATTTCTCAGTCCATACTACCTTTGCTTTTTTCTGTAGTAGGCCTGTCAACAGGGCGGCTACTGTGGTGAAGTTTGGGACGCACTTGCAGTAGAACCCACACATCCCTCAGAACCTCATGATTTCCCATTTTGTTGTGGGAATGGGGAATTGTGCTATTGCTTGTACCTTTGCAGCTCTGGGCAGTATTTGTCCTTGACCCACCACATGTCCTAGATAGGTCACCTGAGCCTTAGCGAACTTGCTCTTTGCAAGATTGACTATTAGGTCAGCTGACCGTACTTTCTGGAAGACGGCTTCCAGTTGTCCTAAGTGAGTTTCCCAGGTGTCGCTGTACACTAGGAGGTTGTCTAGGTGCACTATGCAATTGGATAAGTCCACCACTACCTGTTTCATCAGCCTTTGAAAGGTGGCTGGGGCATTACGATGTCCAAATGGCGGGAATCGACACTGATAAAACCCATCTGGAGTTACGAAGGCGGAGATTTCCTTTGCGCGGCAGTCAAAGGAACCTGCCACTATCCCTTTAGTAAATCTTTCTTTGTAATGTAGGCTGCTTTACCTACCCCATCTATGGAGTCTTCCAGCTGAGGTATTGGGTAAGAGTTGGCTCTGGTCACTGCATTGACTTTTCGGTCGACAATGCAGAACCTTGTGGAGCCATCCTGCTTGGGCACAAGCCCAACTGGGTTGCTCCAGCTACTGCTACTAGGCTCTATTAGTTGGTGCTCCAGATTGTAGTTAATCTCCCCTTGAACCTGGGCCAGCTTTTCTGGGCCTAGACAATAGGGATGTTGCCTTATGGGATAGGCCCCTCCCACATCCACATCTTGTAGAGCTAGCCTGACTTGTCTCTGCATAAGCCTTTAAATGCAGGGAGTAGCCTTGTCAACTCTGCTCGCTGTTCTGCACTTAGGTGGGTGAATAAGGATTCTAAGTTCGCTACTATCTCTGTGTTGGTTAGCCGGGCAGTAGGGGGTTCAATGTTGGCCTCACCTTTGTCTCCCTCCAATTCATCCCCACTGCTACCGTCATCCTCTAGGTCGGTGGCAATGGGACAGACTGTCACCTGCTTGTCCCCTTCTCAGCTATGATATTGCTTTATCATGTTGACATGACGCAGCCTTAGCTTTTCTCCCCGATCTGGGGTCTCAATTAGATAGTTTACTTCCCCGGGCTTCTTTGCTACTCTGTATGAGCCACTGAACCAGACTTTTAAGTATTCACCTGGTATTGGTAGGAGCACTAACGCGTAGTCTCCTGGCTAAAATTTTCAGTCCCTGGCATGTTTGCCTGCTGTTTCTTCATAGCTGTATGGGAGATTTTAAGTGTTCTCAGGCCGCATCACAGCCCTCGAGTCGCTCCCAGAACACTGTTACGTAATCTAACGTGGAGACTTCCTCCTTCTGTTCTAAAAACCCCTCCTTGATTAGTTTCAGAGGCCCTCACATTTGGTGCCTGTAAACTAATTCAAATGAAGTAAAACCAGTGGATTCATTAGGTGAGTCCCTGGTAGTGAAAAGAAGAAAACCTAGCCTTTTATCCCAGTCATGCAGGTACTCGTGGTAGTATGCCCTGATCATTGTTTTTAGGGTCTGGTGGTACCATTCTAGCACTCCTTGTGACTGCAGGTGATACGCTGAAGACTTCAGCTGGGTCACGCCTTGGTTACCCATGGCCTCCTGGAATATTTTGGACATGAAATTGGAGCCCTGATCCAAATGGATCTTGGTGGGCAACCCATACCTGGTAAAGAATTGGGTTAGTTCCCCCACCATTGTTTTGGCAGATAAGGTTCTCAGGGGAACAGCCTCCGGGAAGTGGGTAGCCATATCCATGATAGTTACGATATATTGGTAGACTCCTTTTGTTTTGGGCAGGGGCCCCACACAGTCCACAACACTTTGCTGTGTGGTTGCCCAAGAGGCAGCATGGGAATCATAGGTGCAGGTTTTATTGCAGGCGAAGGTTTTCCCACAACCTGGCAGGTGTGGCAGGTTCTGCAAAACCTTACTACATCCCTGTGGAGGTGTGGCCAGTAAAAATGCTGGCTGATGTGGGCTTGGGTTTTGTGTATTCTGACATGTCCAGCCATTAGAATTACGTGAGCTAAGCAAAATATTTCCCTATGGTGCCTCAGCAGCACCACTGCCTGGTAGATCACTGTCCACTCCTCATTTGCAGGACTGTGAGGGGGTCTCCATTTCCTCATTAACACCTCATTTTTAATGTAGTAGCATTCAGGGACTGCTTCTGCCGCAGCTTCTGTGTGGGCAGTCTGAGCTAATGTTTTTAACAGTGGGTCAGTTTGCTGGGCCACTACCAAGGAAGATCTATTTATTACCTCTTTAGGGTCTTCTATACTCCTCTGAGTATGGGCTCATAGCACGAAAACCCTGCCTGATGACAGAGCACATGGAGTTACATGGTATATGACCCTTCTCCATAGGTAAGCACATCTTTCCTTCTACACTACACCTTCACATTTCAAGAATGCAGACGGGATAAGAGAACACCTCTGCCTCCATCTTACACAGCCAAGGATAAACTTGACTGCAAAGCATGTGAAGGAGGCTCCTTCCACAAGCACACTTAACATTAAGGTTGAGGCATCACTGATGTTGAGAATGGTCTGAAAAAAAGGGAACATGCTGTGGTGATATGGAAGCACACTTCATAGACGAGAGGCCCATGATAGCAACACCTGCAATAAGTGGGGGGAGGGACCATGGTGTCACACCTGATTGACAGCAGCACAGCTCATCAAAAAAAGGAGGCATACACAAAAGGAGATGTGAAATTGGTGCGATTCTATTTACATTTGTGAATGTTATATACATGTTGTATATCTTTGCCATCATTGTGCTCCTAAATTTTTTCAACTTTCCTAACCTTACCACTATATGCATCCCCGTCTTCCACATTGGAGGTGGAGGCAGCCTGCTGGCTGCTACACCCTTTTGTCTATGATGGCTTTGGTGGGTATCCTCTGGCGGGCCGAGACCTGGAGGACCCTGCCTGCTTTGGGTGTCCTGCTGTGGGACAGGTGCACCCTCCTAGGCCTGTGAAGTTGAACGTGATGGGGTCACAGGAAGAGGGGATTGGGATCGGCTGGACAGTCCCAGAGTCACCTGGGTGGATGGCTTTGGGGTGTCCAGCTGCTGGTCCTCCTCCCTATCACCCGAGACTGAACGTGGAGAAACTCCTCCATTTTCTATTGCAATCTGAGGAATGCAGCTGACATCCCTTCCTGATATCCCTGTGATTGTCACCGCAGCCCCACCAACTGATTTAGGACTGAGTCTGGAAACTCGTCTTCTGACTTGGACTCAACAGAATTGTGGCCTCCCACAGTCCCCTCTCGGATATCCCTGCCTCCGCCTGCTGTGGACCATATTGTGTGTTGAGCTCGCCAAGTTGTGTCTCCGAGGCTTCTCTAGAACTAGGTTCTACTGAGGTATGTCTCTGCGCTGCTGGAGGGTGTGGGTGAGCACAGTGATGGTCTTCAACGGTACAGCCCTCAGGGTCCTCATCTGAGGTGTTATTGCGAATCAAGCTAAGGGTCTGGCTGGTTGAGGGCCTCGGGCACTTGGCAGAGGTGCCTATGAAAGAAAGTAGAGATAATTAGTGCATGTCAGGCAGCTGTAAAACAGGACAATGCACTCACAGTACTGTTGTCTGAGGGATGAGCTGACGCAAGATCCTCACGTAAGTGTTTGCTGCCGACCTCACCTTCACCGCAGGCATGGTCCACACCCTCTCTGGCCAGCTTGATGGCTCTGTTCTCGAAGGCGATGAGGACCTTGACTTTCGGCATTCCAACCCTGGTCTGGGACCTCTCCCTGCGATTGTGTGTGAGCATGTCCTGTATAAAGACAGGTGGAGATTATGAGCATGACGCATGCCAGGGTATGATAAGGATGCCTGGCATGTGTGGGTGGTAAGTTTAGCCATGGATGGGATGAGGATGCAAACTCCAGAGGAGATTAGCCTAGATGGAAATGTGAAGGTGTGTGTGAGAGTGAGTGGTGACTTCCCTGGCAGTGTGTGATATCCCTGTGAATGTGTGATGGACTTGTGAGTGTGTGAGTTGAGAGTGGTCAAATGGTTGATTTACCCTGGCGGAATGGATGAGATCATTCGTCCTCTTTCTGCACTGGATGGCTGATGTCCTCTGTCCAGCATTAACATTGACCACCGCTTCCCAAGCCATCACGGGGGTAGAGGATATTGCGGTGGGCCCCCATGGCATTCAACAGGTGTTCCAGTGTGGCGTCACTGAACTTGGGGGCTGCCGTCTTCTTGACTTTTGGGGCCATGCTTCCAGTGGAGCAGTCCTGGGCTGTATGCATTGAGAACGCTGTGCGCAACTACTGTTTAAATATGATGCCCAGAGTAAGGAAGCAGTGAGCTCATGGTGGGGCGGGCAAATCAGAGGCCTTTCCCCACCACCCCCCCCCCACCCCTCCCACCCACCCCACACACCCCACACTCCCAACGATCCGATGTGTTTCCCGTGCATACATAATTAATGCAGTGGGAAGTGGACGATACAGTGCAAAAATCTGCTATTGCGGCCGGCAGGTAAAATGCCGCTTTTCATGTCCGCCACTGCACTTAGTGCACTGAAGGGTAAGTCTCGCCTTAAGTCTCTGGACTGGGGCTTGAATCCACAATCCAACGACTCAGAGGCAAGAGTGCTACCAACTGAACCACAGCTGGTATTCACACCCATATGTTTCCACACACCCTCATAGACTGACCTCAGAAGCTGTATAAAGGTATGATGTTCCTCAAACGTTTCAGATAAATATCCAGAAATTCTGAGTTTTGTGACTCAAGCTATGGACAAACTTATCTCCTGTTTACGTTGAGAAGGTGGCTCATCCTCAATCACTCTCCACTCCTTTGACTCCCTTGTCCTCTGCAACTTATCCAGTGTCGCATTCTCACCTCCTCTATCTAATTGCCATGGAGCAGAAGAATAGGAACTGATGCAGGAAAAAAAGCAAGAGACATAGGGCAGAATTTTTTGGCCCCTCCCACTGGCGGGATTTTCTGGTCCCGCCAAAGTCAATATGGACTTTTGAATGGCTCGCTGCATTTTCCTGCCCTACCCCCACTGCGATGAGGCCGTAAAATTCCACCCATAGGCGGCAGGTTTATGGGGGCTATGGTATAGATACATAAACCAGGAGGCCTTTGCAGGAACAATCTGTTATGCTTGAGTCTGGCTTCGTCTCCCCCTTCATCTTCCTCACTGTTCCCAAGGAAGAACCAGTTATAGTATATCCATGTTGAAATTTGTTATTACAATGGAGATAAAATGATTGGTAAAAGAAATGGAAGCAGACACTCAGATAAATATTGGAGCACTGTCCCATGTGTTAAACGTAAACTGTTTGCTTTATGACTGGTCCCCGGGTGAGGTTCCCCCAATTTGTCATGGTCCCGGACAAGGTACCCCAAATTGTTATGCTTCTGGGTGAGTAGGGATGAACTGGCCCTATTTCTTTATTCAACCCCTGCGGTTGGTCACAACAAGGTTAATTTAAAAGGATTACTTCCCTCATGGATACCTTTTCTCAGTTCAAATGTATTTATGTTTTAGAAGGAGCCAATTTAACCAGGCTGTTTTGAGTCAAAGAAAGTGAATTTATTAGGTACTAGACACAAGAAAAAAAAAAATAAAAACACAACACACATACACACAGATTAGAAATGAGAAATTGAGCAGTTGGTTTGGAGATTCTTGGTTCTGCAGGCTAGCTGAAAGGAGTTGTCCTGTCTCCTTTTCAGCTGTGGCTTTGCTGACTTGTGACTTGCTTCCAGCATTGAGAGAGAAATACTTTTTTGAAACAAAAACAGAAAATGCTGGAAAAACTCAGCAGGTGTAACAGCATCTGTGGAGAGAAAGACGGAGTTAACTTTTTGAGTCTGTATGACTTCTTCAGAGCTGAAGAGAAGTAAAAATGTGATGAAATTTATACTGTTTAAGGGTGGGGTGGCAGGTGAAGTTGGATAGAAAGCCAGGGACAAAATTGTTCATGACATTGTTGCCAATCTCTCCTGTGCATCCACCTATCGCTGGCTTTCTATCCAGCTTCACCTGCTCCACCCGTCTTAAACAGTATAAATGTCATCACATTTTTACTTCTCTTTAGCACTAAAGAAGAGTCATATGGACTCGAAACGTTAACTGTCTTTCTCTCCACAGATGCTGTTAGACCTGCTGAGTTTTTCCAGCAGTTTCTGGTTTTGTTTCCGGTTTCCAGCATCCACAGTATTTTACTTTTAGAAAGACTTTTTTCCTGCAAGCTGCAGGGATGCCCAGTGGGCGTTCTTCAACTGTGACACAGCTCACACACGTCAGAACAGAACACCAGACTAGCACACAGAACTAGGGTTGCAATTGGTTTTTTTAAACCCTTTTGAAGGGAAAAACAAACATGACTTTCACCCAGATCTGTTTTCTTTTCAAACTCAGTTCATGTTCACAGTCTGGGATATAACTCAACAGGAGGTGGTTTCGGCTAAAATGGTAATCATTTTCCATTATTTCTGCAGCCGCAGAAGATTACAGTTCAGTTTGCATTGTATCTTTTCCTTCGAGGTACCTCTTTCTGAAGTAGGCCGTGTCACACCTTTTAATTGCGACATTCTGTTCTCTCTGAACTAGTTGGTCAAGTAATCCACATAGGAATTTTCCAGCATGTGGTTACCTTACAGTCTCAGCCAGCTTTTGCTGGTATGTCCTTTATTTTAAAATCATATGTCTTACTTAAAAGTTCAACATATCCACAAATTCGGGGATAGACCAGACCCTGTGTCCGTCCCTTACTGTGTTGCAGGGTTAAGCATAATCAATGAGTTTTGGGTATTTAACCTGTTAGCTCCCAAATTGCTAACAATAGCCAGGTTGCTCATTCTGTGCTTTTCCCTGGCCCCAGGCCATCTCCTACACAGGCTAAGGTGCTGAGCTGTTCTTATCAGGTTTAACACTCTGCCTACCTCTGTAACCCATGAATTTACTGGCTCAAACCCACTTTTACAGGTCTAAATGCCAGGAGGTTAGTGAGTTGTGCTGTGACTTCCACCTCCTGTAGGGATTCTGGTTCAGGTACTTCACGTTTAGTGAGTTTTTCATCAACATCGTTCAGGTTGAGGTCTAAAGCTTGTTTGGTTTAGTCTGGTTTACCAGGGCTAACCCCTGCATGGGTTTCCCTATTCTCCTTGTGATCTTCACAAGTTTTGCCTACTCTAGGGTAGATTCTCCTCCCTTTTTTACTTTAGGAGGGTTTCTTCCCCTAACCTGCCCCATGTGCTCGGGGATACTATTGCCATCAGGTGGAGGTTCAGCTCTTGCTGCACTGCCCTGCAGCTCATCAACTAGGTGAGGCATCCACCTCACCATCTGCATGTCTAATTGGGACCCTCCCTGTTCTCCCTCTAAAGTTGGAAAAATGGTGTGGGCTAGCCAAACCTCCTGCTCACCCAGCAGGGGTGCAGGCTTCTTTCTCTTTAAGTTTGCTGGCTGGTTCTAGGGATTTTCTGTGCCCCCATTTATCTCCAGGGAGATGGATTTTGCTCGCCCCTTGTTGGCTGCAACTCTTCCAACCTTGGTTGCTCCCATCCCAGCCTTTTTTCTTCCCCCGGCAACTCAACAGAGTACTGCCCACTGTTGTGGCTGCCTGGGAGTTAACTGCAACACTTGCTCTGCCTCTGGGGCAGTGGCAAATGTGGACTTGCTCATGGGCTAATGACTTCTCTACTGTAGTATCTGTAGGGGTGGGCCGGTCCCTATTTGGTCCCATGTACTCTGGGACACCCTGGCTCATATGGGGCTGGCTAGCTTTTACTGCTCTGCCATGTGGCTCTTTGACTGTGTGAGGCAGCTCCTTCATTATTTGCCGTTCTGTTTGGGAACTCCCCTCATCCCTGCTTAATTCTGCAAAAAAAATGTACCTACTCACTCAATTTCCAGGTCATCATCTCTGCCTATTTTAAATTCCACCGGTCTCTTCTGGACCCTTGTTAACTTTGCAGACCTAACCTTGGCTTTTTTAAATTCAAGAAGCTGTTTCTTAACTACCCCAACCCACATTGGTTCTATCACATCTTGTTGATCCTCTGAACACTCTCCAGCTCTCTGCAGACTTTGGCTGCGTGTTCCCTGCCTCTTTGATTGCAAGTAGCCCTTGCCTAGCTACTCCAAACCTTACAGGCTCTATTGCCTCCTTCAAGGCCTTGGAACCATTCTGGGTTCCTTGTATTCCTAAAGATCTCGGCTGGCTTTCTCCAGCCCATCCAGCTTCTTTTGACTCAAGTGATTTCCCTGACTGCTCGGAAATAATATTTTATGGGATGCCTTGGAGGTCTCTATATCCTTTTCCAGTTCATGCAGCCTTCTTTGGAAAGCTTTCTCCCCTTCCCTTTGTCTTTTCTGGCTCTCCTTCCGTTTTCTTTGGAAAGCTTCCTCTCCATCCCTTCTCTTGCTTTCCCTTTCCTTTTCTCTTTCCTGAAATTCTAATTTCCACTGCTCCAATTTTAATCTTTCTACTGCTACTCTATCTGTTTCGTCGTCCTCAATTTCCACCTGTAGACTGTTGGCTACCCCTTTTAAAATTTTGGGTTTTCTAGCTTTTGGGCGAAATTTTAATCCCAAATGCCTTGTTAAATCTTTTTAGCTGTTCGAAGGACAGAACTTTGATATCCTCAAAAGTAACTTCCCCTAATTTTCCTAGAAAAGCACTGGCATCAAATGTGGACATTTTTACACTTTAGCAGTACAGACTCAAAAAAGCCTTTTGGCAGTTGTTAAAATTGGTTTCAAAGGATTAATTTACTTTCCCCAATCTAATTCGTTTGTTTCATCTGTGGAAACAACTCTGGCACCGAGCCCCCAATTTGTTGCGACCGGTCCCCATGCAAGGTTCCCCCAATTTGTCATGATCCTAGATGAGGTATCCCAAATTGTTAAGTTCCTGTGAGTAGGGATGAACTGGCTCCCTTTCTTTATTCAACCTCCTCGGTTGGTCGCAACAAGGTTAATTTATAAAGGATCCCTTCCCTTGTAGAAAACTTTCACCAGTCCAAATGTATTTATGTTTTAAAAGGAGCCAATTTAACCAGGCTGTCTTAAGTCAAAGAAAGAGTGAGCTTATTAGTTACTAGACATGAGGAAAAAAATAATAAAAATGCAACACAAATACACACAGATTAGGAATGAGAAACTGAGGCCAAACATAAAAGTTAAAAAAAGATATACAAATCAGTCCTTTGGCTTGTCCGTAAGGAATAGATGGTGAAATTTTGTGGCCGTTAAGTTGGGGTGATTCCAGTAGAGCTGACTTTGGCAGTTGAACAGTTGATTTGGAGACTCTTGGTTCTGCAGGTTAGCTGAAAGGAGTTGTCCTGTTTCCTTTTCAGCTGTGGCTTTGCTGACTTGTGACTTGCTTCCAGCAAGCAGAGAGAGAGGACTTTTTTCCTGCAAGCTGCAGGGATGCCCATTGGGTGTTCTTCAGCTGTGACCTTCACAGCACACACACACACCGGAACAGAACACCAGATTAGCACACAGAACTAGGGTTGCAGTTGGCTTTTTAAAACCCCTTTCCTTGTATGTTCCTGGAAGGGAAAAACAAACATGTCTTTTGCCCAGATCTGTTTTCTTTTCAAACTCAGTTCATGTTCACAGTCTGGGATATAACTCAACAGGAGGTAGTTTCAGCTGAGATGGTGATCAGTTTCCATTATTTCCACAACCACAGGAGATTACATTTCAGTTTGCATTGTATCTTTTCCTTTGAAGTGCTTCTCTCTGAAGTAGGCCGTGTCACACCTTTTAGGTGCAACATTCCGTTCTCTCTGAACTAGTTGGCCAAGTAATCCACATAGGAATTTTCCAGTCTCAGCCAGCTTTTGCTGGTCCTTTTTTTAAAAAAAACATGTCTTACTTAAAAATTCAATATGTCCATAAGCAATTTGGGGATAGGATCCATGATCATGATATTTGGAATCTGGAATTTTTATTGAAGGTAGACCCCATGGCTGCATGTTCCCTGCCATGATTACTACCAGCCCAGTACAAGACATTCAAAAACACAAAATAATAAATAGTCGTTTGGTAGTACAGAAGTTGAGTATTGCTTTGAAGCTTTTCGTCTTGCACTCATCAGTATACTTCGCAAGAATACCAACATAAGGGTAAAGCAACAATTTATACTGGTATTCATGCGAAGTGTCCTGATGAGTGCAAGATGAAAAGCTTCGGCATGTCTCTTTTTTCAGCAAAATAATAAGTGTTATTTTCTGTGGAATTTGGTTGGCTTTCATTTCTAATAAGCAGAAAAATTTGATTTCTCTGTGGGAATAACGAATGGTTCATAAGTTATATTTTTGCACACGAAATTTTTGAAGACAGGCAGTTCAATGATATTGGTGTTTCAGGAACATTTCAAAGAAAATCTAGACTTTTGAACCCACACAAACCCAGCTGTTGGCACTGGTCCTCAAAATGACAAATGAAGGAATAACCATGTCTTTGTACTTTGTCCCCTGAAATATTGCAAGCAGTTTTTAGTCACTGGTATTTTCTCCTAGGAATTTGTCAGAGATTAGAGAACATTCTCCTTTTAACTTTAACAGCGGTGATTTTTTTCATTTTTAACCACCAAATTAAGAAACAATATCCATTTTTGTTTTGGCTCTTCTGAAGAAATAAGAAAATTGTTAATGTTTCCACCATCATAGCTGAGTCTCAGAGAGGATTGTTTCTGCCTTTTGGTGAATATAATGGTAAATATATATATCAGTAAAGTTTACTGAAATAGTTCTACTGTTGAAATGTAATCTGTTAATATCATTTGAAAAATTAAGTTGCAAAATATGTGAAAAGAGGATTGTTGCAGGATGATACTATCAGTCCAGTTATTTCTGGTGTATATTTCATCACCTCTCATTGCAAGTAAAAATATCAATTATGTAGCATAAACAAATTAATAATGGTGGGGGGGACACTAGGCATAGACAAATTAATAATGAAAAAGACTAGACATAAGCAGATTAATAATTGAAGCCACCTAATGTAGGCAACGTATGCACGAGACATAGACAAATTAATATATATGAACTTATGAATTAGGAGCAGGAATAGGCCACTAGGCCCCTCGAGCCTGCTCTGCCATTCAATAAGATCATGGCTGACCTGTTTGTAACCTCAACTCCACATTCCTGCTTACCCCCGATAACCTTTCACCCCCTTGCTTACCAAAAGTCTGTCTACCTCTGGCGTAAAAATATTCAAACACTCTGCTTCCACCAGCTTTTGAGGAAAAGAGTTCCATTCACGAGCCACTGAGAGAAAAAAAATTGTCCTCATCTCTGCCTTAAATGGGCAACCCCTTACTTTTAAACAGTGACCCCTATTCTAGATTCTCTCACAAGAGGAAACATCCTCTCCACATCCACCCGTCAAGGCCCCTCAGAATCTTATATGTTTGAAATAAATAGAGCAACATATGCAGGTTAGTAATAGAGGAAAAGTACTAGGAAATATAATGGAATAAAGGCTGATGAAAGGCATGAGGGTGGGCAAATCTATGGTAACGGGGTTGAGATTTGTGGGGAGGAAGGGGACTTCGATGTTGTACATTGTCGAAGTTAATGGGAGAGGGTTGAAGGGTAACAATGGGGAGGTCAAAAGTAATGCCGAGGGTATGGGGTCAATGGTTATAGGGGAACAGGGTGTGGGTGACAGGGGGAGGGGAGAAGGTCTCGGAGCGCAGATAAAATGTGACTATCATCATTGCAAGGCTTCAAACAATTATGCAGAGCCTCTTGGCGTCTTGAGACATCTCGAGATGCTGCATGGGGGTTGGGTCATTATCGGGGGTTGGGAGGAGATGAAGGTCAACTGGACAACTGAAAGGGAATCCCAGCATGTAGTATTTGCAATGCTAGAGCCCTGGGACACATAATAGTTTGAAGGTTAAAGGCTCAGCGTGTGCAGAAGAGTGCTTACACATGGCTTGCAAGGGCCCAGGCACATACCTTTGCCTCCCTGCAGATGCCTCATTCCGGGGGATGGGGTGTCTACAGGAAGGAAGGAGAGGGGAAACACTAAGTTAAGAACTGCAGATAAAACAAGACAGTAGACATAATTAAAGTGAAAGTGATTATATTTGCTAAAGTTTTCTGATTGTGACATAAAATTGTTCACCCGTGCTACCAGTCGCTCCTTTAATATTTCTTAATTTTCCTTTCCCTGCTACTTCTTCTAAGTGCTCCTCCAACATCCACAGCGGGGATGGAGGCAGCCTGCTGACCAGTTCACCCTGTTGTCTTGTCAGCCGTCTTCTGGAGAGCTGTGGCCTGGAGGGCCCTGGCTTACTTTGGCTGTCCTGCTGTGGGCCAGCAGCAGTCACAGAGGACGGGATCGAAGGGGTCACAGGCAAAATAGATTCGGAAGGTCCAAACAGCCTCTGAGACTCCTCAGTGGATGTTCCAGGGGTGTCCAGCTGCTGGTCCTCCTCTCTTTGGGTGACCGAAGGCCCCTGCCTGACTCCTTGAGGGGAAGGGGCACCTGGAGGAAGATCAAGGTGCCCGGTCCCATCTGCGTGGAAACTGCAGAAGCTCCCCCATGGCTGCTGCAGTGGAGTGCATGTCTGCGCGCATCTCCAGCAGAATCTGCTGGACTAGGATCCCCATGGAATCCAGCAACCTCCCCATGGAAACCTTGATGCGTGCACAGGTCAGCACCACATCACCAGCCAGAAGGTGAACGGACTCCTCCAACTCACGTGCCACCCTGTTGAGGGCCTCCAACAGCTCTGCCTGATGTTCCCCTGCCTCTGCTGATTCTCCACCATCAGTTGGAAGACCGATTCCAAAGGCCCGTCATTGGACTCGGACCTCGCAATGCCTCTTCCCCAGCATTCTTCCGAGTACCGGTAAGCTCAGCTGATCCTGCCTCCTCCTGCTACAGACACTCTAGAGGTAATACCCACCAAAGTGTGTGTCTCTGGGCTGGTGGAGTCTGCTGTGACGGCTCTAAATTTGGAAGTGTCTCTTGAGTTATCTCCCGCTCCTCTCCGGGCTTGAGCTTGCTCTGAAGCTGGACAGGTCTTCTTCTGGCTCGGGCCTTACCCTCTTCCTGGAGGCACCTGAGAGAGGAGAGAGTGAGTGACAGTATGAGCTGCCTCCAACCTGGAGGCACCCTTGGACCTGAGGTTTCTATTACATGCATGTATCCTTATTGGTTGTAGGCCAAAATCCAGTCTCCCATCCCCAATGGCCCAATCCCACTCTATCCCTGCCAGCTAGGCTGCCTTCTCCTCAAACTCACTCACTGCCTTGATGTGTGGCCGACCCCCTCTCGTCTTCTACCTCTCTCGGCGGTTATTTCTTATCTTGTCCTGCTCAAACATAACAGAGAAGATGGGGTTGAGGAATTGTACTGAGCATCCATTTATTGAGCATTTTCACATTTATTTCTATACTTCCAGTCTTACGGATAACCCGCTGGGTTGTGTGGCATTTCATTAATGCACTGCACGTTGTCCAGCAGGGTTCTGGGCCAGCCCCCTCCAGAGTGTTGAGCCCATACACATAAGGATAAGGGGTCAGAGAGGCATGTCCTTTGTGGAGCTTGATGATGCCCTCTGCGCCTGAGCCCTTCCCTCTTCCCCATTTCCCCATTTCCCACCCCGCCTCACCCTTCGAGACAGTTTGTGAGCACTCTGTGTGAAAGGGTAAAAGAGACACAAGTGGTCACCCTACCTGCAGAGTGGATGGTCTGCAATCGGGCTGTGAGACATCACCTTGATGTTGCCACTGAGATCCATGTTCTTGATCTTCATTCATTATGGTAATACCATAAGACATAGGAGCAGAAATTAGGCCATTCGGCCCATCGAGTCTGCTCTGCCATTCAATCATGGCTGATAAGTTTCTTAACCCCATTCTCCCGCCTTCTCCCCGTAATCTTTGATCCCCTTACCAATGAAGAACCTATCTGTCTCGGTCTTAAATACACTCAATGATCTGGCCTCCACAGCCTTCTGTGGCAATGAATTCCATAGATTCACCACTCTCTGGCTAAAGAAGTTTCTCCCTAAAAGGTCTTCCCTTTACTCTGAGGCTGTGCCCTCGGGTCCTAGTCTCTCCTACTAAAGGAAACATCTTCCCCACGTCCACTCTATCCAGGCCTTTCAGTATTCTGTAAGTTTCAATCAGATCCCCCCTCATCCTTCTAAACCCCATCGAGTATAGATCCAGAGTCCTCAAACGTTCCTCATATGTTAAGCTTTTCATTCCTGGGATTGTTCTTGTGAACCTCCTCTGGACTCTCTCCAGGGCCAGAACATCCTTCCTGAGATACGGGGCCCAAAATTGATCACAATATTTTAAATATGGTCTGACCAGAGCCTTATAAAGCCTCAGCAGCACATCCCTGCTTTTATATTCTAATTCTCTCGAAATAAATGCCAACATTGCATTTGCCTTCCTAACTACCGACTCAAACTGCAAGTTAACCTTAAGAGAATCCTGGACTAGGACTCCCAAGTCCCTTTGCACTACAGATTTCTGAATTCTCTCCCCATTTAGAAAATAGTCTATGCCTCTATTCTTCCTACCAAAGTGCATGACCTCACACTTGCCCACGTTGTATTCCATCTGCCACTTCTTTGCCCATTCTCCTAACCTGTCCAAATCCTTCTGCAGCCTCCCCGCCTCCTCAATACTACCTGTCCCTCCACCTATCTTTGTATCATCTGCAAACTTAGCCAGGATGCCCTCAGTTCCTTCATCTAGATCATTAATGTATAAAGTGAAAAGTTGTGGACCCAACACTGACCCCTGCGGAACTCCACTAGTCACCGGCCGCCATCCTTATCCCCACTCTCTGCCTCCTGCCAGACAGCCAATCTTCTATTCATGCTAGTACCTTGCCTCTAACACCATGGGCTCTAATCTTACTGAGCAGCCTCCTGTGTGGCACCTTGTCAAAGGCCTTCTGGAAGTCCAAGTAGATAACATCCATTAGCTCTCCTTTGTCTAACCTACTCGTTACCTCCTCAAAGAATTCTAACAGATTTGTCAGGCATGACCTTCCCTTGATGAAACCATGCTGAGTTTGCCCTATTTTACCATGCACTTCCAAGTATTCTGAAATCTCATCCTTAATAATGGACTCTAAAATCTTACCAACGACCGAGGTCAGGCTAATTGGCCTGTAATTTCCCATCTTTTGCCTCACTCCCTTCTTAAACAGGGGGGTTACATTAGCGATTTCCGAGTCCTCTGGGACCCTCCCCTGACTCGTGTGATTCCTGAAAGATCACCACTAACGCCTCCACTATCTCTTCAGCTATCTCCTTCAAAACTCTGGGGTGTAATCCATCTGGTCCAGGTGATTTATCCACCTTCAGACCTTTCAGTTTTCCTAGCACCTTCTCCTTGGTAATGGCCACCATACTCACCTCTGCCCCCCGACTCTCTTGAACTTTGGGGATGTTACTCGTGTCTTCCACCGTGTAGACTGACACAAAGTACCTATTCAGTTCCTCCGCCATTTCTTTGTTCCCCACTACTACTTCTCCAGCGTCATTTTCCAGTGGCCCAATGTCCACTTTTGCCTCTCTCTTACCCTTTATATATCTAAAAAAATTCGTGCAATCTTCTTTTATATTACTGGCTAGTTTACCCTCATTTTTAATCTTCTCCCTCCTTATTTCTTTTTTAGTTGCCCACCGTTGGTCTTTGTAGGCTTCCCAATCCCCTGGTTTCCCACTGCTCTTCGCCACATTGTATGCTTTCTCTTTAGCTTTTATGCTAACTTTCCTTGTCAGCCATGGTTGCCTCGTCCTCCTTTTAGTATGCTTCTCCTTCCTAGGGATGAATTTTTGCTGTGTCTCCCAAATTACACCCAGAAACTCCTGCCATTGCTGTTCCACTGTCTTTCCTGCTAGGCTCATCTCCCAGTCAATTCTGGCCAGCTCCTCCCTCATGCCTCTGTAGTTGCCTTTATTCAACTATAATACTGTTACATCTGATTCCAGCTTTTTCCTCTCAAATTGCAGGATAAATTCTATCATATTATGGTCACTTTCTCCTAAGGGTTCCTTCACCTTAAGCTCCCTTATCAAATCTGCCTCATTATACATCACTAAATCTAGAATTGCCTGTTCCCTAGTGGGCTCCACCAGAAGCTGCTCCAAAAAGCCTTCTCGTAGACATTCCACAAATTCCTTTTCTTGGAATCCACTACCAACCTAATTTTCCCAGTCTACCTGAATCTTGAAATCCCCCACGATCACTGTAACCTTGCCTTTCTTACACGCCTTTTCTATCTCCTGTTGTATCTTGTGCCCCACATCCTGACTACTGTTCGGAGGCCTGTACATAACTCCCATTATGGTTTTTTCACCTTTGCTGTTCCTCAGCTCTACCCACACAGATTCTACATCATCTGACCCTACGTCATTTCTTGCTATCGATTTAATTTCATTTCTTACTAACAAAGCAACCCCACCCTCTCTGCCAACCTGCCTATCTTTTCGATAGGATGTATATCCTTGGATATTTAGCTCCCAGTCCTGATCCCCTTGCAGCCATGTCTCCGTGATGCCCACCACATCATACCTGCCAATTTCAATCTGCTGTGAGCAGCTGAGGCTTACCTATCGTGGCGGAGCGGATGAAGTCGTTCATGCTCTTCTGACAGTGGATGGCTGATCGACGCTGGATACCCTGGACACCGACGGAGGTGGCCACCTGTACCCATGCAGAGTTGGTATCCCTGCTCAGCCTCTTCCTCCCATCGGCTGGGTACAGGACAACCCTCCTGACCTCCGACTGGTTGAGGAGGACACCCCGTGATGAATCACTGAACTCACAGGAAGGAGGTGCCTGTCCCCTTCCTGCTATCCCGATGGGCCTTGTCAATAAATAGCTGTTCGGGTCCCTTTAAATAGAGCACCTGGATATGATGGCGTGGTGCGCACCATTTAGCCTGCCCCGCTGCACAATTTGTCGGGAAACCCCCAGCTGCATAATTAATGAAGCCGGGGTAGCAAGGTATTGCAGGTATTCCCGTTGACCTCCATAATGGGAAACACTCCTCATTCCTCCCCTCACCAGAGGACTTTGTCCTAGATGGGAGAATTCCACACATTTTCTTTAGTCTGCCTGGATCTGGGAGGGAGCAGCTGGAGGCCAAAAAAGTCTCTATGGTTTGCAACATAGGAATGCAGGAGGAAGGTCATGATCGGATTGAAAAGACTAAGTTTGTAGGGAGTATAAACAAGTCTGGAAGAATTGCCTTGCTTGTGCTAAAGGCAGAGTCTTGGCAAAAGAAAACTTCACTGTGAAAGACAGTTCTAAAATTGCAAGTTACCAGGCCATCCCTGCTGCTGGTATAATTGAGGTGAGGGTGGCGCAGGTAGATAGGCAGTGGGCAAGCCACTGGATTTGACAAGGCCCCTGACTTCAAATCCATCGGCAGGGACATGCAAAATCCAGTTCATTAATTCTCATTTCAAGCACATGGTGATGCTGGAATTTTCACAGGAGGTTGGCATTCTCACAGAACCTGATGTAGGACAAGAGAGGGGCACTGTGGAATGTCAGCAAGCTGCAAATATCACAGCTTGCCATACTCAAGAAAAATAAAACAAATGAAAACAACTGTCTTCTTCTCCAGGACATTTGGGAACTCTTTCAGGGGGTTCTCCATGGTAAAATATTAACAAACATATTAACAGTACTTCTTTGAGGCTATTCCTTGAAAACATGTGGTTTAGCATATCTCTGCCACAAGTTAACTAATTGCACAGGCCTCCAACATGCCATAATATAAATTTTCACAATTACACAGTACAGGAAAATAAAGGGCCAAACTGATTGCTTTGTATATTGTAAACAATCTGGTTTCACTGCAACGTTTTTGAATGCCCACCCAAATTTCCACATTGCAAAAGGAGCTTCAATAATCATTTCATTGGTACACATTTTTAAACACTTTAACTCCTGCTGCAGAACAGCAACTGGAACTCAGCTCCCGCTCTGCTCACCAATGTATGCGCGGTTTCACCTGCCGTTTATGTCACTGTTGCGTGTCTTCTGCCTGCCATGTGCTTCCCGAAACTTCCCACTCTTTTTGCCTCTCCTTCCTGCTGCCCATTTCCTGCTGTCTGTTCTGTTGCTTCCCGCTCCTTCCTGCTACTCGCCGCTCGTTCTCCACTGTCTGTTCCACCACTTTCCACTCCCTCCGAATTCTCGCTGCACACTCCCCACTGTGTTCCATTGCTCCCCACACCCTCCCACTGCACACTCCCCACTGTCTTTACCATCACTCCCCACTCCCACCCAGTGCATGCTCCCCGCTGTCTTTTCTAACACTCCCAACTCCCTTCCACTGTATGGTCCCCACTGTACTGCCATTTCCCGCTCCCTCCCACTCCTCGTCATCTGTTCCACTGCTTCCCGTGCCATGCTGTCTGTTCTGTCACTTCCCACTCCCTCCCATCATCTGCTCCCCAATCTCAGTTATGCTGCTGCCTTCACTTCTTGCTCTGTCCCGATCCATTTGCCAATCCCTTCAGCTGCTCCCTCACAACAGCTAAGGGGGTGGTAAAAAGAAGCAGGGAGCTTGGGAGGCCAAACAATTGGTGCAGGAGGAAGTGATGAAGAGAATGTGGGGGCGGGGTGGTGGGGGGGGGGGAGGAGTCGGAGTTGGGGGGAAGTGTGAATAGAGCAGGGATAAGCAGAGAAGAGAGTAGGGGAAAGAGAGCGTGGAGAAGCAGCGAGAAGAGCAGGGGAAAGCAGCAAAGAAAGCGGGAAGGAGCAGCGGAGGGAATGGTGAAGGGAGCGGGGAAGTGGCAAAGAGAGCGCGGGAAAGGGGCAAACAGAGAAGCAATAAGGAGAGCAGTGGGAAACAGGAGGGAGCGGCGAAGAGAACCAGCGAAGCAGAAGGGATGGGGAAATGAGGGGGAGCAAGAATAGTACTATGTGTTCTTTTCTGCCTTTGCTAGATCTGTGCCATCTTTGAGGCAGGCAGCTGGCGGGACGTCACTATTAGTGACATCACAGGCGCTGACATTGCATGTGCGGGGAGTGTTCCCTCTGCGTTTGCTGCATCAGCAAATGCAACCATTATTCAATTCACCACATTGGCTTCAGATATTGCAGCTTTCTGGCAATTTTTCTTGCACTGATGGCATATTGACTATTTGGGCCCAAGCATTAATTTCATGGAATGGCAGGATTGGTTATGTTTATAGATACTTGATGACCAACTTCATCATCAGAGGAAAGGAATAAAGGAAGAGCTGTCTAAATGATTAAAAAAAAAACCTGAGTGTTTTAAAAGGCTGTCACAGAGTCTCAGTCATGTAGTTATTTTGCACATAAAAGAATTAGCCAAAATATTTGACCTTCATGTTGACTTCTGAGACAATCAAGCTTACAAATATGTTAAATAGTAAGAAAATGTTTTTGGTGTAGAGCCTCTATAGCTCTGGTTTCCATTGGCAGAAGAGTCAGTTACCAGAGAATAGTAATCTAAGGCAGAAGAACCAGAGGTAAGATAGGAGGTTTTTCTTTTTAACCCAGTGAGCTATTATGACCTGGAATGCACTGACTGAAAGCATGGTGGAAACAGATTTAATAGTAAACAGGAATTGGTAAAATTAGGTAGCTCTTTCAAAGAGCTAGCACAGGCACGATGGCACAGGCTGAAAAGCCTCCTTTTGTGCTGTGAAATTATATGGACTGTATTTAATGGAGGTGATGGGGGTCTTGCCCGCTGGCTGGAAAGCCGACGAGAGTCCCTCCTGGGGAGATGGTGGCTGCTGTTGGTGCGACAGCCACATGAAGTCTAGGATCCTCGCTGGATCCCAGGCCACAGATGAGTGATGGCGGAAGAGGGGTCACAGGATGGGGGTTGCGGGGCAGAGAAGGTCAGCAGCAAGGGCAAGGTAGTGGGTCTCAACGGGGCCCCCCCCGACTTCCTGATGCCGGGTTCCTCAATCAGGCCTTAGTGCCTTTGAACGAGGGACCCCTCCAAGGCGCCAACAAACAATCCCACATGGGTTTACTTGTCATGCTCCCCACATGATGATCCCTCCCCACCCACCACTGGGTTAATATCTGTGGTGGCACAATGAGGCCCTTAAGTGGGGATCAATTACCCACTTAAGGGTCTCAATTGGTGGTGGATCGGGAATGCCGTCTGCAGGCCTTACTGCCATGGACTTAATCATGGTGGAGGCAGGAAGGTTGCGGGACCCCCACCTCTCACCTGTCTAAATGCTCTCTGCCACCAAATTCGCCATGGGGGAGGACATTAAATTCCACCCTATGATTCTATCATTCTACGTGCACAAACAGTCCCTGAGTATTTTTCTGCAGAGAGATTACAAATTGATAGTGGAAGTGGATCAAAGAATATCGGCAACATTCATTCAGGCATTTTACCCCTGAAATAAGACTTTGAAAACTAGTGTGTTTGACAGTATTATACATTAAATATGTTAAGTACCTCTTAAGAAACTGTTTATAAGTTAATTGTTGAAATATGATTGGCTTTTATTAAATAATTTTTGTTAGAACAATTCCAAGAAAAACCTATAGATAAAAAAAACAAATATTTTACGGATATATTGAAAACTACAATCGCATTTTGCTGATCCCTTCCCTAAAGACATATTCAACCAATTAAGGATATTTTTGTTTAAAAAACAACCTTATATGAGGTCACCATTATCTTACTACATGTAAGATGCAAAATCACAGCAAATTTAAATTCCAACAAAGAAAGTATGATATTGTTTATATTATGTAAAGATGGATGAGTATATTTCCCCCCACTTGCTGTTAACCATAGAGTCACTGTGAGTATAAAGCAAGTTTCTGTGTTATTTCCTGATTCTGCCATTTTCACTAAGATCAGTGAATGGAAAAAATACCTCAGGAATATCAAACTATACACAAAATGTAAACTTTCAGGTCATTATGTATTTAATTTTCTTTATATGTTTCAACAAAAATGGCCAAAGCCTAATGTTTTTTTATTTTTCCCATAACCCTTATATATGCAATCACAAATCTTCAGACTTTCTATATTTGGATCATTTGAGAGCTGCCAGGAGCTTCAGCCTGCACCTGGATTGTGGATCTGTTCATTTCTATCACATTTCAGAATTCTAGGGAAATATTGTTAATGGCTCCAATACTCAGCATCAAGCTAATTTGGGGACAAATAACGTTTATTACAGATGGCATTTTTCAATAAGTTTGTTGCAGGAGAAATCAATCCGAGCTTTGATATGAGGTAAATTGCTGTACCTAATGACGCAAATGATCATGCAACATATCTGGAGTGTATTTACTCAATCTCTTGCTGGAAATGAACTCTAGGAAATTCTCCGCTTGTTTTTAGTCTCTTTATTCAAGCTATATTGACAGCTGTGTATTCTCTCTCCAAACCCCACTGGTTGAACCTTTGTTTTGAGCAGTTTTCTTTTCTTGTGTGGTTTCTCAGTCAATACCCTTGGTTTGTACAGCTGCAACGCATCTATTGGATTGGTTGTTTAGACTGAATTATGGTACTGTTATCATCAGTAAAATACTCTTATTTATATCTATACTTCAGCTGTCATGAGAAAGATACCAAACTATGGTCCATTAGTTTAAGCAATGCGGAACATTAATCTACAAAGTAGAGGACCATAAGTTCAAGTTTCGACCTCAGCTGTTAGTTAAACTCATCTGCTTTTATTCAGTATCAGTATTGGTGTGCACATCTGGGCTGTCATGATGTCTGTCTCAACTTGGCTATGTTGTGTAGTGTCTTTCATTTCTAAACCTAGATGATGCTATCATGAGCATGACTACAAATTCTGGCTATGCATGGTTATCAATTCTGCTGTTCAGTTGTTGGTTGTTTGGATAAACTCTATTCTGTACCAGTCACCTTAGGTGAAGAGTTCCTCTCTTTGTTAGTTGTAGCAAAATTGCAAATGTGAGCTTAAACAACACCCCCAATTTTAACTCTCCTTGCCTGGCAGAAACTAGGCTCTAGAGGGTAGTTAAGTGGGTAATTAAATGAGGTCCAAAACAAAAACAAAAATACCTGGAAAAATTCAGCAGGTCTGGCAGCATCTGTGGAGAGGAGCACAGTTAACGTTTCGAGTCCGAATGACCCTTCAACAGAACTAAGTAAAAATAGAATAGAGGTGAAATATAAGCTAGTTTAAGTGGGGGGGGGGGGGGGGGGGGGGGGGGGACAAGTAGAGCTGGATAGAGGGCCAGTGATAGGTGGAGATAACCAAAAGATGTCACAGATAAAAGGTCAAAGAGGTGTTGAAGGTGGTGATATTATCTAAGGAATGTGCTAATTAAGGGTAGAAAGCAAGACAAGCAAGGTACAGATAGCCCTAGTGGGGGTGGGGTGGGGTGAAGGAATCAAAAAAGGCTAAAAGGTAAAGATAAAACAATGGATGGAAATACATTTAAAAATGATGGAAGTAGGTGGGAAAAGAAAAATCTATATAAATTATTGGGAAAAAAAGGGGGGGAATTGGAAAGGGGGTGGGGATGGAGGAGAGAGTTCATGATCTAAAATTGTTGAACTCAATGTTCAGTCCGGAAGGCTGTAAAGTGCCTAGTCAGGAGATGAGGTGCTGTTCCTCCAGTTTGCGTTGAGCTTCACTGGAACAATGCAGCAAGCCAAGGATGGACATGTGGGCATGAGAGCAGGGTGGAGTATTGAAATGGCAAGCGACAGGGAGGTCTGGGTAATGCTTGCGGGCAGACCGAAGGTATTCTGCAAAGTGGTCACCCAGTCTGTGTTTGGTCTCTCCAATGTAGAGGAAACCGCATTGGGAGCAACGAATGCAGTAGATTAAATTGAGGGAAGTGCAAGTGAAATGCTGCTTGTGGGATTTGAACTAATGTCCCCAGAGCATTAGCCTGGGCCTCTGGATTACTAGTCCAGTGACATTACCGCCATGCCACTGTCTTCCTCGGATCAAGGAATCATGGCTGCGATCAGACTACTGGGCACAGATATGTATTACACATTGCCGGAGATTGAAAACTAGCTGCACATTGAGGGAGTGGGATCCATTTCGGCTGAGAAGGCCAGGTTGGGTAATGTGAATGCAGATATGATCACTTACACAGCATGGAAACCTACCATGCGGATTAAGCTTACTGTTCTCTCACCTGCTTTGCTTGGTCCATGGAACAACAGACGTAGGTGTTCCTTCTAGAGTAGAGACCATAGCTCACTAAAGAGACCATAGTTCACTCACAGTGAACAGCAAACAGACAAATGCCACTGCTGTGTAGAACAATCCAGTGGCATAAAATCTAGAGGCCATGGTGACCTTGGCAGCAATGAGTAGTGCAGTCTGTGTCCTAGTTTGAAGCTCAAGCTGCAAGCACAGCAGGTGATCTAGCTACTTGGTGAAGCACCTCACATGTTTGTCTCTGGTCAGGTTAAGTTATGAAAAGGCGAGCTATGTGCAGTTCCCTCCTCCACCCTCTTCAATGAGCTGCTCCTACTCACTACTAGGTGCTGCCCCTTCTCCAGCCCAAAGACAGACCTAACTGACCACTTACTAATTAAATAAAGTATTTGAAATACGAACAGGCAGTCCAGCACCAATGCAAAGTTGTTCCCAGAATTTCCAAAGTAATGGAATGGAGAAATAGCCAAAAAAGGTTCAGATGTTGATTAGCATCTTAACAGAGCAAACCAACAACTAATCGGTATGGAGGGGATGAGCCTATTAAATAATGCTCCTGCAGGAGCTTTGTTGACAGCATCATGAGTTCCTGGGCAGATTTATCATGTGACCAGTCATGTGATGTGGCAATTCAATTTCATGAAGCAGTCATACGGCCTCCATAGGACCTTATATTGATATTATGATGATTTCTTTGCATCCTGGATGTCTGATCCAATATGGCAGACTGTGCACTAGTGTGGAAGAAGCACACATGTGCCGCTCACCATATTAGACCCTTAGGTGCCTGTTTCACACCTGAGATTTATTGAGATAATTAGATAGAGAAATTAAACCAATAATGGTCACGCAGCAATGAAAATGCTATTTTATTTTGTATGTGGCTGCTGACTTGGGATATGAAAATTTGTAGGGTATGAGTGGCAAAGTTACTATCCCATATTGTTTGAGAAAAGGGTTTTGAAAAACAAATCACATCACTACTTTCCTGATTAAATAATAAAGTATATGTTGTAAGGATGATATAACATAATTCATTTTAATAGTCGTTTGGTAGTACAGAACTTGTGTATTGCTGAAAATAGAGATATGTTGAAACTTTTCATCTTGCACTCATCCAGGCACTTTGCAAGAATACCAAAATAAGGGGAAAACAACAATTTATGTTGTGTGAGAAAAGAATGCTGATTGGTTGGCAAGTGGACTCTGATTGGTAGAGGTGTTGCCATGGAGAATGCACCAGTGAAGGGGACTAACAGTTAACTGCCAAGCATTGCTTGAAATTTAAACCATGCAGCTTGACCCTGATTACACAAGGCATTGACCTGAGGAATGAATCAGCGAATGGCTGTCACTTATTGTGTTTACCTGAAACAGACGCAATGTGTGTACATGTTCTTGCTGTCTGTAAAGAACTTTCAGTGATTTAAACTGCCTGGTTTGCTGTCTCTGAGAATACTTTGATGTGATTGGCTGCTTTCCCTGCTTGCTGCATGCCTAGAGATCCCTTTGACGTGGCACCAGATTCAAACGGCTGTCAGGAAAGCAGAAATCCATATCACAGAGATGAGTAGATTATTAAGGGCAGTTTTCCTCGAGATAAACAGTGGGCGCCATTGCTTCATCACTGACTGCAGAATCCAATCCATTATCACTTTATGTGGCTTGGTGTCAAATTTTATTTCTAATGCTCCTGTGAAACATCTTGTGATATTTTACGATGTTAAAGTTTCTATATAAATGCAGCCTATTGATGTTAGGTGCAATATAAATGCGAGGATGAGGCTTATAGGTCTGTTAAAGAATGAAAATATTAAGGGAGAGGCTAGAGGAGTGGAACAAGATGAGTTACTCGAAGTAGGAGAAGTTGCCACAGGAGTAGGGAGCGAGATCAAATTCATTAAAGGTCACACCTCCACACAATCGTTTGGGTCAAGCATGTAGTGGAATGTTTAGTCAGTTAAGGAAGGTTAGTAAGGAGTAAGGTGTCACTACTTTAGATCCAAATTTCCATCAAAACCAGGAGGTCAATGCAATTGTCCACAATAAGGCAGTGGATGGCAAGGGCCTAGTTTGCAAATGAATGGGCCTTCTGGAGGGAATTGCGAATGGGGCAGTAATTGTAAATCCACCCATAGAATCCAAGGGGACAGCAATGAATGAAGCGAGTTGGACAGGAAGAATTTGGCAGGATCAGCCCCTAGCAACTGGGTTAGGCGGGATGGTCATCGAGATGATGGATGGTCCATTGAGCTTCCAACACATAAGAAGGCAATGATGAGTGGCTCAATAGGGCCTTTGCAGAATACCAAGAGTGACACAAAGGGTAGCTGTGGGCTAATGCAAGGACACTGGAAGAAGAGTAGGATGGCAAAGGAACAATGAAAAGTTAATATAAGCATTTTGCAGGACAAGGTACATGACTGAGTGACAGAGAGTGGAGGAGACTTGAGGAAAGGGCTCCAAAGGTGGCAAGAGAAGAGAAAAAAATAAGTAAAAGTAATAGGCTTAGATCAGAAGAGGCAGCCAAAAATTCTGCACACAAATGAATACAGGGAGAATTCAGATTACATGGCCAAGATTAGGATAGATACATCCTGGTTGCAAACAAAGGATAGGGAGGAAATAATGTGGAATTGTCCAAAGTTAAAGTTGGAGGTCTTGTGTGTTATGAGGTTGTTTTATAGATCGGGATGAATCAGCTTGGAGCTTGAAAAACAAATCAGTGTCCAGGTTCAGAGACAATTTTGGAGACTGAGCGAGTCTAATAGCTATTTGAGGTACAGATTGTCAGTGGGCATAATGCTGGAGGTTGCCCACTGAAAATGACGATGTGAGGAAGTATGGAGAGTTGATTATGAGCCAGCACTGATTGGATCAGGGGATCCAAAAGAGGTGAGAAATGGCCTTAGGGGTGTTTCAGAGCAGCTTGATGGATTAATACAAAACTTGGCATTTACATCCCATCTGTCAGACTGGAGCTGGCATTGAGTTACTCCCCATCTGTCAGCTGGAGCTGGCACAGAGTTACTCCCCAGCATTTAGGCTGGAGGTGGCATTGCACTATTCTTCAGCTGTCAGACTAGGGGTGATACTGTACTACTTGCCAGCTGATTGGCGAATCTGAGTGAAGTTGATGAATCTCAACCAGCGTAAGCTTTGTTTATTGTACATTGCAATTTACGCTTGTAATGATCGTAAATGTGCCTCAAAATTATAATGCAAAAAAAAATGTTTGTGTTAGTATTTCACTAAACCTGTTAACAGCAGAGCCAACACACACACCTTTCATATCTTTATGGCCTTAATAAGAGCCGAGTTCAACCTTCAGCAGTGTCTAAGGTGACTGAATAGTGGGATACACAATGGCACTAAACTAATGCTAAAATTGGAAAGATCTACTGATTAATGGTTAGTTTTTGCTTTGCTGGGACAATATTGTGGGAGAAAGTATTGTACTCACTGTCCTACATTTCAGATTAGAGGTATCATTGTGAATGATTGGATGTCTGAGATGGTACAAGGAGGGGTGATCACGTTAGAAACCATAGTTAATCTAAAAAAAATTGCAAAGTCTGCATACCATCTGTTTTTTCAGGGAGTGCGAAGTAATATACATTGCAATGGCAAAATTAAACATGAGAAACAAAACAAAAGCAAACAGCCTGGTCTGTTAGCACAAGCAGTAGAATGACTCATTTCTAGTAGGTCACAAGTGTGAGTCCCAGGGCTGCTAGTTGATGTGCCCTTCTCCACTATTGTTTTGTTAGGTCTCACTTGTTTTCTGTACTATTTACCTGATTTGCAAAAGACTGATTTTTAAATTCATTTTTAACTGTAGCTCTGATGAATGGATTATTTGCTAAACGTGAGCATAAAGCAGTTTACAATTATTCAACAGGATTTGGTGGAAGTTGACAACATTCCAAACTTGATAACTAGTTCAACAGCCAAAAAACCAAGCTGAAAATAAGATGGTAGGTTGCATACTATCGACAATTGATCCCAAGCTGATTTCTGTTCCCAAGATTTTTTGTAATTCCTACAAGGAAATACAGGACAGAAGAAGCTCCTCCTTAGAATGAACCTGGCTAAAATCAGAGCTAGAATTTGATTCTGTTTTTTGTTCATCATTCGGCTTATTCATTCACAAAAATTGCTAGTTTATTAATAGTGTAAATAGTCCACGTCATATCATCCTGAGCACAACTAGTCCATTTGATTTAAAACCATCTTTATAAGGTGAAGACATAGCTAACTAATTAAAGTTTCATTTAATTAACAGTGCAAGGGTGCTCTGAACATCAGAGGTAAAATTCATCACTACCATTAAGTTTTACTCTTGGCAGTCAAGAAACTATATAAGTGCCAATCTTCTGGTTCCCCTGGTTGGTGGTGGCAGAATAGATTGGGCAATCACGGGCAAGGAAATGGGACAATGATCACAGTCACTGGAATTCTTCCAGTTCTGCATTGTGCATAATTTTCCAGTAAAATGTTCAGGTTTGCATGGTTCTCTGATTTAACACTGGGAACTTGCTGGCACTATGGTTATCCATATTTACCAGGGAGATGGATCAAGTGGGCATGGCATCAGAAGATTAAATTAGAAATGATGTAACATTCAAAATAAGAAGAGGAGAAATATTAAATGAACTAATCAAAATCATAAATCTAGGAATAGGTATCAAGGACTAAAATGGAAGCGTGGTTATATGATAAGGTCAAGATCAAACTAAGATGGGAAAATTATTACAGGAAACTGAAGAGAAACCAGGAAAAATAAGCGACAAAGATTGGAAGTTAAAAGAAGAACTAAAACCTGAGGTGCTGAAGGATGAGATAAGAAAAGCTATAAAGAACATCAAGAGTGGAAAAGAAGGACAAGATCAGACACTAGCGGAAACACGAAAAATGTGAGGTGAACCAATAGTAGCTGCAATGAAAGAGATTATTGATGAGATACGAACAACATGTGAATGATCTTGCGAATGGACATCTGAGATGATCACAATGCCCAAGATAGCAGGCACACAGAGCTGTCCAAAAGATGGTACACCAAATCTCATCAGTCATGCATCTAAAGTACTACTTGACATCATCATGCAGAGAGTCACCCCCCCCCGTGTGAACAGAGAAGTGGCAGAGGAGCAGTTTTGCTTCAATGCTGGAAAGGGTGCAACTGACGTTATGATTGTCCTCAGAAATCTCATGGAGAATTGTGAAAATAAGCAGGAAGCCCAGTTTGATTCATGTTCATAGACTATGCCATAGCTTTTGTCACTGTCCAGAATGATGCTTTATGGAAGACACTTATAGATTTTGGTTTACCCTTGTATGGGGTACACCAAAACATCCTGTGTGGCTAATATAAGATTTATACCCTAAATGCTTCAGGAATCATCACAGTTGGTAACGGGCATACAAACCAATTCCAGTTTGAGATGGGATTCAGGCAAGGGAGTCTTCTGTCACTTATGCTGTTTAATGCTGTGGGAGAGAAGATAATGAGGATGGTGCAGGAAGAGTTACCAGGGATGTGGCTGCATCATAGGAGGTCACAGCATATGAAATCTCAGGTATGTAGACAACAACATGCTCATAGCCAGAACAAAGGAAGAGATAGAAACTATGACAAGCCTAGTCAAAAGGCACAGTGAGCCTTTTGTACTGAACATAAATGGCAATGGAAAAGTCAAGATTGGGAGCACTAAGATAGAGGCAGTGAACAAATTCAAGTACCTTAGCTCAATGATAAACACCAAGGTTACATCCAAGAACAAAATCCACGGGGTGAATTTTACGGGGCTGGAGCAGGGGGTGCATATTGCTTGTGTCGCCGTTAGTAAAGTCAGTCGGCAGCTAGCTGACTTTAAAAGGGGTTGCCCCGCAGCGATAATACGCTGGGGTGGTCTTAACAAGGTGAGAGTGAGACTTCCGGTCCTCAGTGTCAGGAAGACCCACCCCCGAGAGCTGCCAGCCAATCTGAAGTACAGTTAGAGAGAGAATTATAGCCAAGTACAGACATTGGAAATGAACACTCAACTGCTCTGGAGAAGAGTCATACAGACTCAAAACGTTAACTCTGTTTCTCTCTCCACAGATGCAGTCAGACCTACTGAATTTTTCCAGCATTTTCTGCTTTTATTTCAGATTTCCAGCATCCGCAGTATTTTGCTTTTAACTTAACAGCCTTGTCCTGGTAACAATTGAAGGAGAATTTGAGGGTAAAAGCAGAAGAGGAAAGAGAAAAATGGGATGGGTGGAGAACATTGAGATGTGGACTGATGGGAGGCTTGAAAAAAGCCAGAGAAGAGGGAAGATGATGCCAACAGACCTGCTAAGGCTATAGTGACAATGAAGGAATGAATGAATCAAACTCAAAAAGGACAAAACCCCTGCTCCAGACAGATTGCATCTGCGCATCATAAAATAATCTAGAGAAAAGATAGCAGAAGCGCTATTACACATGTTTAATAATTTATTAGAAAATGGTGTAGTGCCAGTGGACTGGCTGATAGCCAACATTATACAATGCAGTGTCTCAAATCCAGCTATCCAAAAACTGGAGTTGTCCGAAAACCAGGCATTTTTAGTACGTGCTATGCATCAATTTTAATTGAGTAAAATTTTAAAAAACCTACTGGACAATTTGGCTAGACACTGCATTGGTGTGGTGTGGCATCTGACCAGTTATCCCCTTTCCCTCTTGCATGTTGGTCTATTCCTGCGCTCCAAGCGACCCTTGACTCCAGCCACCCGGCTTGACCCAAACCAACCATGATCCGAAACACTCGCCGCAAAATCCGGCAAGGTCTGAAATCTGGCATGGCCTTGGTCCCGAGGTTGCCAGTTTTGAGACACCATATCTGTATTTATATTTAAGAAAAGAGATAAAAATGTCCAGGGAACTATAGACCAGCCAGCTTATTTTCAGTGGTAGGAAAAATAATGGAATCCTGACTGAAGAATATAGAAAAACATCTAGATACAGAAAATACAATAATGAAGAGTCAGCAAGAATTTCAAAAGAGAAAGTCTTCCTTGACGAACCTTTTGAATTCTTTCAGGAGGTAACAGAGAGTAGAAAATCATAGTGCAGTTGACAAAATTTATCTAGATTTTCCAAAATCCATCTATAAGATGCCAAGTAATAGACAAATGAAGAAGGTCAGAGCATGTGGAGTTGTGGAAAGCGGCAAAATGGATAGCTATCTGGCTGCAAGACAGAAAGCAGGGTGTCGGGCCCAAGGGTAGCTATTCAGAGCGGCAGAAGATAGAAGGAGGAATCTAATGATGATTCCAGCAGCAGGAAATTTGATGAGTAGGGTGAGTTGATTATACGGGAGCCAAAATTTTGAAATTTACGATAGCTCAGTGGGGCAAATTAAGTCGGCGGCGTGACAGTGATGGTAGCGGATTGGGCCTCATCTCATACCGTCCCATGGCTGTTTCCAACAATTGCATCCCATGAATACTCATTATCTTAAAACTTGGTGAAATTAAGTCCTACCTTCAAGGTTAAGTCAGCGGCACACAGGAAACTCTTAGCACCCGGTACATGTTTGTTTAAAGGTGGCTTGCACCAGTCGGCTTTGTGCAATTGTGTCTGAGGTAAGCAGTTGTCTCTGTGGAACTCTGCAGCATAAGGAGGGGAGCAGGAGAATGGTAGCTTGGATGAAGGGTTGAGTCAGGGGTGATGGGGGGGCTGGTGTGTTCAGGTAGGGTACTGGAAGAGGGCTTTGAGGGAGAACAGTGGGTAGGGTCAGAGCATGGAACTATGCAGTGGGAAGGACCTGGCGTGTTGGGTGTGGTCAGGGGGAGAGGGTGGGGGTAGTCAGTGAAGATGAACAAAATGAAGGGCCTAAAGGGCTATCCAAAGTTGGGTTCTGTGGGTCAAATTTAGGGTGCTGGCTGGCAGAGGGATCATTCACAGTCACAGGGTAGAGTTCAATTTGGTAGGGAGCAGGTCCCATCTGAGGTAGAGGTATTTGAATGTCTAGTAGGGAGGGTCACGGGATCTAACAGAAACACTAAGGATGGAGGTTCTAGGAAGAAAGAAGGAACCTTGACTGGGATGAGGTAGACTCGGCGGGGGGGAAAGAGAGAGAGATAATATATCCTTTTCCACAACAGGAGTAAGGGTGATGGGGGGAGGTTCAAGGGTTACAGAGGGAAGGTGCACAGTGATATTGGGAGGGTCAAGGGTTTTGGGGACAAAGTCGAAGGTGACCAGGGGAGGGTGGAGGCTCACAGGCTGCAATTCAAGGGTCACTCATACTGTTATAGGCTATGTCCAAAAACTTAATTGTAGCTGCCAGTAATGCAGACCATGTGGGAGGAGGCCAGTAGTGGGTGACTGGGCGTTTTGGGTGTGGACAATGTTAGGAGTACAAAATCTAACTGTATCAGCAATTGTATGGATGAGCCCCCTGGACACAGAGGTGCCCATATCATTGTCTATCTTTTTCACATAGTTCACTAGGTAGAAAGCCTATGAGTCTCATACACCCAGTATTCCTACAGGAGCAGGAGGAGAGGATGTGACAAATGAGGGTTCTCGCTGATCAATAACAGAGACCACAAGGCCAGCAGCAGGCTGCACCAGAGGGGGAATGTGGTCAGGTGGCAGCTATCCAGCAAAGGCATTGGAGAAGAAGGTCACTGGCATTTCAGGACATGGCAAACTACCTCCAGATTTCTGAGAGGCAATGCCAGAGATGGCTAAGGCTGTCCCAGGAAGCAGTCACCAAAATTTCCTGGATCATGTAGTAAGACCTGCAATCACATGGATTTGGTGGCAACCCCATGCCTGTAGCTCTCAAAGTGACTGCAGCGTTCAACTTTTTCGCCACTGGTTACTTCCAGGGCTCCATGCGTGATGTGTGGCATTTGGCAGGCTGCCATACAGAGGTGCATCAAAGAGGTGACCAAGGCCCTCTTGTTTGATGCCAATGAGTTCATCAGGTTCACCACAGACGATGACAGCCAGGTGGCCAGGGTAACAGACTTTGTGGCCATCGCTCGTTTCCCTAGAGTGCAAGCTACACTACATTCCATTAGAACTCCCTGACAATAGCCAGTGGCATTTGTGAACCTCAAGGGATTCCACTCTCTAAACATCCAACTGTTCTCTGACCACAGGCAAAGAATCATGTAGGTTGGTGCTCATTTCCCAGGGAGCTCTCATGACTCATGTATTTTTCGGAACTCACAGCTTCCTGAGTTTTTCGAAGTCCCTGCCCAGATTAATGGCAGTATCCTGGGTGTTGAGGGAACTACATGACCATTGTTCCATTACAGGAACAGGTTTGCCTGCTTGGGATGTCAACCCCTGCCAGCCTCCCCCCACTCTCACAAGTTACCTCTGAACCTCTGCAACCTCTACCACCTAGAATAGCAAGGGAAGCAAATTTCTGTCACACACACTCACTACAAAAGACTGTAACCTGGGAAAACTGATGTACCACTGGGCATATGTCAAGCAGCCTATCATGAGTGAGATCTCAGACCCTGTTCCAATGTAGCTGGTCTTTAATTTCACATAAGGCAGTTCAATTGTCCCTGTGGAACATAATCTCAGACAATTCTCCTTAACAATGCATATAACGGAATGTCTGCAGAGTCGGTATGTTCCTCTATGTCATACAGACCACAGATTCGTGAACATCAAAATAGACACACACATAGATAAAGTCTGATCACAAACACTTAACAGAATAAACCTAAACCTACAGAATAAAGGGGATGTCTAACATTCCCCTGAAGCTATCAATAAGTGACAACCATGAGGCATGCCAGTATAGCTAGGTCTCTGATGAAGCAAGCCCCAAAAAAAGATAATGATGCACACATGAATGACAAAGTGGATTTCATAAAAACACCTGAGCCAAATTCGTGCTCTCACAACAGGAAATTCAGAAGAAACTTCCTTACCCAGATGGTGAGATTGTGGAATTCACTACATGAAATCCAATAATATAGAAGAACTTTTTTACGTAAAGGGTAGTGGTTGTCTGGAATGCGCTGCTGAAGTTGGTGGTAGAGGCAGAAACTCTAAACTCATTTAAAAAGTACCTTAAGTGCTGTAAGCTGCAGGGCTATGGGCCAGGTACAGGAAGGTGGGATTAGAAAGGGCACCTGGGTGTCCTCGGGCTGGCATGGACAAGATGGGCCAAATGGCCTCCTTCTGTGCTGTAACTTTTCTATGGTTCTATGAGGGAGTAGTTGAGGCAGATACTACAGATGCATTTAAGGGGAAGCTAGATATGCATATTAGGGGGAACGCAAATGAGATATAAGCTAATAATTACGGTTAGATGAAGATGGATAGGAAGAGGCTCAAGTGGAACATCAATACTAGCATGGACCAGTTGACCCAACTGGCCTGTTTCCGTTGGACTCGAAATATTAACTCTGTTTCTCTCTCCATAGATGCTGCCAGACCTGCTGAGTTTTTCCAGTGTTTTCTGTTTTTATTGTGGCCTGTTTCTGTGCTGTATAATCTAAAAAGTTCTATCGGGTGAATATTACCTTGGGAAATCGGGTGCACTACCCCACCACCCTTACAAAAAATCCGATGTGTGTGTAAAACCTAATAATATGGAGATAAAAACAAAAAACTATTGCGGATGCTGGAAATCCAAAACAAAAACAGAATTACCTGGAAAAACTCAGCAGGTCTGGCCGCATCGGCGGAGAAGAAAAGAGTTGACGTTTCGAGTCCTAATAATATGGAAGTCAGGCGGGTTCAAAATTGTTCCTCTATGTCCCAGCCACCATTTTTAAAAAAATGAATGAACAAGCTATTAAGCTTGTTAACAATCCAATCATTTGCAATTTTTGCCCGCTGGACTTTTCGGGCATCAAATTTAAAGAAATTTGGGAATCTTTTACGTCAGCTGACATGAGGCGACACAAGGGCTGCAGACAAGACCTGCCACCAGGACCATAGTTGAATGTACCAGCAGCTTCTGCTGGGGAAAGCTATCTTTAATGACATTTAAAAGAAAATCTTTTTTGTGTCTTCAAAATGATTAATTAAAACTGATTCTGAGACCAGGGGGACTTTACAATACTAGTTGTGACTGAGGCATTACTCCTCCGCCATATTGACCTGCAGCGCTGATTCTCCGAACCGTCACACCAAGGTGTTATTCATATTACAATGTGAATGTAGTTGCAAAAAAAAAACATTATTATTTATTATATTGACTCAAGTCACAAGAGCATACTATGGTCTGGCATTTAAAAACAAGCATGAGAAACTGGCCCTGATACTAACTGCAAACTTGGAAGGGAGTAAAAGGAAGGGTTCATGGTCTGGAAGCAAGCTTCTTATGCAGATATAGTTGGCCAGCTTCCCACTGTGCAGCTGCTAATTGGCTGCAACATGCTTTTACGGCATGTATAAGGGGAGGAGTTGGCAGATGTGCACTTCCAGGTGGGCCACCCACACCCTGCCAACAAATGTAAATTAATTCCTCTGTATCTAAAAACAGGCGATCAGGCACTCTCTGGGCTGCCAGGAAGTCCATCTTCAATGGTGAACCAGGTTATTTGGAGTGTATATGGAGATGGATCTCAACTTTGAGGTTTTGAGACCTGTCTTTCTACTATAATTCAGGCTGCAAAGGCACTTACCCCTGGGCATTGTCAAGTGCATGTGCCTGAATCTCCAGAAACAACTATATGTATAAAGATGGGTGGAGGCACTGCATCTCTGAGGCAATCAAAGCTACCTTGTATCTCTCCTTTAATCACTTTCTTTCTTCTCCAAAGAAAGAAAGATGCCCTTTGAGTTCCTAAATTAAGAATCGTAATTGTTGCACAGAAACCTTGCTGCCAAGTTTTGGAACAAAACCTTCAAAAAAAACAAGCTTATAAAAAAATTAAAAGTTCAGTGACAGTTATTTTAACAATAAGTAAGGAAATAATTGGTGATACAATAGCAACATCACATGCACAGCTGTAACTTTTTAATGTTTACAATAATTAAAGGATTAATCCCTCAATGGAGACCTGGGTTGAGAAATTCCTCAGAGCTGCTTGCACTCCTCCAATGTTACTTCCCTGGGAGTATGGTAGAAACCCTGTTTATGTGTGACAATTGGGTTACCGCCACAACTCAATCAAGGAACTAATGTTGGAAGAGTGGGAGTGGCTCCAAGGAATTTCCTGGCCTCTGTCACACCTTAGTAACATGGATGCGGAATGCACTGAGTGCTATTGTTTGCAGTGAGAGGTACTGTTTGCAAACAATGGACCCAAAACTACACCTTATAAATGCATTTTGGAATGGCTTCAAAGCTGTGATTCCATTGATGAGTTCAGATGATGCTTTTAAACCACTCAAGTCCAGCTGTAATGTTTCAGGATATTGAGAAATTACTGCCTTGTGATGACTCTCAGGTGTTTACATTAAATTTCCACCTGATAGATAAATATACAACAGTAAAGTTTGCACAGCGGTGCTCCCAACATGGAACCTTCTAGAAGGGAGCATCAGACGTGTAGGTCAGCATGTCTGATTCATAGTGCATCTGATTTTACAGTAATACAGTTAGATCATAAGATAATAAGAAAGAGGAGAAGGAGTGGGTCATTCAGCCCATCGAGCCTGCTCCACCATTCGATAAGATCATGACTCATCTAATTGTGGCCTTAACCCCATTTTCTGCCGGTTGTCCATAATCTTAAGCTCTCTTGTCAAACAAAAATATGTCTAACTCAGCCTTGAATATATTCAATGACAGAGCCTCCACTGCTCTCTGAGGAAGAGTTTCAAAGACTAATGACCGAGAGAAGAAGTTCCTTCTCATTTCCGTCAAGAGCCCATATTTTCAAACTGTGCCCCTAGTTCTAGACTCCCTCATGAGAGGAAATATCCTCCCAGCATCTACCCTGTCAAGCTTCCTCAGAATCTTATGTTTGAAAAGATCACCTCTCATTCTTCTAAATTCCAATGAGTGTGGGCCCAACCTGCTCAACCTTTTCTCATAATTTAACCTCTTCATTCCAGGAATTAACCTAGAGTCTCTGAACAGCTTCCAATGTAAATATATCCCTCATTAAATAAGGATATCGAAACAGTGCACAGTACTCCAGCTACAGTCTCACCAATACCCAGTACAGCTGTAACAAGACTTTCCTACTTTTGTAGTCCATCCCCCTTGCAATAAAAGCCAATTTTGTCTTCATACCCTTGCGATTGCATTTATTTAAGTTTAAGGCACTAGTTTTAGCCCCAAATTTCTCACCCTCAAACTGAATGTGAAATTCTATCATTTTATGATTACTTTTACCAAGAGGGTTCTATAATATGAGGCTATTAATTATTCCTGGCTCATTACACATTAACAGGTCTAAAATAGCCTGCTCCCTGGTTGGTTCCAGAATGTATTGCTCTGAGAAACTGTCCTCAATGCACTCATTTTCCAGGTTACTTTTGCCAATTTAACTCATCCAATCTATATGAAGTTTAAAATCTCACGTTATTGCAGCTCCTTTCTTACAAGCCCCCATTATTTCTTGATTTATATTCTGTCCTACAGTGTCAGGGGGGGCTATAAACCACTCCCATCAGTGACTTCATTCCTTTGCTATTTCTTAACTTCACCCAAACTGATTTGACATTTTGATCCTCTGAATCAAGATCACTTCTCACCACTGTACTGGTCTCATCCTTTATTAATAGAGCCACTCCACCTTCTTTCCCTTTTTCCTGTCCTTCCAAAGTGTCAAAGAACCTTGAATATTCAGGTCCCAGCCATGGTCACTTAGCAACCATATCTCTGTAAAGGCTATCATATATTCATTTATTTTTATTTGTCCTATCAATTCATCCATCTTTTTATGAATGCATGCATTCAGATAAAGAGCCTTTAATTATGTCTATTTACCATTTTTCCCTACTCGGACCTTATTTGCTGGTGCACTCTTATGTTTTTTGTTGTGTCCCTTCCTGTCATACTCTGGTTATCATTACCTGCATCTCTACCATGTACTAGTGCCCTATCTCTTCTCTTTAGCTTTCCAAATCTCCCCTCACGTGAACTCTGCTTCTCCCCTACAATATTTAGTTTAAAACCTTCTCTATAGCCCTAATTATGCAATTTGCCATCATACTGGTCCCAGCGTGGTTCAGCTGAAGGCTATCCCAACTGTACAACTCAGTGATGGTGCCAAGTGCCCCATGAATCGAAACCCATTTCTCCCACACCAATCTTTAAGCCACGTGTTCAACTCTCTAATCTTGTTTACCCTATGCCAAGTTGCTTGTGGCTCAGATAGCTATCCAGAGATTCATTAATCCAGTTAATCAGCGGAAAACTGGGAGCTTTGCAATTTGGCGTGATGATCTCAACTGGATCCTCTGATCCCTACAAGCAAGATTTCACATCAGATGCAGCTACAGGAAAATTACCCTATCCTATTGTGGTAGTGATGATGAGGTAGGATTGCCAACTCTGGTTGTGTTTTCCTGGAAGTACCTTGTATGACATGACCTCCCATGTCAAACCACCCTGCCTCCACTCTCCCACCATTGGTCTTCTAGGCTTATTGCCGTTCCACATCAATTGGAAAGGGATCAGACTCAATTGGATTATCCTTGACCATTAGTGAAGCAGCTTTTTCCTCCCAATTTCCATTATTTTTATAACTAATAAATGAAAAAGAAAAACATTAGAAAACTCAATTTTGTTTAATTCCTGTATGGTTTCCTCCTGGATTGATCGCAGTTGTGTCTTGGAGATTCATCCCCAAATCCTGGAGACGCCAGGACAAACCTGGAGGGTTGGCAACCTGATTGCAAAGGGTAATTTTAAAAATACTTTGAGGTTTTTCCACTTGCACTGGATAGAAATTATAATATTTGCCCGCATTTGTCAATAAAATTAAACCCAGAAACCTTTCTGGCCTATAAACATAACATTGTATCACTTCAGAATATTGATTGCATACACCAGGGTTACTTTCACACATTTCCTAGTGGTCAGAAACAAAACAACACTAAAGACAAAAGGGTAGATGATCTGCTATCTTCTCAAGCAGGGAATGATGTATGAATTAGAGAGACCTAAAAAGGACAGGAGAAGATAATACGAGGTAGGATACATTATTTTAAAGTTCAAATACAGGAACAAACATTACATTAGAAATACTCTTTAATACCCAAAAGATTTGATAATTCATAACTTTGTGACTATGTTTCAATCATCTCTAATAATTACTAATTGGTCCATGTAAATCATGAATCAAAATCAGATAAAGCAACCATTTTCCTGTTTTTTCAAATTTCTGCTTCTATTTTTAGTCTTCTATTTATAAAAAAATATTTTTAGCTTCCTTATCTTTTTTTCTTGCAACCAAGTCCTGGCCCACTGAGACTCGCTGCTTTCCCCAAACCAAATCTCCCCTTCCCTCCCTTTACATTTGCATGCCAGAGTTCTAGCCCACTGACCAAAGCCACTCTGCCCAACCTGACTTTATCTCTCCGCCCTCCCAACTTGAACCCGTACTGACCTCTGAAATAGATTATGTCAACAGAAGTAAGATTGCCTGTCCAACTTACTGGTAAGTGAGTGTTAAAGCTTCCCAGGTTTAGTTTTATCATAAAATTCTCCCTTCATCATTAAAGGTATATTAATCATTTAAATCAATATCAATAACAACTAAAAAATGTACATATTTCAGAAATTCATGTGTAGGCAGATCTATGAATATTTTCTGATGAAAAAAATTCTGAATATGTGAATCCTGGCCAAGGCATAATAATATTTTAAGGCTCATGGGGCAGTGCATTTGCACTGAACATTGATATATCTGTGCACAGTGCATGATGAGCTTTCTGTCTAGAATCTTCTAAATTGTGCTCAGTCTCAGCTGTGTTAATAGGGGAGGGCAATTGCTTTAATGCAGGAAGTGAAGGAGGAAGAATAAACCTGGAAACAATTACACCATTTAACTCCATGCAGGTTTTTGGCAGTTGGGCACCTAAGTGAGTTCTGTGCCCCATTCAAAACTTGCAGGCTGACTTCACACTGGAAGCAGTCTACTGGTTATTGGTAGGTGATGGGATTGGCTGCTAGCACAATTCTGCAGGGGTTTTGCGATCGGATTAGGTCATGTCCAAGTTAGGGGGAATTTCAGTTTTCCTTGTGGGACCTGGAAACAGAACACCTGCTCCTCCTGGTCCCATAAAGAATGTAAAAAAAATAATTGTTTGGCCTTCTTCTCCCCTTGTCCTTAACTGCTGCAAAAATCCACTGCGCCTCCTTGTTTAAACTGCTAAGATAAAATTGTAGTTGGGTCTTGATGGTGTTACATGCAGATGTAAAGAAGGACAGGGGACTTGGATAGGGGACCTTGCCACCTGCTCTTTAAAACAAGTTAAAATCAGCAACATTCAGCTTCTGGAAACTCCAAGTCAAGGAAGTAATCTGGGTTTTTTCTCAACAAGTTGGGTTGAAATTCCCACCATAAATGGTATTGACAGAGCCTCAGGGCTGAATTTTGGCTTCAGTATGGGGGAGTGGAATTTCCTGATGCCAGGCAGCATGCCAGTTTCCCACCACGGACACGACTTATGGCCATTTTCCTGGGGGTTGGATCAGGTGAGGAATGACTACCTGCTTGCAAGCGGTGGGTAACTTGTTAAATCAGTTAAAAGGACAATTAAAGCCATTGATCAGAGGACTGGAATTTTCCAATCAGCCTGCGGGGTCAGGAGCATGGCAGATGCCTGGAGGTGGCCTTTGGTGGCAGACCGGGGCGGGGGAAGATGTGGGGGGGGTCAGTCCTCTAGGATCACTTTATTCCCTACATCCCTTCCGCAGTCATAAATCCACCTGTTTCCAGGTGTCACCACAGGCCGCCCTGTGGAGGGGTTTCCCCTCCACTATGGAGGTCCAGCGTGTGTGGCAATGTTTATTGTCAAATATTTAAAAAGTACTGAGAGGTATTCTCTCTCTCCCTTGACTACAATGACAGGCTGCAGCTCCTATTGGCTCCACACCTTCAAAAGTTTGCCCACCATCCTTAATTGGATGTTAAATGTGTCCTTGGTCACTAATTGGCCAATCCAGCAAAAATCAATGGCAGGTTACTGCTTCCTACACAGTGCCGAATCGGGGCCTGCATTTGATCCCGGTGTTGGGATTCCAACTCAAAACTGAAAATCCTGCCATAGGGGCAGAGTGCCTGCATTATTAACTGGCTGATGTGTATCCTAGAGAAAAACATAAGAGAGGGAAAAAATAAAATAAATCCCAGCAACGGGAGGGAAATGAATCAACAACAAATCCAATTCTATTCAGTAATACTTTGGAAATTCTGTTTGGTTTCATGTTGCGCTTAAAGCTTATCATTTTATTTGTCTGCTTTACTAAAGCTTTCATTGAGTACCTTGAAAACAATTATACTTGTTCAGGCTTATTGCATTGTTGTTTTGGAACAGTGGATGGAATACATTCACCACAAAAATAATTAGCCTGACTCCGGAACTAACCTCCAGAACTAATCTGACCTTCAGGTGGATTCAAAGCTGCTTTCTAACCTCAGTGAAGTTAGCAATCAGCCATCTTGCAGCAGCTGGGCTTCATCCAGTCAGCTATCAGCAAGAAGAAGGTTTGTAGAAAACTTCTTCTGACTATGCAAATAAAAGAAAAAGACAATGAGCTGTGGAATCAGGTAACAGATGAAAAAAATGGTAATTTAGCAATCACTGTCAGTATGGGACAGTAACGTACTACGCTCCTTTATATGAGGTCTAACTGACCTTCTGGCAAAGGAAACAGCTTTTACCCTACATTTAAAAAAGATTTCTTCTTCTTTAAAAAAAATTTTTTTTGATAAACCTTAATTTTTAGAGAGAAAATTTCATGAAGCAGTTGTTTGCTGCTTTTTATGAATGACATCAGGAGCCGGATTTTCATGGAGTTGGGAAGATAGCAGGTGGTACCTGGGATGCGGAACTCCTGCCGCCATTTCCGACAGATCCAATTTTTACTGGGAGGGGTAAGGCGGTGAGGCATGAGTCACACAGAGTGGTAGTCTCAACTGCTTCGGGCTGACTTTCTTCGTTCGGAGTTGAAATTGTAGTATTCTGTGTTTCTGGTGCTTGGTTGTCACCGTTCAATTCGCTTTTTGTAATCTTTCGAGTTATGTTTCTCTTTATTGACAATCTATCTTCTTTGATTGGATACCATGGGCTTATCCTGTTCCTTCCAAAGGGAATATTCGCTCCATTCATTCCTAGAGTGGACTCGAGTTTTCTTTGTTTCATGGGGTCTACGATGTGCTTCTTGGAGGTTTACGTTTCAAAAATGGAATCTTCATTTCCACTTGTTTCACAATTTTAGCCAAATATTTACTCTTATTTTCCTGTTCTTTTTCAAGCTTTTTAATCTTTTCATTCAGCCGAGCAACTACTCTGGTGAGTGCAGTTGTCTTTGTTTCAGAGTTATCTGCGGTTTAACAACTTACCTGGGTATTCAGTATTTTTCTGGAATCTTTCTTCCATGGTCATTGACTGCTTCTTAGACTTGTTCAGTTCAGTCATTAGATCCTCAATTTATTTCTTAGAATTTTCCTTATTTGCTTTTAGAGTCTGGATTTGCTCTTCCATACTACACATTGCGTCTTTCATGTTCGTCAAGTGTTCTACTTCCTGTGAAGTGTTCTCCTCGGTTCTCGTTTTTCATTAGCAAACTCATTTTTCACCTGTGAAAATTGGTTCTCTACACTGAATAGTTTTTCCTTAGCACAGCCTAAATCCTGTGTACTACCTTGCAAGCTCACGTTCTTTAATTTTACTTCTGTTAATTGTTTCTGAGGCTCTTCACGTTCCTTTGTAAGAACTTCTACTTTCTCTTGCAACTGTCCAACTTTTTCTTGACATTCCAGGTTCTTGATTTTCATTTCAGCCATGTCATTTTTCAACAACTCAATGGTTCTCAGTAAGCTTGAGGCATCCAATGCTTTTTCTTCTAGTCCCTTGAGCTTCAGCGTCAGATTTACATTTTCCGATCTTATTCCTGTCTTTTCTGTCTCTGCCTGCAGCAGGGTTTATTCCTTATCCTTCATTATGGTTTCACTGTTGGCCAGGTCTGTCTTTGGCGAAGTTTTAACTTGTTTCAGTTTTGCCATTATTCAATTCATGGCTTCATTATCCACCCGCAGCTTAGAAAGTTCTATGGCTTTTTCTTTCAGTGCCCCCTCTTTTCCATTCAGCAGGTTCTTCAGCTCTTTTGTGTACCTCTTGGCTTCCTCCTAGAATGTAGAACATTGTTGAGTCTTCTCTGCTATCTGGTTCTTCAGTTTGTTAAAAGTGCCATTAAATACATTTTGCTTCTCTTTGTAATTTTACAGAGGAACAAATGTTGACCTGAGGGATCTATGTCGCACATGAAGGTCCTTCAATGGATTTTCCTTCTCTTTGCAAAGTTCAATTGCTTCACCTTGAGTTTTCTTGTAATTCAAGAGTCTCCTCGACTTTGTCCTGCTGTTCTTCCATTCTGCTGTTCAAGACAGTCTTCATTTCTTCATGCTGCTAAAGGGTTATGCACTTCTTTTGCATTTGATCTTGAAGAACAATCAACTGTTCTTTCAGCTATTTATTTTCTTGTTGACCTCTTACCAACTCATGCTGTAATTCAGTGCATTGCAATGCAGCTTTTTCTGAGGTAGTATTCAACATCTTTAACTCCTCACGTTTTTCCAGGGTCAGGTATTGATTCTTCAAAGAGTCTTTTAGGGCAGCGACTCCTTTGAGCACCTGTTCTTGTTGTGCCTGACTGCGCTTCTGGTTGAGTTTTTCCAACTCAGCTTTGATCCAAACACTTTCCTGTGCAAAAGCTTCAGTTTCTTTTTGCTGGCTTTGTTTCTTCTGGGTTATATCAGATTGTTTTCCTTCATTCCCAGTCACTTGCTTGCTCTGCACTGCTACCTACTGTTGCAGTTTGGTAACTGTGCTGGCATTTTCATCTGCAAATACACCAAAAGAGTATAAAAACATATTAACTTGTACTTCTTCTGATTTGTCACTTAATCCTGATGTACTCCTGTAATCTAAAACTTTTCATCTCCTTGACGCCAAATTTTGGGTTTGCCTTGGTCTTGCCATAGCCTACATTGACCTGGTAATGTTACTTTACTGGCCATGGCTGTTTTTCCACACAGGGGAGTATAGCTTTAAATGTTGTTGCCCTTTTAAAAATGGCTGTGCAGTAACCTTTTTCTCTTCTTTACGGCCAGAGTTTTCCAGTCCCGTTGGTGTTGGGCATGGCGGGAAGGGAGGCGGGAGGGGAACAATTTGATGAGAAGGCCAAAAATCAGTTCCATGCCATCATGAAACCAGTTTGTGATCGTTCGCTCCGCCATCAATGGCGGGCTGCGTTTCCACTGCCATACGTCGGGAATGCCATTTTAACAAATTTGCATCTGATTATAAGCCCTGCTCACTGGAATCATCCCCCCATGCTGGCGGGATTGCACGCTGACATGTTTCACAACTCTACATAAGCGACGTGCACCTGGCGAGCTGCACTTCACTCGGGACTTCGAGGTTTGTTTGCCTACCTTGCTTTGGGCAGCACTCGAGGTCATCACACCAAGCTTCACAGCCAGCACCACATCACTTTTAGGAGGGTTATATTTTTGATTTAGGTGCTCCTCCCACAGGTCAGACTGCGGTTTCTTTACTTTTTCATGCTTTTGGGATTTTGGGTCCATCCTTCCCTGCCATCATGTTGTAAGGGTTGTTTGGTGTGTCTCAGAGAGGTCTAAAGGCTTGTATGGTTGAACAGTAAGTGTTTATTAACAACTCATAATTATATCCATCTCCAAGGTATAGCCCTACATGGGTGCTTTTGTCATGCTTGCTCCTCCTGGACTCCACTACTCAGTCTACTATCATGTGACTCTTTTTACATCATACTGTGAGTGATACTGTTTCCCTAATCCCACATTAAGCCTTGCTCTGCCGAACACCCTTATACTACAGCCGGCACTGCAGATGGGCATGCAGGACAACCTCTAGTAGGTGTGGAAGGCCCAGCTTCGGTCTACACAATCACAGCAGGGGCCACAGCAGTCAGAGCTGGCTGGCTAACAGGCAACAGTAAGGGCACTGGTAGTGTGTCAAATGTGGGAAGGCAAAATCTGTCATCTTGAGAAAGGACAGCAGATGTGCACTCCATAGAGTCACTGCCATTCCACTGAGCTGCCATTTCAGCAATCCTAACCATTATTGGTGGACAAATTGCTAGTCTGCTGTGATACTCTGGGTGTCCCTTTGAACACTGGCACCTACAGCTATGACAGCAGTCTGAACTTTTGTGCAGCAAGCTGAACTTGCATGAGGGCAGTCAGAACTTACATGGCAGAAAGCTGAACTTGTATGAACTCAGTCCGAGCTTCAATTACAGCACCCAGGCATTGAGTGGTTTATGCTTGTACTGCAGTGCAAGCTAAGACATCGGCCATCAGATGCTGCATTATGGCTGCCTCCACGAAAATTCTCATGAAGTTGACCACCACTTCCATGCTGGAGAGGATGGGCTGCAATCTCTGCACATAGCCCTGCGCCAAGTTCCAAGGGGGTAAGGACATGCAGCTATGCCTGCTCACAGCTGGTTAAGTGCTGCTGTCTCTGGTTAATGTGCCATGTTGTCTGGTAAGAGAGAGGAAGTGTGCCAGTTAATGTGGTGCAATGTGTTTGGATGATGTGGCTGTATTGGTTGAATAGTTGGCAGTATGTGCAAGCTGTGAGATGTTAGGGATGTACTGTGATTGATAGATTGTTGTTGTGTTGCCGTGAATTGAGCAGTGTGTGATGCTAGTGGTGTAGTTGGTATGATGAGGCATTTGAAGATGAAGATTCACTGACCTTGACCACCTGTTTGAGCTCATTGAACTTCTTGTGGCATTGCATCCATGTTCTCAGGACTAGACCCTTTGCATTTACTGCCGCAGCTATCTGATTCAATTGCTTTCTGAGGGTTTTTGTGAGGGCCTCTTGGCCTCCTGCAGTAGATGACATCTCTCCTCCTCTAAACCTCCTCAACCAGGGCCTCCAGTGCAGCGTTGAAAAGTCTTTTGCAATTACTTCCAGCAACTGCCCCATCCAAAATATGCCTGCCTTTCAAGAGGTTCAGGCTGGCTTTAAGTAGTGCAGGTTAGTTTAAACTTGTGTTAGCATCTCATAGTTTTGTGCCCCCTGCTCAGGTATACATCCACTCAACAGCACGCTTAACACTGGTTGCACACTATGATTGTTTAAATGAGTAGCCAGCACAAAGTTTGAAAGCTAGCTGCATTAGAAGTAAAAGGCACAGGTTAATTGCGAATTGCGATCACCCGCTTTTTCAGGTCTTATCAAATTTCACAGCCAGGAAGTTTAGAAAACAGAGAAGGAAAATGAAATGAGTTTTGAATGCTTGAAATAATGGGCGGAATTTAATGTTCCTAATGTGGGTTCTGCCCACCAGTTGGAGATCTGTGGGAAACCCATGTCGCTGGCGTGGGGAAGGCCCAACCAAATTAAGTGCCTGCGAGGGACTTAACTAGCTTCAGGTCTTCCCTGCGATTTAGGACCCTGGCAGCAGAAATTCCGACCTGGCCAATCAGAGGCCAGCCGCTCTCCGTTGCTGGCAGTGCCACCAGGAATGGTGTCTGCTGACAGTAGTGCTTCAGCGACTTCAGCAAGAATTGTACTGGATCCCTGGACTCAAGTGAATGAGGGCGGGATGGGGGCAGGGTGTGGCTTTCAGCAGCCCACCACCGCCCCCCCTACCTTCCCGATACTGGGTCCCACGATGGAGCACAGAGTGCCTAACAGGGAGGGACCCGTCCTGGTGGACCGCTGGCAAACCCAAGAGGATTTGTTGCACAGCCTTCGGGAAGCAAAGGAAAGCCCTGCCACTCCCATTTAACCTCTGAACCACCACCAAATTCAGGTGAACTCAAGAATAATTGGTGTCAATTGGCTTATTAAAGAGCCTAATTGAAATCCCACTGCGAGTGGAAAATTTCTTGCATGGGCCCCTTCACACCTTCGATTTAGCCGCGGGAGGTTTTCCCCTAGCCAGAAGAATGAAGCACGGCCTCTCCTGCAATTAAGTGGATCAGACCACCATGTTTCCCCCCACAATAGGCTGGCCCAACAGCCGAGATGTAATCTGCAGTAAATTGCATCAAACACAATGGGCAGAATTATAACCAAGGTGCACCATTCTCGAGGGTGAAACAGAAAGTGGGCGCCACTTCTGCTCTCTTGCCATTGCTGGTTCCCACATGTGTCTAATGAAAATTTAAAGTGCCGGCAGTGAGCACGGGAGACATGTACGATCATGCAGCCGGGGAAGCTTTTCATTGGTGAAACCCGCCATCACCTGACAATGCAGCAAGGACGGGCAAGCTATAAAAGATCCTCCAGGCCAAACAGGGAGGCTCTTCATCCCAGCCACAACTTTCCTGCCCAACTCCATTGCCATTAACTAAAGACTTATTGAGGGCACAAAGTTGACACGGGTGTTTTTCAAATTTAAAATTTCACTTGTAAATAAATCACATTACAGTTTCACTTAATTCATTTGTGTATCATCGTTATTTGTTGGGACTAGCTTAGTCAGAGAGGCAAATCTACTAGCACGCCTCATGGTTGGAGTGCATTAATGGTCACAGGGGAGTTAGGGATATATCCTTTATTGTGGAAGAAACAATGTTGTTTTTTTTGTTCACTCTTTGTTGAATGTTAATGTTAGTGTCCAGATTGTACTCACCACTCTGGGACATGACCGAACTTGCAGGATCAGCTGGCTCTTCCTTCTATGCATTGTAAAGGACATTTTCCAAGAGCACTGTCAGTGGGGATAAGTGAAATGTTGTAGGTGAACTCAAAGTCCTGTAACGACACTGCAAGCCAACACCCTGAGATGGACCTACATGTGTATAGTACTGACACTGCCATTTAGGCCCTTTATTTTCTTACTTTGGCTGACTGTTTCCACCAGCCTCCACCACATGCAGGGTGCTAGGCTCTTCCCTCTTCCACTCCTCCATGCCCCCTGCCCCACTCCGCAACACCTCTCTCCCCCATCACCACTGACTCATCTCTGCCGGTCCCAAATCTCCATGCAAGCTGCCATTCTCCTGCTCCCCTCTCTTGTGCCGTAGTGTTCAACAAAGAAAACCACTGACCTCAGATGCAACTACACAAAGCTGATTGTTGCATGCCACCTTTAAATGATTCTTGTGCACAAGATTCTTGTGCACTGCTGACTTTATCTTGAAGGTGGGATGTAATTTTAAAAAGTGTTAAACTGATGAGTATTCATGGCATGCAAACGTATTATAAGTGGGAACCCGCCACAGGATAGTGTGAGGTCCGACACACCACAAACATGCCACTGACTTAATCTCTGCATCCCAACCTGCCATCAGAAAATCGAGTTTTGACGGATTAGTCATCTGTACAGGGCTAAACACTAGCCTACCTCACTTGATCTTCACGCACGGGCACTTTGAGCATGGTGATCAATGGTACCACTGGCTAATTTCCCACTTTCTACTCTGGAAGTACTCAGGCTATCTATAATGCCACTAAAATCAGGTAATCTAGCACAGATTAAAAAATGAATCCAGGACACGCTCAATCTACAAAAGGGATTAGGAATCACTGAAGTTTGTTCATATTTTAATAGTTTGGTATTATAACATTGAATGGAAACTTTATTTAACATCATACAGTTTCAGGCGCTAACTTATCTGTCCCACAAATAACCATGCTATTTTGGTGTTCTGCTTGACATAATTTTGAATTTGTATTACAGCTATGCTACAGCTAACTGGGAGTGTGCTACAAGACTGTTACACGACTGAAGATTTCCAATTCCTATAATACTGAAATAAAAGTAGAAAATGCTAGAAGTAGACAACAGGCCAGACTGCTAATTCCTCACAAGGCAGGCCACTGTAGATTGGAGTCTAAAGACCGTACAATTCATGTCATAGCATTTGCCATTGTAGGTATGCCCGTGCTAAGAAAATTAGCCACTGCATGCTCTGCTATAGAGTACCCTGAAGTTGTAACTCTAGGATGGTCTGCAGCCTGGTCAGGTAGCAATGCAATACTGCACAGATGCGAGTTGTGAACTCCTGTACTCCCACATTATAGAGACTAGTTGATGCACTCTTAAATGACTCTATTAAGTGTCAATATTGAGCTACCAAAGTACATTTGGCCATGTGAGGTTGAAGTCCTTGGGCTCAGCAGCTGTAGACTATGTAAGCAGCAGATTGTATTTCCACTACCACTTGCTCCCTTCAGTTGTGCTCTCTGCATCACCAAATGCTCCTTCCTGCATCTCACTAACTAATACTAAACCCAATGCAGCCCCTCCCCACCACCCTCCAAGACTGGATAATTTTTGTGCTTCTTAGTTAGACTGGATGACATAAATTGCTCTGAGATGTTAGATTGAGACTGTATTTTGCAGTCAGTGATTTCCACCTCTTGGATGACTGGAGAGACAGAAAAACATACTTGGTAATACTTCCAGTTAAGACACCCCTTAAAATACTGTTGCACATAGCAGGTTATTGTTTTGCATTGCATTACACTTAACTGCTGCCCCAAAATGCTCCATAGGGAATGGAGGGAAGGAATAATGGAATCGATCAGCTGATAAGAATGTATAAAGTAAGTCAATGGAAAAATACATTCAGCATGGTGTGTAATGGGCAGTCTCTTCGTTACCAACCATATTCTGTGGTGGTTGCATTTGTCTGGCACATTGGAAAAGAGTTATCAGACTAGAACCTCTACAAAAGATTATGATAAGTTAGATGGATTCAGTAATTGGTGAATAATAGATTTTCTTAAAAACATAAAAAATCAATATCGTAAATTAATTGGTATTTTGTACTACACGAGGAGCTAGCAAAACTGTACTCCTACTGTGAATACATATGTTGGCCTGGATTTTGCAGTCAGCGGCAAAGGCATGGTGCTTGCAGCTGAGTTTGAAAACATCTGCCCAAAAAGATTTAGCAGCTCTAGAGCTGGGGTTATCAACCTTTTTGCTTCGGAGGCCCATTCCTGTGTTATAAAAATTCTATGGATCCTATATAACTTTTCTGCGCAAAAATTAGTTATAAACATATATTTATTACTTGTTTTTTTCTTGATTAATGTGAAACTTGTTGCTGGTGCTGAGCAACTATTCTGTAAAGACGTGGAGGTATCTTCTATAAGGGCACAGGCACGTCATGGTCAATGTTCATACCGGTTCAGTACTTTGTTTTCATTAATGTCATTGCTAAAAACCAAGCTTCCCATAAATAGGTTGTGCTGAATGGGACGAACCGTTTCAGCGATGCAAAATTTAAACCAAAATGTCTCCAGCAATATTTTGCTGAATTCTGAGGAAAATGTCAATTAGCTCTTTGGATAGCTTTGTGGGGAAAAGGGTGGCATTTTAGCTTCAATATTCTCACCATAGCGGCTTGTAATACACAGGTATGTTCCAGATTGTTCTGTCGTGCTTTCCAGAAAATAAATATTAAATTTGTTGCGTAGATAAGAAAAAAGCACTACCATTGGAAGATAGGGCATAGGAACAGGAGTGGGCCATTTAGCCCCTCACTCCGATTGCAGCTAATGGGCTCAATTTCCCTGGCCCCATGGAGATGTGTTTGGAGACAGAGGGACCGGAAAAGTAACAGGAAGCCCCGTCAGAGCGGCTCGCGATCTCTCCCACCTCCAGGCGACTTCCCCAGTTGCAGTAAGCAGCCCACTGCACGGAGGTAGGCAGATAATTAAGTCAATTAAGGCCCTAATCAAGGACCATTCCCCCCACCCCCAGCATTACACGGGTGTACCGCTGTGTCGGGAATCCAGCGACGCTGCCGAGGCAGCCTCTCACCAGAAGGTTGGCAGCATCAGGGAGCCGCAGTGCTCACAGGGGCGCAGGAGTGGTGGCAGGCACTCTTCTGGTGTCAAACCCTCCTCTTGTCATCCTTTTCGCCACTGAATAGAGAGGCCTTCGTGAGCTGTTCCATTTTAAAGCACACCAAAAATCCCCCTCTTCTCCAGCAGTAATCACCTCTCCCGCTGGGGCTGACATCTGGACATTGCTGCAGGCCTTTTGAGTCTTCCACATACTTGGTTTGCCTGCCAACCACAACTGGATAGCCAACATGGAAGCAGCCAATTAAGGAGGCTGCCTCACATAAAGTTGCTCAGGTGAGCACGCTGAGGCTATGCACGGACTTAGAACCTGCATATTGTCCCGTACATCGGGGTCCCACGCCCGTGAGAAAATTCACCCCAATGCATCTTGAATAAAAGATTCTGAGAGCCCAAACATATCCATAGCTGCCCAACCCCCCCTCCCCATTGTCACTGGAGTGGCCTGACAAGGAAGGAGACACCCTCCACAAGGCTGAACAGGTTGGCAAGGACAAATGCTGCTTCTTCAACACAAAATAAGTCAAATAGAAAGGAAAGTATTTTTAAAAAGTCCTGTCCTGGTTGGAATTATTAGTGCAAGTTTCTTTTGCAGGTGCAAACAAATATTCTGTGTAAGCTTACCCAACTTTGCCCTTCTTCGCAGTATAGTAACATTTTCAATAAGTAGCTTTAATTCGAAAAATAATCTGAATTTTATATCATTCATACTGACATGGGCAACGACATTTATCTGTACAACTTTCCTTCTCTCATTCCAACATAAGTTAGCAACAGTGTACCTGCGATTGCACACTCCTGCTTTCTCAAATTCTAATTGGATCAGCTCACCTTTGCTATGAGAGACGGGTGGTGAGAAGGAGTGAGTGAGCAGGGGGAGCGAGAGAGGCGGCGAGTGGGTGGGTCAGGCGAGGGAAGCGGTGAGCGGGAAGGAAGCGGTCTGCAGGAGGTAAATGGAAAGAGTAAGTTATTATGAGTTAGGAATTATGTAAGAGTTAGTAAGTTAATACGAGTTATTAAATTAGTAAGAGAATTTTTGGGCCAATTAGGTTCAAGGCAGTTAATAGGTTTTTGACTACAGGTCAGGAACATAATCCACCCTTATTACGTGTTTTCTTAGGGGAAAGTGAGTTTTGGTTAGCATGTTTTCATTTAGCATACCGTTTTTAGGAACGCATTAGGAGTGCAAAACGAGGGATAGCTGTATCAAAAATCTTGCTTATTCTTTCGAGTTATCAGCAGTCACAGATTGCAACTCTTTTGAGTACAATCACAGTTCTTGGTTTCCGGGAGTGGGACATGAACCCACAACCCTCTGATTCAAAGGCGAGGGTGCTATGGACTGAGCCACAGCTGACACCTCAAAATCTTGCTTATTATGCATCTTTCCAGCATACATTAATATTACTTGTCACATGATTTTATATTGGTGACATATTGACGTGTTTTCCATTTGTCGATAAACCAATCAATTCAGTCAAATAATTTTTTCTCAGCATTTACTCTCAATAACTGAAAATCCTAATGACCAAAAAAACACAGCAAGTTGCACTTACATAGCACCTTTAGTGTAGTAAAACATCCCAAGGTGATTAGGTTATAAAATGTTATTTTAATAAATTTCACACTAATATTTAAATGTTATTAATTAAATTGTTTTTGTGCTTTTTAGTGTGGACATTAAAGTTTACTTTGAGACCCTCAACCTCTCACAAAAGATTATGCTTGGACTTAATGGCTTTGCCCAAGCCATTGACTCAATTGCTTAAGGCAGGCCCTAAGGTTTGATATATGCAACGTTAACAAATTCCGGCTACTTAAGTAGCATTTAAACACCTGAAGAGAAAACAAATGCAGGGGAAAGGGGGGGAAAGGGTGGGATAGTGGGATTAACTGAGTTGACTTTGCAGAGAGTATGCATAGATATGATGGGTTGAATGGCCTTCTTCTGTTTTGTAACCATTGTATGATTCTATTCCAAGATGAGTCACAGAGACGTAATCAGACAAAACCCACACTCAGTTAAAGGAGGAGGATTAATAGCTCTGACCTAAAGCTAGGTCAAGGAGGTGGGTTTGAAGGAGGATCTTAAAAGTGGATTAGGAATTTCAGAGTGGAGGTCCAGGAGTCTGAAGACATGTCTGCCAATGGGTGAGGTGATGGATACACAAGAAATCAGAGTCCAAAGAATGAAGAGTTCTGGAGTGTTTGTAGCACTGGAGGATGTTACAGAGATAGAGAGTGATGAGGCCATCGATTTAAACATGAAGATTCAAATAATAAATTTAAAACATCAAAGGAACAGGAGACAATGTAGGTCAACAAGGATGGGAGTGATGGGTGATCCAAACATGGGCCGGAATTTTCTGCCCCCGTTGGTGTCAGGCGTCATGGCGGGCATGAGCAGACAATGTGACGGGAAGGCTAAAAATCAGTTTCACAATGTCGTGAAACCAGTTTGTGATTGTCTACTTCACCTGCCAATGGCGGGCTGAGTTTCCCACCACTGCATGTTGGGAACATCATTTTAATACATCTGCATATAATTATAATCCCTGCCCACCGGAAACATCCCCCACGCTGGATCATCCAGGCATGATGGTAAGTGTTTCACAACTGTACATAAGCGACGTGCACCTAGCGAGCTGCACTTCGCTCGGGACTTCAACACGTTTTTGCCTACCTTTCTTCGGGCAACACTCGTGGTCATCACCACCAGGTTTCACAGGCAGCACCACATCACTTTTAGGGGGGCTCATGGCAGGTCTTTACCTACCAGACCAGCTGTAAGGCGGGGTGGCTTTTCAACAGCTGCAGGGCTATGGCTTGTTTGGGGAAGGGAAGAAGAGGCCTCAGGTAAGGGAAGAGGCTACAGGGCGAGGGCTGTACTGAGGACTGGGGATATCCCAGGGTGCATGTGGGGGCACATGTTGATCTGTGCAAGTTGCCTCAAGATCATGCAGGCTGAGGAGGCAGTCTCCAGAGGAGATGAGGCCAAATGGAGATGTGAGGGTGTATGTGAGAGAGTGAGTGGTGATGTCCCTTGAGCTGGCAGTGAGTGAGATGTCAGTGAATGTGTGATTGCCTTGTGAGTGTGAGAGTTTAGAGTGATGACCCTGGTGGCATGGATGAGATCATTCATCCTCTGCACTGGATGGCCAACCTCTTTTGTGCAGCATTGGCACTGACCACCACTGCCACTGCCTCCCAAGCCAGAGTAGTGAGATTGCTGAACCTCCTGCAGCCAGAGGTGGAGGACATCATGGCGGGCCTCCAAAAAGCATTCGAGTGATGGGTCACTGAACACTTCTTGGCTTTCAGGGCCATACCTTCACTGGAGCAATCCAGGGCTGTGAGCATTGAGGACTGTGTGCGCGGCTGCAGTTTAGATATGGCACCCAGCGTGAGGAAACAGTGTGGTAATGGAGTGGTGGGTGATTCAGAGGCTGCCCACCACCGATACAACGTGTTTCCTGTGGCTGCATAATTAATGAAGCGGGAAACAGGCAATATGGCATGAAAATCTCCATTGTAGCTGCGAGCAAAACGTCTTTTTTCCCGCCTGCTACTGCACTCAGTGCAAACCTGGGACGATTCTACCTTTGATGAATCACCTGGACCAGATGGATTACACCCCAGAGTTCTGAAGGAGATAGCTGAAGAGATAGTGGAGGCGCTAGTGGTGATCTTTCAGGAATCACTGGAGTCAGGGAGGGTCCCAGAGGACTGGAAAATCGCTAATGTAACCCCCCTGTTTAAGAAGGGAGTGAGGCAAAAGACGGGAAATTACAGGCCTGACCTCGGTCGTTGGTAAGATTTAGGGTCCATTATTAAGGATGAGATTTCAGAATACTTGGAAGTGCATGGTAAAATAGGGCAAAGTCAGCATGGTTTCATCAAGGGGAGGTCATGCCTGACAAATCTATTAGAATTCTTTGAGGAGGTAATGAGTAGGTTAGACAAAGGAGAGCCAATGGATGTTATCTACTTGGACTTCCAGAAGGCCTTTGACAAGGTGCTGCACAGGAGACTGCTCAGTAAGATAAGAGCCCATGGTGTTAGAGGCAAGGTACTAGCATAGATAGAAGATAGGTTGTCTGGCAGGAGGCAGAGTGGGGATGAGGGGGTCCTTCTCAGGGTGGCGGCTGGTGACTAGTGGAGTTCCGCAGGGGTCAGTGTTGGGACCACAACTTTTCACTTTGTACATTAATGATCTAGATGAAGGAACTGAGGGCATTCTGGCTAAGTTTGCAGATGATACAAAGATAGGTGGAGGGACAGGTAGTATTGAGGAGGCGGGGAGGCTGCAGAAGGATTTGGACAGGTTAGGAGAATGGGCAAAGAAGTGGCAGATGGAATACAACGTGGGCAAGTGTGAGGTCATGCACTTTGGTAGGAAGAATAGAGGCATAGACTATTTTCTAAATGGGGAGAGAATTCAGAAATCTGGGACTTGGGAGTCCTAGTCCAGGATTCTCTTAACTTGCAGGTTGAGTCGGTAGTTAGGAAGGCAAATGCAATGTTGGCATTTATTTCGAGAGGACTAGAATATAAAAGCAGGGATGTGCTGCTGAGGCTTTATAAGGCTCTGGTCAAACCACATTTAGAATATTGTGAGCAATTTTGGGCCCCGTATCTCAGGAAGGATGTGTTGGCCCTGGAGAGGGTCCAGAGGAGGTTCATGAGAACGATCCCAGGAATGAAAAGCTTTACATATGAGGAACATTTGAGGACTCTGGGTCTATACTCGATGGAGTTTAGAAGGATGAGGGGGGATCTGATTGAAACTTACAGAATATTGAAAGGCCTGGATAGAGTCGACGTGGGGAAGATGTTTCCATTAGTAGGAGAGACTAGGACCCGAGGGCACAGCCTCAGAGTAAAGGGAAGACCTTTTAGAACAGAGATGAGGAGAAAGTTCTTTAGCCAAAGAGTGGTGAATCTATGGAATTCATTGCCAGAGAAGGCTGTGGAGGCCAGGTCATTGAGTGTATTTAAGACCGAGACAGATAGGTTCTTGATTGGTAAGGGGATCAAAGGTTACGGGGAGAAAGCGGGAGAAAGGCGTTGAGAAACTTATCAGCCATGATTGAATGACGGAGCAGACTCGATGGCCTAATTTCTGCTCCTATGTCTTATGGTCTTTGATGTGGTATAAGATACAGACAGCAAAATTTTGACTGAGCGAAAGTTTAAAGAACATTGCAATGGAGGCTGGCCAAGAATACATAGGAATAATCAAATCTCAAGGTGACAAAGGAGGCCGGCAATGTTTTAAGCTAGAAGCAGTCTTTGTGATGGAGAAGCTATGGGGATAGAAGCTCTGCTCAGGACCAAATAGTATACTGAGGTCATAAACAATCGACTTCAACCGAGACAGGGCCTGGGAAAAGGTTATGGAATTAGTGGCAAAGATCCAGAGATTCTGGCAGGGGCTGAAAATGATGTTTTGGTCTTCCCAATATTTGCTAGAAGGAAATTGAAACATCCAAGACTGGATGTCAGACAAGAGACTGACGGCATGGAGCCTAGTGGTCAGAAGAAGTAGTGGTCAGGAGAAGTGGTGGAGTGGTACATTGATAGAGGCCAAGTGTCATCAATGTGCATGGAGCTGCTGACCCTATATCTTCAAGGGGCAGCATCGAAATTGGGAAGAGGGGGGAGCTAAGATAGATTGTTGGCAGACTCCAAAGGTAATGGCAAAATACAGTTCAATAAACTATTATTCAAGTGAAATCATGCAATGGTTGGCCAAAATAATATTTTCTGTTGGTAAACTGTCAGCTCTTCATGGTTATTTAAAGCCTAAAATCCAGGAATTCTACCCAATAACACTGTGGGAGTACCATCAGCACAAGGACTGTAGTGGTTCAAGAAGATAGCTCACCATCACCACCTTCTGAAAGATTAACTAAGAATAGATAATAAATGGTGACCTTGCCAATGCAGTCCACATTACAAGACTGAATTTTTATAAAACATTCACCATTTCTAATATAGTGAGGAAAAAGTAGAACTAGAACAGAGCAGAAAATGCTTCATTGTTGTTAGTGGAAAGAATGTATTGAATATGTTCCATTTAAGCAGTCTTTTAGTGTATCTGCTACATATTTTACTCCTGTGGCTATAACATCACTGATTGTAATCATTCTTCAATTGACCATTCTTACAGGAACTGCCATATGGAGATGTCTTTCAGTGGACAGACTCCATGACTTCACTGATGAGGAAACTCGACCAGCTGAATCTGGACATTGAGAATGCACTTAGTGCCAGTCCCTCTCCTGCCAGCACCCCTGCCTCCAAGAGACGTGAAGGGCATCAGCCAGTAAGTGATCCTTACATCCCTTTTTTCCTGTCTCATCTATTCAACACACTTCAAGTACAACAATAAACTGAACAGGAGAAAAAGGTACATTGGGAAATGTGCGGTGCACTGTGTTTTAAAACAAAAACTAAATGGATGTTAATGTTGGAAATCTTAAATAATAACAAGCAAATGCTGGAACCAAACACCAAATCACATACAGTTCTGATGAACGGCTATGCCTGCAACATTAACTTATCACTTCTCTCCATAGATGTTTTGCCTGACTTTGTTCAGACTATTTATTTGCCATGAATGTTTCACCTCATTTTATTGAGTTGCTCCTCAGTACATTTTATTACTGTCATGACTGTATCAATGACAGATGGTAAGTAATCTGCTCCATGGACTTAATTAGTGTTATACTAAAAATATAACAATGCTCTCTCATTAATTCTCAGCAATCAATAGTCATCCAACAGTACTTAATCATTAGTACTTTGACTCATTTTAACTCCAGGTGGGTTTTGGGCAGGTGGGTAATGAGATAACTTGTAATGTGGCTTTTGATCAACTCTCCTTCTTATGGCTCAGTGTGCATTTTTCTTATGATCCTGTTAACTAACTTTTTTAAAAGTAAAGAGACCACATAGATGCAAATTCTTGTCATTTTTGTTACTGACATTGCCTAATGGTGTATTAGAAGTTTATGCTTATTTTTAAATATGAATAATACACTCCATAGTTTTAGTATTTTTGAATGCTGTATACTTCCTCAATGAAATATTGTTATTGTTGATAAATTTTGGTGCAATACCTTACCATTATGTATAAATGAGCTGTAGCATATTTTAGATCCAATATTGGGCTAACTAGCTGGCACTCCCATCACTGTTCTCTTAGGACCTTTTTTTATTTGTTCATGGGATGTGAGCATCACTGCCAATGCCAGCAAATTTTGCCCATTTTTAAATGCACGAGAAGGTAGTGGTGAACCACCAGCTTGATCTGATGCAGTTTATATGGTGTAGATACACCCATGGTGCTGTTAAGGAAGGAGTTCCAGAAGTTTGAACAAGCTACAGTGAAGGAACGGCGATGTAGTTCCAAGACAAGGATGATGTGTGACTTGGAGAACTTGCAGGTAGTGGTGTTCCCATGTATCTGCTACCCTTGTTCTGTTAAGTGGTAGAGGTTGCGGGTTTGGGAGGTGCTATGGAAGGAGGCTTGGCGAGTTACTGGAATGCATCTTTTAGATGGTCACTGTGTGTGCTGGTAGAGAGGGAATGAGTAAGTGGGTGGGGAATTGATCAAACAGGTTACTTTGCCCTGGATGGCATTGAGCATCTTGAGTGCTGTAGGAGTCTTTCTCACCTAGGTAAGTGGAAAGCATTCCATCGCAGTCCTGAATTGTGCTTCGTAGATGGTGGACTGGCTTTGAGAAGTAAGGAGGTGAGTTACTCGCTGCAGAATTCTCGGTAGTTATGTGGCTGGCCCAGTTATGTTGCTAGTCAGTGGCAACTTCCAGGAATTTGATGGTGGGAGATTCAGTGATGGTAATGCCTTTGAGCATCAGGGGGAGCTGGTTAGATTCGCACTTGCTGGAGATGGTCATTGCTTAGCACTTGTGTGCCACTTATCAGCCCAAACCTGAATGTTGTCCAGGTCCAGCTGCATGCATGCATGGACTGCTTCAGTATCTCAGGTGCTGCAAATGGTACTGAACATTGTGTAATCATCCCCAGTCCTGACCTTATGATGGCGGCGAGGTCACTGATGAAGCACCTGAAGATGGTTCGGTCTAGGATACTACCCTGAAGAATTCCTGCAGAACTGTCCTGGGGCAGAGATGATTGGCCCACAACACCCACAATCATCTCCCCTTGTGCTAGGTATGACCCCAACAAGTGGAGAGTCTTCCTCTGTTTCCCATTGACTTTAATTTTACTCAGGCTCCTGAACTGGATATGCAGAGTTTTGATCTAACCCATTGGTTGTTGGATCACTTAGCTCTGTCTATCACTTGCTTCTTCCACTGTTTAGCATGCATATGGTTTTGTGTTATAGCTTCACCATATTGGCACCTCATTTTTAGGTATGCTAGTGCTGCACCTGGCATGCTCTCCTGCACTCCTCACTGAACCAGGATTGATCCCCTGGTTTGAAGGTAATGGTGGCATGAGGGATATACCAGGCCAGGAGGTTACAATTCTGCTGCTGCTGATAGCTCTCATAATGCCCAGTTTTTAGCAGCTAGGTCTGTTCTGAATCTATCCCATTTAGCATGATAGTAGCGCCACATAACACAATGGAGATATGATCAAAGTGAAACCTGAACTTCATCTCCACAAAGACTGTGAGGTTGTCACTCCTATCAATACTGTCATAGACAAATGTATCTGCAACAGGTATATTGGTGAAGGCAAGGTCAAGTGGGCTTTTCCCACTTGTTGGTTCTCTCATCACCTGCCGCATACCCAGTGGTGCTACCAAGCCACTCCTGGTAATGGACAATTGGTAATGCCCCACCCAGAGAAAATTCTATGCCCTTGCTACCCTCAGTGCTCACTTAAACCTGTGAACTTGTTGTTTACCCTTACCGTAGCTCACAATAAAACTGGTAGCTGAATTGGAAGTTTATTTCAGATTGTTGGTGCAGTGTCATGGACAACAACAGCACTGAATACTACAAGACTTTGTTAAATGAAAATGGAAGACAGCCTATATCCAGCAAAGCTCACAAGCACAGATCAGGGTTCGAAGAAAAACGAACAGCCGATTAAATAAAATGGAGACATTATGAAGTTAATTTCTCATTTATATTTCCATTATACACTAGTCTTTTTAAGATTTTTACTTTTGTTTACACTTTTTTGAGTTGAATAAATGCTGAGTAATTCTCATATCCTGTGTTTATCTTCTTCTGACACTCTTGCAAGTGGCACCAACCCTGACGTACGTGCAGGGCTTGTGTAGTCAGCTGTAACCTGAAAATAAAGGTGCCCAGATTTATAAAGGCTGGCATATGGGGAGCCCCTTAAAACTGATTGAAAACCAGGAGTTCATTTACTGAGACCAGTAGCTGCAGTTCAGATTCAAGCTAGGCAGAGCCATGTTTATGTTGCCAAGGTACCTGCCGAGTAAGAACTCTGCCTTACCTAGATACAAACATGGGCAGAGCTCTCTCACAACAATTTAAAACATAATTGTTCAGAAAGTGTGGAAGAGAAAATCCCAGCTTTCTAAATATTTACATTGAGATTAGATAGGTTTAAAAAGTACCTACGGAGTCCAACAGACCTCCTAAATACTTTGCAAGGTGGGATTAATACTGTTGTGAACTGGTAGAGAAGGAGTACCTTTTGAAGGGGAATTGGATTCATATTTGAAAAGGGCTATGGGGCAGGAGGAGCAGGGGAATAGGACTAATTTCACAGCTCTTTCAAAGAGCCAACAAAGGCACAGTAGACCAGATGGCCACCTCCTGTGTTGTATGATTCATTAGATGACTTTGTACTGACATGTAATGGCAGCACATGCATGTATCATTTCTTAAAGTTGTGGTATTTCAAAGCTAATATTGTTTTGCTCTCGACAGACATTAGCTCCTTTAAAAAAATACATTTCAGGTGTGATTAACTTTACAGGTATTTGACCGAGTTGTGCTTTGTAAATTTACATTGCTGACTCTTCAATAGCTCTAGATTTGGCAGTAGCCAGAGGAGGGGAGCAATGGTAAAAGGTCAGCATTATATGTACACAAAAGTCCATATTTCTGGTTCGCAATAGCTCTTAGAACAGTAGACAAAATCAAATATCTTGAAAATGAACCACATTTGAAATATGATTGTTTTACAGACAAATTCTTCAGAGAGATAAGTATTCAATTCTGGAGACTGCAAGTTTGAGTTGTTCATTATCTCAGCAAATAAAAGTAAATCATGCTCTGGCACTGCTCTATACAGAATGAACTAGAAATTAAGCTCATTTTCCCTTTTGTAAATGTCCTTATTTCTCCATTGAATCTAGGGAAGAAGGGAACTCAGTAATGACAGAATGTTGATGAAACCACGCTGGGCTGCTCTTGATAGGCATTATCAATCTTCTAATGTGGTTTCTTATTCAGAAGGTTCTGCAGAGTAATTTCAGCAATTTTTCTGTTGCATTATTAAAGATCATAATTTTTAATGGAATATTTTCATTACATGCTGCAAATAGGTTCTCATCTTACGTTGTAAATACAGAACATATTTAATTGTATTTATACTGTAATTGGCTAGATGGAGCACTTGTTTCTTTGTGGAACTGTGTCATTAATCTGAGTGCACTCAACTGACAATCATGGAAATGCACTTTCTGCACAGCAGCAATGAATTAGATAGAAACATGTGACCATTCTCAAAAGGAACAATGCATATTAGTCTCTTATAATCAGCTAAAGAGCAGTAATTTTTAATGAATTTATTCATGACAAGCAATACTAAATTTACCACTAATTAATAGATGTCACGAACCCGGTCTGAGTTATAAATTCTCAATAAGGAAGAATAAGGAATAAGGAAGAAAGAAAAAGGAGTTGTAGGAAGAATAAAAAGGCAGAGTATTACTTAAACGGAGAGTGACGGCAGAATTCCGAGGTACAGAGGGATCTAGATATTCTAGTGCATGAGTTTCAAAACGTTAGTATGCAGGTACAGCTAGTAATTGAGAAGACTAATGAAATGCTATTCTTTATTACGAGATCAATTGAACATAAAAGTAAGGATGTTATGCTTCAATTATACAGGGCATTGGTGAGACCACGTCTCGAATACTGTGTGCCGTTTTGGTCTGCTTATTTAAGCATGTAAATGTGTTGGAGGCAGTTCAACGGAGGTTTACTAGATTGATACCTGGAATAAGCGGGTTGTCTTATGAGGAAAGTTTGGACAGACTGGGCATGTTTCCACTGGAGTTTAGAAGAGTGAGGGGTGACATGATTGAAGTATATAAGATCCTGAGTGGTCTCGACAAGGTGGATGTGGAAAGGATGTTTCCTGTTGTGGATAAGTCCAGAACTAGGAGGCATTGTTTTAAAATTAGGGGTCACCCTTTTGGGACAGGGATGAGAAGAAATTTTTTCTGTCCGAGGGTTGTGCGACGTTGGAACTCTCTGCCTTCGAAAGCGGTGGAGGCGGGGTCATCAAATATTTTTAAGGCAGAGGTAGATTGATTCCTTTGCTTAACAAGAATCTAAGGTACAAAAACAAAACTACCTGGAAAAACTCAGCAGGTCTGACAGCATCTGCGGAGAGAAATACAGGTAATGTTTTGAGTCCGTATGACTCTTCACCAGAACTAAGGAAAAATAGAAAAGAGGTGAAATATAAGCTGGTTTAAGGGGGGGGCTGGGACAGGTAGAGCTGGATAGAGGGCCAATGATAGGTGGAGATTGCCAAAAGATGTCATAGACAAAAGGACAAAGAGATGTTGACGGTGGTGATATTAGCTAAGAAATGTGCTAATGCTGACATTAAGGGTAGAAAGGACAAGCAAGGGACAGATAGCCCTAGCGGGGGTGGGGTGGGGGGAAGGGATCGAAATAGGCTAAAAGGTAGAGATAAAACAATGGATGGAAATACATTTAAAAATAATGGAAATAGGTGGGAAAAGAAAAATATATATAAATTGTTGGAAAAAGGGCGATCGGAAAGGGGGTGGGGATGGAGGAGAGAGTTCATAATCTAAAGTTGTTGAACTCAATATTCAGTCTGGAAGGCTGTAAAGTTCCTAGTCGGAAGATGAGGTACTGTTCCTCCAGTTTGCGTATAGCTTCACTGGAACATTGCAGCAGGCCAAGGACGGACATGTGGGCATGAGAGCAGGGTGGAGTGTTGAAATGGCAAGCAACAGGGAGGTCTGGGTCATGCTTGCGGACAGACCAAAGGTGTTCTGTAAAGCAGTCATCCTGTCTGCATTTGGTCTCTCCAATGTAGAGGAAACTGCATTGGGAGCAGCGAATGCAGTAGACTAAATTGAGGGAAGTGCAAGCGAAATGCTGCTTCACTTGAAAGGAGTGTTTGGGCCCTTGGACAGTGAGGAGGGGGGAAGTAAAGGGGCAGGTGTTGCACCTTCTGCGGTTGCATGGGAAGGTGCCCTGGGAGGGAGTTGAGGTGTAGGGGGTGATGGAGGAGTGGACCAGGGTGTCCCGGAAAGAACGATCCCTGCGGAAAGCAGCCAGGAGGGGTGAAGGGAAGATGTGTTTGGTGGTGGCATCATGCTGGAGTTGGCGAAAATGGCGGAGGATGATCCTTTGAATGCGGAGGCTGTTGGGGTGATAAGTGAGGACAATGGGGTCCCTATCATGGTTCTGGGAGGGAGAGGAAGGTGTGAGGGCGGATGCACGGGAGATGGGCTGGACACGATTGAGGGTCCTGTCAACCACCGTGGGTGGAAAACCTCGGTTAAGGAAGAAGGAGGACATGTCAGAGGAACTGTTTTTGAAGGTAGCGTCATCAGAACAGATGCAACGGAGACGAAGGAACTGAGAGAATGGGATGGAGTCCTTACAGGAAGTGGGGTGTGAGGAGCTGTAGTCAAGGTAGCTGTGAGAGTGGGTAGGCTTGTTATGAATATTGGTGGACAGTCTATCACCAGAAATTGAGACAGAGAGGTCAAGGAAGGGAAGTGTCAGAGATGTGAAAATGATGGAGGGGTGGAAATTGGAAGCAAAATTAATAAATTTTTCCAGGTCAAGAGGAGAGCATGAAGCAGCACCGAAGAAGTCATCGATGTACCGGAGAAAGAGTTGTGGGAGGGGGCCGGAGTAGGACTGGAACAAGGAATGTTCCACATACTCCATAAAGAGACAAGCATAACCGGGGCCCATGCGGGTATCCATAGACATACCTTTTATTTGGAGGAAGTGAGAGGAGTTTAAGGAGAAATTATTCAGCGAGAGAACAAGTTCAGCCAGACAGAGTAGTGGTGGATGGGGATTGTTCGGGTCTCTGTTCGAGGAAGAAGCGGAGAGCCCTCAGACCATCCCGGTGGGGTTGGAGGTGTAGAGGGATTGGACGTCCATGGTGAAGAGGAGGCGGTTGGGGCCAGGGAACTGGAAATTGTTGATGTGATGTAGGGTGTCAGAGGAATCGCGGATGTAGGTGGGAAGAGACTGGACAAGGAGAAAGAGAATGGAGTCAAGATAGCAAGAAATGAGTTCCGTGGGGCAGGAACAGACTGACAAGATCGGTCTGCCGGGACAGTCCTGTTTGTGGATTTTGGGTAGGAGGTAGAAGCGGGCTGTCCGAGGTTGAGAGACTATGAGGTTGGAAGCTGTGGAGTGAAGATCTCCAGAGGAGATGAGGTCGGTGACAGTCCTAGAAACAATGGCTTGATGTTCGGTGGTGGGGTCATGGTCCGGGGGGAAGTAGAAGGAAGTGTCTGCGAGTTGACGCTCAGCCTCTGCGAGATAGAGGTCAGTGCGCCAGACAACAACAGCACCATCCTTGTCAACAGGTTTGATGACAATGTCAGGGTTGGACTTGAGAGAACCGAGTGCAGCAATTTCAGAGAGAGACAGGTTAGAGTGGGTGAGAGGAGCAAAGAAATTGAGACGACTAATGTCACGCCGACAGTTCTCAATGAAAAGATCAAGAGCAGGTAAGAATCCAGAGGGAGGGGTCCAGGTGGAAGGAGAATATTGGAGGCGGGTAAAAGGATCCGTTGAACAGGGAGAGGACTCCTGCCCAAAGAAGTGAGCATGGAGATGAAGGCGGCAAAAGAAGAGTTCAGCATCATGCCGAGCCCGAAATTCATTGAGATGAGGGCGTAAGGGTATGAAACTGAGTCCTTTGCTGAGCACTGAACGTTCAGCATCAGAGAGGGGAAGGTCAGGGTGTATGGTGAATACACGGCCGGGGCTGGGATTGGAAGATGGGGACAGAGGGACGGGAAGGGGTGGAGGGTCCTGGATGGGCGTTGGTGTCAATGAGTTGTTGTAACTTGTGTTCCTTCGCACCTGAAAGAAAGAGACAAAGTTTCTTGTTGAGGCGTTGGATGAGATGAAGAATAAAATGAAACTGGGGGCAAGGACAGCTTAGAAATAGGGTGAGATGGGAATGTGGATTTCGAAACACAAACAGATCAGCCATGGTTTTATTGAATGGCGGAGCAGATTCGAGGGCCCAAATGGCCTACTTCTGCCCCTATGTCATACAGCTGAATGCTCGTAGTCAGGATAGCTCTGTGATCCCACCTGAATTTTATATGCACCCTTACCCCTACTACTGTCTGCCAGCACACTCCTGGGGTGAGTGTAAAATTCCAGCCATAGACACTGTTGTCATGTTGGAAATTCAACAGCCAAGTTGCACACAGCAAACTCCCACAAACAGCAATGGGATGATGACCAGGTAACCTGAGCATCTGAGAATGATTATTTATTGACTATTCTTCTGTATAGATAGAAATGTTGGCCCAAAATTAGCCATTGTCTTTACATTTTATGCTTCCTAGGAGTAACTTGATAACTACATACTGTTGTAACAGCCTTTAGGGCAACAGTTTCAAAGCAGCTTCATTGAAAGAAGAGGTTCAATTTCTGTAACTTACATCAGCCACTTTTTCTCTAGAACAGATTTAAGGACAAGCAGCAATCCTTTGAGAGCTGCTGCATCCCCTATCCTGCCCACTTATTTTTCTACGATTCTAGTATACCGTGTGCCAGAATGTCACATTATTATATATGTAAGCTGATTCATGGTCAACTCACTACAAGGCTGACACATGCAGTGCCCAGAAAGAAATCGTGTTAGTGTTTTGAACAGCATAATTGGTCTCATTTCGAAAACCTCCTTTCATAAGGACACTGATGAGTTAGTAAAGATATGGAATTACAGGAATAACTCTGGAACTTAGGGCCCTTGCCTTTGTGGACAAGTTCACAGAGTCGAAATAGATACCATTATATTAAAGAAAACCAATTTGGGACATAATCTAGGTCTTTAAAGTGTTAAGAAATGTACATAATATAGATTTAGTAGGCTATTTGACTATGAACAGGGAGCCAGACCACTCCAATTTAAAATGAAAGAATGTTAGGTTAGGCAGGAAGTTAAGCATCTAAGGCCTGGATTTTTGCTCCTGAGGCAGATAGCGCTAGTCGCAAAATGTCCTGGCTCGCCACATCAGCCTCAGGAGAAACTCCCTGAATGGCGGGATCTTTGCTCCAGGGGTGTGGGTGCAGGATAGAATTGGGCCCACCACCCCTGGACGCAGATCAGCAGCAGCCACAGGGGTGGCCGATTGCTGAGGCAAGGTGTTTAAAAGACTGCCTTGGGGACTTCATCCCAGTTATTTTGTTAAATTTTAAGCCACCTAGCCCTTACCCCTCACACCCCATTACCCCCCACCACCCACTCCCCATGCCACCTTCCTGCCCTATGCCAACTTAATGCTAACTCATGCCAGCCCACCCGCCACCCTTGGCCCTTACACCCTACATGAAAACACACCCAGTATCCACCATGGACAAACCTTAGGACCCATGTTGAGATGAAGTAAAATAAAGGTCCAAATACCTATTACAGCCTTCACTATATTAAAAAAAACTCTCATTTATGAAAGCCCGTTCAAATATTTTAAACCTCCACAAGTACTTAATCCCTTATAAAAACAAACAAACTTCTTTTTCAAACCGCACATCAAAGATAGTTAATCTTTTAATAACTTCTTTGAGCTGCCAATCAAATTTTGGATTTAGGAGCCACCTGCTGAGATAATTATAGCTTGTGGAAAGCAGCCCAAGAATTCATAATGATAGCTGTTGGGGAAATATCAACCAACAGCTATTGTAACTACTAGAACAGAGCTTTTTCAACTCTCACTGACAAAAGCAGAGTTTTTAACATTTCTAAATGGCTGGGGATTTAAATAACTTCACATCATGACAGTTCTACAGACCTTATCTGCCCTTAAAGAGCATTTAAATCTACTCTAAAAATTCATGACTCCAACACTGCAGCTTAAGGCCCTTATACAGTGAAAATGGGGTCTGTTTGAACTCAGCCCCGCCTTCGTTCCCTTGCTGGTGAAAATTGGATCTGTCAGAAGTGGGCGTGGAACTTTTGCATCCCAAACAATATTTTGGAAACTCTGTGGTGTCTCCATGACTTCGTAAAAATCTTGGGCTAAGCATTGCTTATTTTCTGAATGGAATCAACCAGTTAAGACTGCACTGAAAGTGTTATTCCTTTCAACATATACTGCATCCTGCATACTGCTCTTTAAAGGCCTAGATTTTATGTTATCTGACCAGATAGGTGATGGGGCATGGAGGCAGTTGCAGGGTTGAGGTCGATTCCAGGGTGGAGGTGTAGAGAGGTTCGAGTGGAAGAGGGATGGACGGATGATATTGGGATGGACAGGAAGGATGGTCAATCCAGGTAGGGAGGGGGATTATTTGGGAGGTGGTATCAGAGCTCTGGGAAGTGAATTGGAGGTCTTGGGAAAGGGAGGAGGTCGGAGGCTTTGGCGATGGAAAAGGTTGGAGGCCCAAGGCAGGATCAGAAGCTGGTACATGGATGGTGTGAGCACCGGAGCGAATTGGAGGCCTGCAGATGTGTTGGGAGGCAGGGCGGAGGCCTGTGGAGGTTAGGTGAATATCAGAGGCTTCTAGTGTGGGAGGACATTGGAGGTCACATGAGGAAAGTCAAATTGGGGTGCCTGATCATTGGGATTTCCCAGGTAGACATGCTGCATCCAGTATGTAGCCTTAAAGATATCCTGGATACGGCAGCCTTTGTCTTGGTGTAGCTGCTGGGTTTCCTGAGGCATAGGAAACCTACCATTCATAGTTAAATTCGAAAAGCTGAATAACAACGAGGCTCACAGCATGATCATTTTTAAAGTGCCAATCCACCTCCTTGGAGCAGGTTGGCCATTTTCCCACCTTCCTGCCTCAGTTACAGCCAGAAGTGAGTGGATTGGAGACATGTTTAAGGCAAATCCTGATTTTAAGACTTTAACCCAGCCCACCTAGCACAAACCCGCCCATTTTCTGTGTTTAAAATTCTCTCCAGAGTCTCCAGTTGCTCTAGAGAATGCACTTAACCACAGCCAGAGTGACTATTCAAACATCATGTGATTACCAAAGTCAGCACTTTGCGATGTAGGATGACACGGAAGTCAGTCTGAAGCCAGAAATGAATGATAGAATCTCTAATGCCTATGCAAGGATATTGTTTCCCTCCCTCATTATAAAACATTGCAGGAAAATTTCCTGCAAGTTAATAAATCAAAAAACTTATCTACAGATTAACTGTAAGAGTAAACTGGACCAAATTGGAAAGCTGCAAAACAAAGAAAGCGCTGGAGAGAATTTTACATCGGCTTGTTCTCTTTAAAAAAGATCAATTCCCTGAGATTCCTTTCTCCATTTTTATTTTTGAATTTTTGAATTCTTAATATTTTGTTTACAGAGACACACACTGCATATTGAGCACCTCCAATCATTAACTTCTTTTCAGTCTGCTCCTATAGATATAAACACAGAGGAGTCCCCAATTAATACCCACCAACTGAATATAATTAACACCCAATTGATATACAATTAACACTATTGCCAACCAAATGCATTGTACCATTCGAGAATCATATGTTATGCAAGCATCTTATACAGGCCCTCAATGTTAGGTTGCATTTGATGCCAGATCAAAATTTCCCAGAATTAGAAAGGTGTGGAGACTTCTAAATATTTTCTGTACTCGAGAGATTGGGTGGATGTTCCTCTTGGACAGAGGAGAAAATATAGACAGATTATATGGGTAGAGCGATATAGATAAATTGGGCAGACTGGTGTGTGCTCCTCCCTGCTTGGTTGTCCTATGTACATTTCACTCATAAGAACATAGGAACATGGGAAATAAGAGCAGGAGTAGGCCATTTGGCTCCTCAAGCCTATTCCGCCATTCAGTTAGATCGTGGCTGATGTTCTACCTCAATTCCATTTTCCTGCATTATGCCCATACCCTTAGATGTATTTACTAACTAGAAATCTGTCAATCTCTGTCTTGAACATACCCAATGACTGGGCCTCCACAGGCCTCTGGGTTAGAGAATTCCAAAAATTTACTACCCTCGTGCAACGTTTTATACTCAGCACCAAGGAGGAAAATCTGTCCAATGATTGCCTTGTCAATATTTCTGATATATCGGAGATGTTGTCGGGAACTCATGTATGCAGTGTGTATATAGATTCGTCTGCTAAAACTGCTCACTATTCCAGGACCATCCTGGAATGCAAAGATAACCCCTGACTTATTTTCTCGTATATATACACAGTCTTCTTAAACCCTCTCTCCTGTCCTCTCCACCCTCACTTTCAACAACAAGTGCAAAGAGCTCATGGACTACGTTGTCACTAAATTTGAGACGGTCTAATCAGCTGCCCCTGCCATATCCCTCTCTTCCAATAGCCCACCGGGACAGATTTCCTTTAATGCTCCCCACTGCCCTAGCTCTGAATTCGCATCTTTCTCTTGTTTCTCTCCTATCTCCTCTCATGTCCTCTCAGAGCTCATTTGTCCATGAGACCCATCTCTTGTTCCCTCGACCCTATTCCCTATATATACCTTATATATATATATCCTATATATAAACTGCTGATCAGCTAACTTCCCCTCCTGGCTCCCATGTTAGATGTTCCCATCTTTCCTGGAATTCCATGCTTGAATCACAAGTCAAAATCGCAAATCATAAATGACATCCTATGTAACTATGCCAAGATTAACTCTCTCTCCTCGTCCTTCTCACCATTTCTGTAGCTTTTGACATGACTGACCACACCATCCTCCAGGTGGTAGTAATGTTCTCGTGTGATTCCACTCTTCTGTCAGCGACATTATCCGATGGCACAGCATTAGTTTTCACAGGTATGGTGTTGATATCCAGTCCTACCTCAACAGGACCTCTTTCAACTCCACCACCATTGCTAAATTATCAGACTGCTTATCCAACATCTAGTATTGCATGAGCAGACATTTCCTCCAATTAAATATTGGCAAGACTGAAGCCATTGTTTTCAGTCTCTGTTCCCTAGCTACCAACTCCATGCTTCTCCCTGGCAACACTCTGAAATTAAGCCAGGCTGTTAAGCTTTGTTGTCACATTTGATCCCGATTTGTGCTTCCGATCTCATATCCATGCCATCACTAAGACTGCCTGATCTACCTCCATAGCATCACTCAATTTCACCCCTATCTCAGCTCATCTCCTGTTGAAACCCTCAATTGTGCCTTCATTACCTCTAGACTCGATTATTCCAATGCACTTTTGGCTGGTCTCCCAAATTCTACCCTCCGTAAACTTGAGGTCATCCAAAACTCTGCTAACCATGTCTTAACTCTCAATAAATGATGGCCAGTCAACGAAGCCCACATCCCATGAATGAATAAAAAAAAAAGTTGTGTACCTTTTATGGTCATTTTCTGTTGTCAGCCAATAATTTACCACGTTTATTAAATTTATTTTCTCAATTGCCAAAGTGGGAAAATGATCTTTGGGTTCACAGCTCAGTACCATAACCACTAGGATGTATTACCCTACAAATAACTGAATGTCCATCCAACCCAGTCTCTCTTCTCAGAAAGTTGAAGCAATTCCTGCGGGCTGGCAGTCATTATCTTCTTAGTTGTGATTCCAGCTGTAGTAAGACCATCTCATGACCCTAAATTCCTGAGGCCTGCACTGAAAACGGAATGAGGAGAAGGTACACCTTATAGGAGCATCAAGCAAAACATGATGGTAGCCATTGAAGGATTTCTACATTTAAATGTCATCAGTAAATGTCACATACTTTGTGTTTTTATGTTGAGAAGGATCATGTTAAGATATTAACTGTTAATAAAGTGGAGTAAGATGGCAAGAATAGTGGAAAAAGTAGAGCATAATCCTTCTGGTAATACTGGTCCTAAAATTCCTTGGGACAAAATCCTGTGATAACATGGAATCATTCATGCGAATTCCCTCCAGTGCTGACCTGCTGGAGTTTGCGGGGGTTAGTGAGAGGGTATTCCATCACCATGAAGCAAGTAGGCATTTCTGTTACACAGGCACATCTCAAGTTCTCAACTGCATATGCACCCAACCATGATAGATATGCGTGGGGACTTACCCAGTTCTTCTCCCTCTCTGCTTCCCCAAAACATAGTCATGCTCTTCTCAGCCGACTGAGTTAGAAGTCCAATCAATAAGCTGAAAAAAACATAGGGGGCGTTTTTCCCCTCGTCGGGCGGACAGGGCGGGTGGGCCAGGGAACGGCCGCGAGACCGACCTGTGATTTCACACTGGCTGGCCAATTAACGGCCAGTCAGTGTGCAAGACGCGCTAAGAGCCTCAGCGCTGCCAGGGTGGGGGCGGAAGGAGTGCGAGTGCTGAAGTGTGTGCATGCGTGGGGGAGCGCACACTGACAGCTCCCTGAAGGCACGGAGTTGTCTCACGGAGCTGACAGATTTTTAACCTGTACATTGCTGGAATATTGTCAGGGCACATAGCCTTTGCAGGATCCAGTGCCTTCAGCCGTTTCTTGACATTAGCTGGAGTGAATCGAATCGGCTGAAGATTGGCATCTGTGATGCTGGGGACCTCTGGAGATGGCTGAGATGGGTCATCCACTTGGCACTTCTGGCTGAAGATCGTTGCGAATGCTTCAGCCTTATCTTTCGCACTGATGTGCTGGGCTCCTCCATCATTGAGGATGGGGATATTTGTGGGGCTTCCTCCTCCAGTGTGTTGTTTAATTATCCACCACCATTCACGGCTGGATGTGCCAGGACTACAGATCCTAGATCTGAACCGTTGGTTGTGGGATCGCTTAGCTCTGACTGTCAATTGCTGTTTCTACTGTTTGGCACACAAGTAGTCCTGTGCTATAGCTTCACCAGATTGATACCTCATTTTTAGGTATGCCTGGTGCTGCTCCTGGCATGCCCTCCTGTATTGAACCAGGGCTGATCCCCTGGCTTGATGGTAGTGGTAGAGAGGGGGATATCATGGACCACGAGGTTGCAGATTGTGTTCAACTACAATTCTGCTGCTGCTGCTGGCCCATAGTGCCACATGGATGTCCAATTTTGAGTTGCTAGATCTGTTCGAAGTCTATCCCATTTAGCATAGTGGTAGTACCACACAACACGATTGAGGAACTCTGCCTCCACAACAACTGTCAGGTGGTCACTCCGTGGACAGATGCATCTGTGGCAGGCAGGTTGGTGAGGATGAGGTCAAGCATGTTTTTCAATCTTGTTGGTTCCCTCACTACATGCAGCAGACCTAGTCTAGCAACTAAGTCCTTTAGGACTCGGTCAGCTCTGTCAGTAGTGGTGCTACCAAGCCACTCTTGGTGATGAACATTAAAGCCCCCCACCCAGAGGTCATTCTGCACCCTTGCCACCCTTAGTGCTTCCTCCAAGTGGTGTTCAACATGGAGGAGTACTGAGGGCGGGCGGTACAGGAGGCAGTATGTGGTAATCAGCAGGAGTTTCTTTGCCCATGTTTGACCTGATGCCATGAGACTTCATGGGGCCAGGAGTTGATGTTGAGTACTCCCAGGGCAACTCCCTCCTTACCGTATACCACTGTGCCGCCGCTTCTGCTGGGTCTGTCCTGCCGGTGGGACAGGACATGCCTCGGGATAGTGATGGTGATGTCTGGGACATTATCTGTAAGATATGCTTCTGTGAGGATGACTAGTCTGTGAGACGGCTCTCCCAATTTTGGCATCACATTGCTGTGGGTGGGTTTGGAGTCACATGTAGGCCAGACCAGGTAAGGGCAGCAGATTTCCTTCCCTAAAGGGCATTAGTGAACCAGATGAGTTTTTAACAACAATCAGCAATGATTTTATGGTCATCATTAGACTTTTAATTCCAGATTTTTACTAATTCAGATTCCACCATCTGCTGCTCTGGGTCTCTGGATTACTAGTCTAGCGACAATACCACTACGCCATCATCTTCCCACTAATGTTCAGTAATGTCCTTCAAAGAAGTAATCTACTATCCTTACCTAATCTGTCCTACATGTGACTCTATTCCCACATTACCTGGTTGACTCTCAATGCTCCTGGCCACCTACAACCGGTTCCCGGGGGTAGATTTAGATTCTGCCCATCTAGGCAAGTGGGAATACCACACCACATTCCTGACTTGTGCCTTGCAGACAAAGGACAGGTTTCAGGGAGTGAGGAGATGAGTTAATCACCACAGAATTCCCAGCTTCTGACCTGTTTTTGTAGCCACAGTATTTGTATGTCTGTTCCAGCTAAGTTTCTGGTCAATGGTAAACCCAGGATGTTGCTAATGGGAACACTAAATGGTAATGGTAAACGTCAAGGAGAGATGGTTGGATTCTCTCTTGTTGGAGAGTGTGCCTGGCACTCTTAAGCTGTGCATGTTACTTGCCACTTATCAGCTGAAACCTGAAGGTTGTAAAAGTCTTGCTGCATGCAGGTCTGGACCGTTTCAATAGCGGAGGAGCTGTGAATAGTACTGAACACTGTGCAATCATTAGCAGACATCCCCACTTCTGACCTTACGTTGGAGGGAAGATCATTGATGAAGCAGCTGAAGATGGTTGGGCCTAACACGCTATCCTGAAGAACTCCTGCAGCGATGTCCTGGGGCTGAGATGATTAGCCTCTAACAACCACAGCAATCTTCCTTTTAGTTAGGTATGACGCCAACCAGTGGAGAATTTTTCCCTGGTTTCCATTGACTTCAATTTTGCTAGGGCTCCTTGATGCTGCACTCCTGGGTGCTGGCCGCTCCAGTAGGATGACTTGGGTGAGAAAAAGTTGTTGAACTATCATTGAGAAGGATGAAGCATCCTCAATCAAAGGAGGCATTTTGCACATTGCTAAATCCAGTAATTGTTGGATACATGCAGCACTGCCCAGTTTTCCTTTAGCTGGTCTCTTCTTAGCTGGTCTCTGCTTCTGCAGATGGCTTTCTTCACAACAAAAAACTGCCCTCTGCTCTAATGAAGACAGCAGTACTGTTTTCCCATCCAAGCCAACTAAACTGCCAGCCAGGTTAGCCACAAAAGGCTTATTCACACAATGGGCAGACACAGCCTCAATTTTGCCAACATCACAATATTGGGATGTAAGTGCCTGGGAGCCAGATTTCCTCCTCAGCCTCGCAAGCTTGGATTCTTATCGCAGAAATGACAAAAATCCAGTGATTTTTATAAAACTCCAACTTTTCCTTCTGGGTTCAGTCTACACTCATCGCATTCTGGGCAGTTAGCATATCCTGGTTACACCCATGAATGTTATAGAACAGCAGCCAGAAGATCATAAGGCCTGAAGATCATCTGGGCCCTTGGGCAAAATCAAAAATAACTTAACCTTAACGATGCACTTTACCTTGTTGTTGATTACTCTCAGACACTAATCTGAGGTGAGTCCTGACGCAAGGCCCAAGGTCCAATGCTTTCTGGAGCACCATAGGAGTGGGTGCCATTTGATTGTTGTGGGACAAACTGAGTTGTGAAGGCCTGGTAATGCCCCCTCACATTTCATTAACAATGCTACCATCACAGCTCTTTGGAAATCACAGGATAGCAAAAAGCTACAAAAATAAAAAATAAAAATGTTGACCTTCTTTCCCTCACAGTAGCGCCTGGGAAATTAGTGTAACCAGGGTACCACAGAATGAAGTACCAGGAACAAGGTATTTTGACATTTAGTAATATACTTACCCACAAACACAGGGCCAGTAACGAAGTATGGGCAAAACTAAAATCTTTATCAACTTTAATTAAATGTGGACTTAGTGAATCATATCAGATCTATTGAAACATATAAATAAAAGCTTCAAAAGCAGCATTGCTCATTTAATTTATGTAATTAATTCTATTCAAAATGACATACTGTGTGTTTTAGCAAATACTTCATGTGGTATGTGCACATGAATTTATTAAAATATGAGGATTATGGCTGTTAATGTCTACGTTGCACTGCATAGAACATTTTGTCCCATGTATGAATGTTGTTTTATCTGTTCAAAGGAATTGGAATATGATGAAAAATATTTTATTTTCTTAATAGTTAGCTTTTTTTAATATAAATAATTTGAAAAAGTTACATTTTATTTCTGGGGTGGCACTGCACTTTGCAATACAAGCCACTTTCTCTTGCATTTGCAAAGGCACATTTCGTTTATACTGCCAAAAAAAGAAGTTGAGATTGTATAAACGTGGCTTTTGAGGCACTGCCAATAATACTTTTCAGTAGTAGTTTTTTATGCTGTAACTTGAGGCTAAATACGTCAATTCAATATTATGCACAAAGACCTCAAACTATATTTCACATAACACAAGCCTTTTATCTGCAATTGTTAAGTGATTGTTTTCTTGTTTGTGGGACTTGTTCAGGGAAACATCAGGCAGAGCCCCAAAACGGGCAAGGGAATCATGATTACCCTCGACCTTTGCTTCCAATGCAAGCAGTAAGCCAACTTTGTGATGCCTGCAAATTTTCATGATTGCAGTGAGCAACCAGCTCTAACAGCTTTCTTGAATGACGGCAATGCTTGAGCAGGGGCTGAAAACTTGTGAGAGGCTACCAGAAATTAAAACTAACTGCACTTCTCAAAGCCACCCTTTCACTTCTAAAGGGGAGGTATGTTGTGACTCAGTCAGATGCTGGACGTCATTCTAAAAGTGATCTTGACTTGGGGAACACTGAATAATGTCACAACATGACAGAATACAGGCTCCAAGATTTTCTGACGCTGCACTTTGTGTAGAAGTGGAGAGAAGAAGAGATGCTGTCTATCCACAGAGGATCAAGAGGTTTTCGAGACAAATTTTGCAAATGAAGAGGGACCAGATAGCCATGGTGGACATTGCTAGGGCTGGAATTTTCCACCCCTGAGGGCGTCAGGCATCATGGCGGGTGTGAGTGCACAATGTGGCGAGAAGGCCAAAAATTGGTTTTATGCTGTTGTGAAACCAGCTTGCGATTGTCTGCTCTGCCCGTCAATCGTGGGCTGCCATTCCCGCCATCCCCCAACTGCGGGAACCTAATTTCAATGCATTTGCATCACATCATCTTGCCTGCTTGTCGGAATCCCCCCCTCTGCCACGTCAAATTTGCCGCCCACGTCGGCAGGAAAACACATCGGCCCAGAACACGTCTTGACAAGTTTGAAGTGTTGAAGTCAGGACTTACCATTAGGGCCTTGCTCACATCACAGACGTCCGAGGAGCAGAAGATGCTGGAGCCCTGGAGGGACATGTGCATCGCATACTGGTTGGATTTTCATGGATATGGCTCCACTGTGAAGCAGCTCATGGAAGGAGGGAGGTCTCCGTTGATGTCTGGGGTCTGCATCAGGACAAATAGTCTTGGCCATGAGCTGCTAGGGATGATCATTGGTGGGGGGGGACAGGAAGGGGTGAGGAAGGTGTACTGGGGGGATGGTGGTAGAAGAAGGTCTAGGTTTGAGTGGGAGAGGAAGGTGTACTGGGAATGTGAGGTTGGGAAGGTGGGCGACAAAAGTGTTATGGGGAGCGTGTTTGGTGGGGTGGCAAGGAAGTATGGGGAGGGGGGTGTAAGGGGAGAGGGAGGTGTAAGAGGAGTTCGGAGACAGGAAAGAGTTCAGAGGGGGAAGGAGTCCAGGGGGAGGAAGGGGTCCGAGGGGAGGAAAGAGTCTGAGGGAAGGAAGGAGTCCACGGGGAGGAAGGACTTGGGGGGAGGAAGGCATTCAGAGGGGGGAGGAGTCCAGGGGGAGGAAGGAGTCCGGGTGGAGGAGAGAGTAAGGGTAGGCAAGGGAGTAAGGTGGGGGGGATGTTCAGGTGAACATGCAAGGGAGGGGTCTGTGGAGCGAATGACTGCCTCCTGGGGAGGGAACTGAGGGTGGGCATAGTAGGAGGGAATGGTGAGTATGAGAGGTGGCAGCATGAGCCGGAAGGGTAAGGGTGCGATGATAGCAGTAGAAGGGACAGCTGTGAAGGTTGGTGGAGACTCGGAGGCAGACACAGACTCTGGGGGTGGTAAGGAGGAGGTCAGGGAGGTCAATGTGGATGGGGGTGGGATTCTTGGGAAGATTGGGAACGTAAAGTATATTCAAGGCTGAGATAGGCAGATTTTTAATCAGTCAGGGAATCAAGGGTTATGGGAAAAAGGCAGGAAAGTGGAGCTGAGGATTATCAGATCAGCCATGACCTCATTGAATGGCGGAGCAGACTCAATTGACTGAATGGCCTACTTCTGCTCCTATGTCTTATCGTCTTATAGGGGTGTCCTTTAAATTTGGCGCCCAGTTTACTGAAGGCCTGTGGTGACAGCGGGGTGGTGAATCAGGGGCCACCCCACTAGTGACCTGGTTTGTTTCCCGGGAATGCATTGTTAATGAGGGGGCCTGGAAGGGGCTGATATAGTGCGACAAACTGCCATTGAGGCCGGTGGGTAAAACGTCCCGACCGCTAGTGCCCTTCATGCAAATCTGGGAAGATTCCACTCTAGGAGTGTCCTGTTGATAACTCTCCTCTTCTCCTCATCCTCCCTCTTCCAGCAGCTTATCCTGTTTTGTGTCATCTCTGCTCATTCTCCCTGTCATGTTGTAGTCCAAAGGGATACCTACTATTGCGCCCATGTCTTGGAGCAAGCGGTTTATGCAGAATTCTTGCAGTCAGGAAGAAGTCCTTCAGCACGTAACACACCATTCCGTGTAGAGCTTGGCAACTTTAAAAAACTACTGAAAGCACCAAACACTTGTACAAGAGCAACAACAGCAAATAGAAATTGATCATTCTAACATAGGATTTAGGAGCATGAGTAGACCACTTGGCCCCTTGAGCCTGCTCTGCCATTCAATAAGATCATGGCTGATCTGATTGTAACATCCTGCCTACCCCCGATAATCTTTCACCCCCTTGTTTATCAAGAATCTATCTAGCTCTGCTGTAAAAGTACTCAAAAATTCCACTTCCACTGTCTCTTGAGGAAAAGAGTTCCAAAGACTCATGATCCTCTGAGAGAAAAAAACTTCTCCTCATCTCTGTCTGAAATGGACAACCCCTTATTTTTATCTAGTGACCCCTCGTTCTAGATTCTCCCACAGAGGAAGCATCCTTTCCACATCCACCCTGTCAAGACCCCTCAGGGTCCTAAAGGTTTCAATCAAGTCTCCCCTTACTCTTCTAAACTCCAGTGGATACAAGCCTAGCCTGTCCAACCTTTCCTCATAAGATAACCTGCCCATTCCTGACATTAGTCTAGTAAACCTTTTCTGAACTGTTGCTAATGCATTTACATCCTTCCTTAAATATGGAGACCAAACCAGATGTGGTCTCACCAGTGCCCTGTACAACTGAAGCATAACCTCCCTACTTTTATATTCAGGTCCCCTTCCAATAAATAATAGCATTCTATTAGCTTTCCAAATTACTTGCTGCACTTGCATACTAGCCTTTTGTCATTCATGCACTAGAGCACCCAGATTTTTCTGAATCTCAGAGCTCTGTAAACTCTCGCCATTTAGATAATATGCTTCTTTTTTATTCTTTCTGCCAAAATGGACAATTTCACATTATCTCATATCATACTTCATTTGCCAGATCTTTACCCATTCACTTCACCAATCTATGTCCCTTTGAAGCCTCCTTATATCCTCTTCACAACTTACTTTCCCACCTATCTATATATCAGCAAATTTAGCAACTATACCTACTGTCCCTTCATCTAAGTCATTTATATAAATTGTAAAAAGCTGAGGCCCCAGTACTGATCCTGTGGATGCCACTCATCACATCCTGCCAATCAGAAAAATATTCATTTATGTCTACTCTCTGTTTCCTGTTAGCTAGCCAATCTTCTGCCCATGTCTATATGTTACCCCCTACACCATGAATTTTTATTTTTCGCAATAACCTTTGATGCGGCACCTTATCAAATGCCTTCTGTACATCCACCAGTTCCCCTTCATCCACAGCACATGTGACTCCTTCAAAGAACTCCAATAAATTTGGAGGTCCATCCGTAACAGCACTGTGGGTGTACACCATATGAACTGCAGCAGTTTAAGAAGGCAGCTCACCACCACCTTCTGAAGGACAATTGGGGATGGGCAATAAATGCTGGCCTAGCCAGTGATGCCCATGTCCCATGAATGAAAAAAAAATTGGTTAAACATGATTCCCCCATCCCTTTCATGTTGATTCTGCCTGATTGCCTTGAATTTTTCGAAGTGCCCTGCCATAATATCTTTCATAATAGCTTCTAACATTTTCCCTATGACTGTGTTAAGCTAACTGGCTTATAGTTTCCTGCTTTCTGCCTCCCTCACTTTTTGAAAAAATAAATTACGTTTTCTATTTTCCAATCTAATGGAACCTTCCTTGAATCCAGGGAATTTTGGAAAATTAAAACCAACTACCTCATGAGCCACTTCTTTTAAGACCCTAGGATGAAGTCCATCAGGGCCTGGATTCCCGTTCCATCAGTAACTAACCGAAAAGTAGTGGATGATACCTTTAAATAACACTTGTGGGGGTCAGGTGGGTCACCCCTTCCCACTGCTGAATGTGTATTCAGCCTTCTGTGATTAAGAAGAGTCATTAGTTGGGGTTTTGAGTTCTAAAATGGCAGCATCGGCATCAAATCCATGTTATATGCTAACTGATGTCATGATCTGCCTGCTCTGTGTCCTAACAAATTCACCAAAATAGTGTCTGGCGTAACTTGCACCAGAAGTGTGCATGCACACGTTTTAGACTTCAAAGGCCATCCATAGGCCAGAATTCTTACCTTGATGGGCGGGCGGGCCCCACCGGCTCGGCGGCGGGCGGGCAGCCGAACTCCGCTGCTGAAACGGCGCCCGCTACCATTTTGAGTGGGTGGGCCAATTAAGGCCCGCCCAGCAGCCTGCCCGACAGGAAGCGCTATGCGCTTCCTGTGCGGGGGGTGGAGGGATTCCCCATCTGTCAAAGTGCACTCTTTCGCGCACTGCTCCCTGAGACTAAGTGGTGTCTCAGGGAGATCACTGACAGTGTAAAAAACATTAAAAATATAAAAATTATTAATACGTCCCCCTCATGTGACAATGTCACACGAGATGGGACATGTTAATAAAAAGGACATAAACTTTATTAAACTTTTTAAAAACGGACATGAAACCTCATCCCGCCAGTGGATGCGGTTTCATGTATTACCAGGAGCCCGCTGGGGCTCCTGGCCTGCCCGCCAGCCTTAAGGTTGGATGGGCAGGGTCTTTTATGATCTTAATTAGCCTGTCAATGGCCTTAATTGGCCATTGACAGGTCGGTGGGCGGACAGCTGATTTCGCTGTCCGCCAGCCTTCCTCAATATTTAAATGGACTGGGATGACGTCGGGGGTTCCTCCCGACGTCATCCCGTGTCATTTTCCCCTCAGTGAGCAGGCCCTGCCCCCAAATCGCTGACGGGAAAATTCTGGCCATAGAGTCCAATAAACTGGCATCATGTATCCAAATTTTGTAGCTGTTATCACTGCCTCTCCATAAGACATTAAGACTTGGTGATATGTGGTGCTAAATGAAGCAATCCTTCATTAAATACGGCCTGCCAAGTGAGGTGGATCTCTTCTCCCAGTGTGCTCCGCAGCAGAATCACTGAAGAAACAAATTTAGATGAATGACTGTTTCAGAACTTCTAATTGTTTTACCACGGAAAAATTTGATATGATTTCAAAATTGACATCATTAGCACCATCCTGCAAAATCCTGCTGTCCTCACTGATCTACCACCTATCTCCAACCTCCTTTTCCTTTTCAAGATCATTGAACGTGTTTTTGCTTTGCAAATACCAATTACATTTCGCCTGCTCGTTTTTGAATCTCCACAACAGAGGAACAAAAGCAAATAAATTCAAGCTAACAAAAACAAAAAATGTTGGAAAAACTCAGCAGGTCTGACAGCATCTGTGGAGAGAAAGACAGAGTTAACATTTCGAGTCTGAATGATTGTTCTTCAGAGCTAGGTGAAATGCTCTTCTAGCTCTGAAGAAGAGTCATACAGACTTGAAACATAAACTCTGTCTTTCTCTCCACAGATGCTGTCAGGCCTGAGCTTTTCCAACATTTTTTGTTTCAGATTTCCAGCATCCGCAGTATTTTGCCTTTAAATTCAAGCTAAACTCAACTTAAAATATTTGGGCTGCATTTTGTTGAGGTCATTAGGATTCCAACATTAGGCTTAATTCCAGAGTGGGAATCCAGAAGTGGCCATAGCTGGACATTGGTCATGATCATCCTGGGGGCTGCCAATTAAGAAGCCACTAATTAAGGATGGCAGGCAGCCAGGGAACTGTAATTGTCAATCAGAAGGCCTGCAGCAATGTCAGGCCAGCAGCCCTACCGGGAGATGTGGACACTGCCGAGGCAGGCCGGCGAGCATGAAGACACCTCAACATGGAGGTGCCCTTGGCCACCTGCATTGAAGTCATCAATTAAAATGCCTGAGACTGGCTGGGGCATTAGTTTGGAGAGAAATCTTCTCCACCAAACTATTCATGGACGTGGTTGCAGCCTCCCATCCCCGCATCCCGGCCACTGGGGCTCTGGTTCAGATGGCCCCCTGACCTGCAGCTGTGAGGCCACCTCAATTGAGCCAGCGGCCTCAGCACACACAGGAGCCCACTCTGACCTTGGTAAAATACCAGCGCCAACTCAAATTGGCGACTGAGTTGGGCTTTAATTGAACTAATTGGCTCCCCGCCTCTGTGAAGCAGGCAGCCAACCCAGATTCCAGCTCACTGGAGATGGAAATGCGTCAACCAGCCATCTCAGTGTGGCTCCAGACTATTTTCCCAGCTCCACCCCTATCTATACAGGGTCTGGAATATCCAGCATACTAGGTTCTGTATACAGCAAAATCCTGAAGTCACAAATAACATTCTCTGTCACTGACCAGGGGATATTAACCCTCCTTATTCTACTCTATTTCTCTGCAGCCTCCAACATAGTCAAACACACCATTCTCCTCCAAAGCCTCTCAATTATTTTGCATACTGTGTCACTGTCCTTTCTTGGCTTCAGTCTCATTTATTTGACCATAGTCAGAACATTTCCAGAAATTGCTATATATTCCTCACCTGCAAACATGTTGTGATCCCCGCAGAGACTGATAACTTTTAAAAAGAGATATGTATTTCTCAATGATCAATGAAAAAAATCATATGACAAGATTTAACGTTTTAAGAATTTTACTGTAACAAACTAAAATCAACATCAACTAAACATTACTTACTAGATAACTTATACACTAAATTACAGAAAAGGTATTCTCCATTAACATCTTAGCACAACCAAAGATCCTGTGCCATGTGTATACGTCTATCAAATCTCTCAGCCTTTTCTTCTCCAAGGAAACAGTCGTAACTTCCCCAATCTATCTTCATACCTAAAGTTCCTCATCCCTGGAACCATTCTTTTGAATCTTTTCTGCACTCTCTCCAATTAACAGGAACTCTTCTCCCTGCCCCACCAGGGTGAATCTTTCAGCGTCCTTTTAAAAGGAAGTCCCTTCACTCAATGTTCTAAATATTATTAATTTCCAGTAGCAAAGTGCCCTGTGGCGAGTCTTTGGTCTTTAACTCTCCACAAGCTGGAATTCGTCCTCACCAGCACTCTGCTTGGTCGTTAACCAAAAAACAGCCCTTTTCCTCTGCTTGTCATAGCAGCACCTGTTGTGGGTCTTGTTCCCCAAATCTCTCTGTCTGACTGAGACTCCTGTGTTTTCAAAAAGCAACTACTGTTTGTCTGTGTACTATTATGTCAAGGTGTTTAATGTTGCACTTTATTTTCAGTAAGTTTTGATTTGAGTTTCTTTCTCCATAACATGCAGGTCAAGTGTGTTCATCTCTGAGCATATTTAGTAGGAGTTCACATGGACTTGTCGTCAGGCAGATTTCAAAGGATGTCACATACCCCTCTTCAGACTACTCCATTTTACCTTGAATTAAAGGAGACAGTTTAGAACATAATAATCATATTAAGTCCAGAATTTGTGGCAATGTGCCTAGAATTTCTGTGCGGGTTGTTCCGATCTCCACTATAACTTTTGGAGAAAATCAACAGAAACCCGAAAGAAATGGTGTAAATGGCTGCATATGTTGTTTTGCCGGGATTACTTTCAGTTACAACAGGAAATTGGGGAACATCAATAGAAGTCCTACTTAATGGTGACAACCTCCACTTGTACTCAAACGTTTCCCAATTTTAACTCTTCACCGCTCTCTGCTCCACTACTGTCTCTTTGTTGTTGTTTGATATCCTGGGCGGAATTGTCCGTGCCCGCTGGCGGCATAAGCAGACAATATGACGAGAAGGCCAGAAACCAGTTTGCGATTGTCCGCTCAGCCTATCGATGGTGGGCTGCATTTCCTGCCATCAGACATCAGGAATCTCATTGTAATACATCTGCATATCATTATAAGGCCAATCTGCCGGGGTCCCCCACCGCTGGATTGTCCGTCCACGTTGATGTGATTGCATGCCGACATGTTTCACATCAGCACATAAAAGGTGTGCACTTGGCGGGCTGCACTTTGAGGGGAACTCCCTATCACAGGCTCTCTCCCTATCACAGGTTCTCACCCCATTGCACCTCCTTCCATTACAGCCTCTCTCTCCATCACAGCCTCCCTCCATCACAGCCTCTCTCCCTATCGTAGCCCCTCTCCCAATCATAGCCTCTCTCTGTCACAGCCTCACTCCCTATTGCAGCCTCTCACCCCATCGCAACCTTTCACCCCATCGTGGTCTCTTTCCCCATCACAGCTTCTTTCCCTCGCAGCTTCTCTCCCCATCGCAGTTTCTCCCCATCACAGCCTCTCTCCTCCACTCAATCTCTCTCTCATTACAGCCTCTCTTCCTTGCAGGCTCACCCTATTGTAGTCTCTCTCCCCATCATTGCCTCTTTTCCATTACAGCTTCTCTCCCATTGAAGCCTCTCTTCCCATCGCTGCTCTCTCCCATTGCAGCCACTCTCAATATTTCAGCCTCCTCCCCATTACAGCCTCTTCCCTAACAGCCCCTCTCCCTCACAGCAACTCTCCCTTGCAGCCTCTCTCCCCAGTTGCAGACTCTCCCCAGTTGCAGACTCTCTCCAATTTCAGACTCATTCCAGTTGCAGCCTCTCTCCACTTGCAGCCTCTATCCATTTGCAGCTTCTCTCCAGTTGCAGCTTCTCACCAGTTGCAGCCTCTCTCCAGTTGCAGCTTCTCTCCAGTTGCAGCTTCTCTCCAATTGCAGCTTCTCTCCAGTTGCAGCTTCTCTCCAGTTGCAGCTTCTCCCCCCATCACAGCCTCTCCCCCCATTGCAGCCTCTCCCCCCATTGCAGCCTCTCCCCCCATTGCAGCTTCTCCCCCCATTGCAGCCTCTCCCCCCATTGCAGCTTCTCCCCCCATTGCAGCCTCTCCCCTCATTGCAGCCTCTCTCCCCATTGCAGCCTCTCTCCCCATCTCAGCCTCTCCCCATTGCAGCCTGTCCCGCTGCCTCACTCCATCGCAACCTCTCTCTTCCATCACAGCCTCCCTACCTCACAGCCCCCCTCTCCAATTGCAACCCGGTCTCCAATTGCAGCCCCCCTCTCCAATTGCAACCTCTCTAATTACAGTCCCTCTCTCCAATTGCAACCCCTCTCTACAATTGTAGCCTCTCTCCCCTTAGCAGCCTCTCTTCCCATCTCAGCCTCTCCCCTTCGCAGCTTCTCTTCCTTGCAGTCTTTCTCCTATGCAGTCTCTCTCCCCAACCCAGTCCCTCTCCCTCGCAGCTTCTCTCGCTCACAGCCTCTCTCTCTATCATAGCCTCTTCTCACCTCTGCCACTCCAGTGCTCAGCCACTTACCTTTGCACTGCATCTCACTGGTTAGCCTATCAGCAGCAAGCATGGGAGAGAAACAGCCTGTGATTGGAGGAGCAGCTTCTCACAGATTCAGTAACTTCCATGTACAGGGCCGACTTATCTGATTGAAACTTACAGAATACTGAAAGGCCTGGATAGAGTGGACGTGGGGAAGATGTTTCCATTAGCAGGAGAGACTAGGACCCGAGGGCACAGCCTCAGAGTAAAGGGAAGACCTTTTAGAACAGAGATGAGGAGAAACTTCTTTAGCCAGAGAGTGGTGAATCTATGGAATTCATTGCCACAGAAGGCTGTGGAGGCCAGGTCATTGAGTGTATTTAAGACCGAGATAGATAGGTTCTTGATTGGTAAGGGGATCAAAGGTTATGGGGAGAAGGCGGAAGAATGGGGTTGAGAAACTCATCAGCCATGATTGAATGGCGGAGCAGACTCGATGGGCCGAATGGCCTAATTTCTGCTCCTATGTCTTATGGTCTTATCTCTCATTGGCCACCCTCGTGATTGAATTTTGCCAGGCTTTTGGGGTCTTTTGAGTGCTAATTTGCCTGCTGCCTCCATGTATTTTGAACTCTGGGTAGGGATGTAACTGATGTCTACATATCCACTTTGTTCTTCCACTGATCATAAGGTTCAGACTCTGAGAATATCAGTGGATAATCATACCTGACCATTTACACGTGCTTTCAGCCATTCATCACAAAAGCTACCAGAATGTAATCTTATGTCTTTAAAATAACCTTCATTTCCAATCTTCACCTTTAGTCAGCCATTCTCTGCTCCCATGTTAAGCTTCTTACAGCCAGTTTGTGAAGGAGGAGACCAGAATTCAATTTTTACTTGGTTTTAGATTTATTCACAAAGTGAGACATTGCAAGTGTATAGATCCTTACGTTACAACAACCACACCAGTGTCCATAAGTGTCGTTTTATACTCTTCTGGTCAATCAAATAAACAAATGACAAATAACCAAATGATTAGCAACTTAAAGGGGTGTTGTAACGAAAACAAAACCTGAAAGGAAACTTATCAAAATTAAATTAAAATGTTGTTTTACGGCCTGATGATGCGCTCCAGCCCCTGCGGGCTCACTGGTTGTGGAAAGTCTCAAGCGTACCAGTGGAAACTGCGTGCTCCCTGTCCAGGGACACCCGAGCGCGAAGAAAGCCGTGGAAGAGGGGCAACTGAGTCACAGCTGACAGTCAAGTATCTTTTTGTAATGTTTTTGTTAAGTTCTCAACCACCGAACCCATACAGAGTTCGGCCTTGGCGTTTCAGGGCATAGACCACATCCATGGCGGTAACAGTCTTGCGTTTAGCAGGTTCCGTGTAGGTGACCGAGTCGCGGATGATATTTTCCAAAAAAACCTTGAGAACCCCGCGAGTTTTCTCGTAAATGAGGCCGGAGATGCGCTTAACGCCCCCACGACGAGCGAGACGGCGAATGGCAGGTTTAGTGATTCCCTGGATATTATCTCGGAGGACTTTCCGGTGCCGTTTCGCACCCCCTTTACCGAGACCATTCCCGCCTTTGCCTCTACCGGACATCACACCCGGAGATAAAGCTTTGTAATAAAGTATCTTTTTGTAACTCTTTTGAGTCAAAACAATAAACTAAATTAACAAAAAAAAAGGGAGAAATCAAGCACAGCCTCTAAGTCAGGTCAGCTGTAAAATCAAGGAAAAACTTTAAGTATCTTTTTGTATGTGCACAAGTAATTATCCGATGAATGTCCCCCACCTGTTGACCCATAACCTTAATTTATACCAATAACATTAACTTCCTCCAATTAGACATTGAAAAACCAAAACTATAATCTTTGGCTGCTGATACAAACTCCCCATCCATTCCTGGCCACTATCACAGGTTGAACCACTCCATTCACAATCCCAGCTTTCTGTTTGACTCTGATATGACCTACCAACCCCATAGCCTCTCCACCCTAATAACCCTCTGTTTCCACTTATGTAATATCACCTGCTACTGCCCATAACACAGCCCATCAATCCTGAAACCCTCATACTTGCCATCATTACCTGCAGACTCAATTACTCCATTGCTCTTTAATGGACTCCTTTCCTCCACTCTCTTTAAAAAAAACTCATCAAAAACTTTTCTGCCCATATACCATCCCCCACCATGCCCATCACCACCAACTTCACTGATCTTAGGTTTTAATCTCCCAATGCCTGAGGTTTACAATTCTTGGCCTTGTGTTTCAAACCATTGATAGTCTCATCCCTCCCTATCTGATAAAATCCGCAGACCCCCATGAATTCTCTGTTCCACTGGTTTTTGCCTCTTGTGTACCAATACCCCACCTCCATCCCAACCCTAGTTGCCTCACACAGCTTGCTTATGATCCTGATCTAGCAACCCAGTGTTGCGAGTTTAAAACTTATTATGGCAAGGTGTGGAATTGAATTTTTAAAAAAATAACATGTAAAATGACAGAATGTCAATACAAACCCAACTGGTTCACTGATTTCCTTTAGCAAAGGAAATATACCCCTTCACCCTGTCTAGCCCATACCGGACTCCAGTCCCATACTACATGGTTGATTCTAGTATCCTAAGGGCAACTAGAGATTGGCAATACATACCATTTTGCTAGTATTTCCCACAATCCAAGAACAACTTTGAAATATTCATTGGCAGTTGTGCTTTCAGCTGTCTATAGGCCCCACTTTCTGGAATTTCTTTCCTAAACCTCTCCTTCTTTAAGACGGTCCTTAAAACAAAGACTCCTAGTATCTCCTTCTTTAGCACTGCATCCATTTTCCATGTCTGTGTAGTGTCTTTTGACATTTTCCTACATTATAGGGTTGTTCTATAAATGCAAGTTGTAAGTTTTTTGTTGTTATTTTGCTTTGCACTTCAGCAGCTGTTCTTCAAGCTATTATAATGAATCCCTTAAACCTGCTTAATCTGATTTGCCTTTTCACTCAGATTCTCGGATTGTTTGATTACTTTTTTGTCCCTCAGTATTCTCCTAATGTTTAGCTTTCCTCATTCTGTGTTATTATAAGTTATTTTTGCTAAAATCCGTGTCATATGATGAGACCTCCAGCCCCTGGTGGTGCAAAGATTTCTCTTAATGTCTCACCGCACTGGTTATGAGGGTGTATTTAGTGCTTATTCAGCTGCAGTAACAATACAGAAAGACGTGTTGATCAATGATGTAAGAGTCTTAGAACAAACATTGATTAGGGTTGGCAGTGATGTACTGTTTAAATTTTGTGTGCCCTGCCTGGACGTTAAATTAGGTGTTCAATGGATAACATTTTAACTGAAATAAACGAAAACTGCAGCAAGTGTCGGTCTTCCTCAGGAAATAACCAGCTTGGCTTCCTTGCAAAAAACTGTAACACAGACACTGAACACATCTGTCCTGGTTTCATATGGCAACAGAACAAATTTGTACAGATGTTGATATGAACCTGCAAGAATTTAGAAAGAGCAAATCATACCCCAGTCGCAGATATGTTTTGGTGGAGGACAAAAAAATGTTTGTGTTTTTAATCTGTTCTGTTTTCCTATCTCTCGCTGTGTCCTTTTTCAGACAAGGGAGATGCCTGACAGCATACTGGCACTGCTCAGACTGGGTGTCTTGGTCAGCAGGTGAAGTCTCTTGATACTTACCCTCCAGTTTTCCATTTGACTTAAGCGGACTGGATTTTATTGGGGGTGGGGGTCATATTGTCTAGCTGTTAGAAAAGTCGGTCAGTGCTGTGGGTGGCCTAAACAAGTTCAGCATAGGACTTCCTCAGTGGGAGGAGGTCCTGCCCTCGAGAGCTGCCAGCCAAACTGATTGGCCGGCAGCTCTTGTAGCCTTGGGCAGTGCTCAGTGTCAGTAGTGGGCACTGCTGGTACTGCAAACAGGCCAATGAAAAAGACAGCATCGATCCCGGACTCAGGTAAGTCTAGATTTTTGGGCAGAACTGGTGAAAAAGCGGCCTATCCACTCTCAGCCGCCTTTCCCCACCAACTGCATTATGGTGTGCGCAGCATATTATTTGGGCCAATTGGCTTGTTAACAAGCTCAATTGCCATTTATTGAGTTGTTATAAAATTATAAATTGGCAGCCTGCCCGACTGCACTATTATGGGAAACCATTGTGTTGACGTCGGGTTAACGACCCAATGTTATCATACCGGATTTTGCGCATGCACGTGATGGCTGTAGTCCCAATTTCCACATGCAAAATCCCGGCCAGTAAATTAGTTGGTTCACCAGAGAAACAGTTCAGAGTATCTCATCACTGTAGAAAGCTCATGATAGGAGCTTCATTAATGTCATAGAGTTTGCTAGTGCATAGGGCAGCATGCAGTGCCATGGCCAGACATGGCAATGGATGATGATGTTGTCTGTCATAGTGGCAATGCATTCAGACCAGTCTGCAACCCCCCAATTACTTTACAGGTGCCAAAAAGCAGTCAGGGTCATGTACCCACTGCCCTCGCTGAAGGCCCATCTCATCGAGTTCACAGAGTTGAAAAGCCTGTTTGATCCCAGAAGCTTTGTACAGACACATAGCCACCAACAATCTCACAGACTGCCAGCACAGGAATTACACAGAAAAGAGACACCACATTAAATTGGAGAGCAAAATGCATAATCACTGATAAGAAGGCAAAGCTCAGTGGTAGCAGGACCTAGAGTCAGAGTCACCACACATGTATAATAGATAATGGAGGTAAACTCTGTAATGTTTGCCCTGAGTTTTATTTTGGAGACTTGGTGAGCAAGTATGTTGTAAAGAAGTGTGTTCTGGGTAACAGCTAAATCAAGCTAAGTGTTTCTCTCTCCTCAGATACTGTTAGACCTGCTGAGTTTTTCCAGCATTTTCTGTTTTTGTTTGAGCTAAATTGGGTGGATGTGCAAACTTTGGGGGTTTTGGCTTATTGCAGAGAACTGGAATGAGGCTGAGAGCACTATAAATGGCTATGATTTCTGGAGTGTCCTGTATTAAACTATTCAGAATGGTTCTTACAACTACTGAAGATGTTCATGCTTATGCTTCCTCTGCTTCCTCAGGTTACTGAGCTTTTACTGCAACAGTACCATCTGGAGATGGCTCTTTCAATTGTGAACTCTAAGTAGAGTGCAACAGGCCAGTAAGATCTCAGAATCTTTGGCTGGTTTATTCTGAAAGATAGCCCTTAATCTGAATCAGTGGAAGGGACCACAGAGATAGGGCAGAAGTTAATCCTGGTGCAGGAGGCTGCAGAGGCCTGTAAAACACTGCTTCCCAATGCAGTGCTCCGCTCTTTGGGTGGATCCAAAAAAGTGACTCCTGTACGCTGCAAGCCCTGTGCACTACGTATGGCCTCCTATGAATACCCTTGCCTGCTGACTTCTAATGGGCACAGCTTCTGCTGGCACAGGTCATTGAGGATGCCGCTGCTCCTCTTCCTCCACCATCCAAATCAGAATGACAATAATAGTACCCATAATGAGCAGGTGGAGCTTACAAAGGGTTTGTAAGACAAAAAGTGAGGAAGAAGTGAACTGGAACCTAGAATATCTTCTGCGAATCCAAATAGCAAAATCCAAAACACAGATTCTCTAATCCAATTGCTTGGAGGTGAGTGCCCCCTTAAATAGCTTTTATTGGCAATTTGATCCCCAGACAGGGTTTCTGTAATTTTGTGTTACAATGTGTCATAGAACCCCAATTTGCATGTATTCATGAGCCCCCATCCCATGCACCTTGCTTGGCTCTAGTGAGCTTCTCAGCTGGCTCTTAAAGCTGCACAATTAAAATGCCGGTCAGTGGGGATGCAATGGGAACAGGGTGGCAAGTGCTCTGCAGCAACTTTAATCACCTGTCCTGTTCTTTCTAGACAGTTAAGGTTAAAATTGACCCTATAATTTGTCTTGTGACTAGGTAATGTTATATTTAACTACAAGCTTAACAATGGAAGTATAGTCAAAAGGACCCATAACCATTCATTTTGATTTACATATAGTATAAAGCAAAGCTTCTCATCTTCAGTGCATCAGTTTATTACTGTTGCGCTATGTGCAAAAAACACCTCACTATGGCATTACTGTGCAGGAAATGACAAAGTTCATATAAAATCATAATGGAATAGTTTTAAAATCTGTTAAGCTGAATGCGATCTGATTTACAAAACTCATGCTTGACTAGAACATGCTTTTTAAATATCTATTTGGTAAATCAAGTACAGAAATGGAGATGAAAATACTGATGATGTAAGTAACTGGAAAACACACACAAAAGGTTTAACAGTAAGTGCAGTACACTTATTCAAACTGTATTTGTACAAGGTCCAAACTAATTGGGGGCCTTTGAGTCCCAAAAAAGTCCATTTTAGTTTTAATCTGTATTGACATTGGCACACATGGCACACACTTTTAGGTATTTGGTTAATGTAAGCAAATTTGATTTGATAAGAGTTTATAGAAATTCAAAATCAATTTCAGTTCAACATCAGCGTTCTTCCAGTAGTGTACAGACTAACTGGAAATTCTGACTTTGTGAAGAATGACATATAATTAGTTTAAGATTGTATCTATAGTTTACCTCCTGATATGACTTGATTAAGTGAAGGAATTTTACTATATCACATTGAGAACCAAGGACGTTGTTGAATACTGGGTCAAAATCTAGAATGATTACATTAGCTGAACATTTTGTACTGTTCTGTATTGATAAAAAACAAAAATGTAAAATTTCTAGGACTTGTTCCAGTAAAATCACATTTATAGTAAGATTGTTAGAAACACAAGAGAGGAAATTAGAACGAAAAGTCTGAAGAGATTATGAAATATTTTCATGATACTTAACAACAACAACTGATTTTTGTATAGTGCCTTTAACATAAGGAAATGTCCAAAGGCATTTCATAGTAACATTATAAAACAAAGTATGATATTGAGTACTTAAGGAGTTCTCCAGTCAGATTACCTAAAGCTTGAGCAAATAGATATTTTAAGAAGTCTTAAAGGTGGAAAGCAAGGTAGAGAGGTGTAGGGAGGGTATTCCAGAGTTTGGGGCCTAGGTGGCTGAAGGCACAGCCACCAATGGTGGGGCAATTAAAATTGGGGATGCACAAGAGGTCAGAATTAAAGGTACATCAGAGGGTTGTGGGTCTGGAGCAGATTACAGACATAGGATGGGCAAGGCCATGGAGGGATTTGAAAACAAGAAATGAGAATTTTAAAATCAAGTTGTTGCTTTACTAGGAACTTTTTTATTGAAATACTTAGATTAAGCACCTGACTTAGTACAATCTTCATTTTTCTGTGTGCAATTTGTTTACATTAACTTGACGTACGAAAAGTACAAGTGCAAGTTCCTCATTAGCCAAATAGATGAAGCATCACTTAGCATGTGGTACTGTGTCAACCAAATCAAATGTTTCCAGGTTTCATCCCCACAGCTGCATTAGCTGATCTTAATTCAGTAATGGCAGTAATTGAGATGTCCTTGGGATCAGCCAGGGTCCTGCTTCAGAGTCCAGTGGCACCTAATTAAAAGTGCTTGTATGTAAATATCAGCTGACAACAGGATTAAGCTTGGTTAAGGTGGAGTTCAATATACAATAGACTGCCAACATAGGCATATAGATAACAGCTAGCCATTTAGATAAAATCCTGGAATGCCAACAACAACTGTGAAAATATACCCCTGCAAGAGTCAGCTGCATGTGGTTCAGAGTGGGGGAAAAAAGACACAAAAACAAGGGCAGTAAATCTCAATGAACAGAAAGAAGTGGTACCAATTTGAAACTTAGCCACCACTCATATCTGCAGGAAAATGATACCAGAGTATCATCTGAGTGCTATGAAGCCAATTTGAAGCAGTCAAATAAGATTGTATGTCTTATAAGTTTATATTGGTATTGCTCAATTTTCTGTCATACGGGTGTAAAATTCCTTGATATATGGTAACAGACTAAATGGTACAATAGATTAACACAAACCTTTCAGTCCTGAGGCCAGTGTTTGAATTCTGCCAGCCTCCTCTCTTTGGGTTCCAGTTGAAGCGACCTTCAACAGTCTGGATCAGATCCCAATGATCATAAAACTGCCAATCTTTGACATTACTGGACATAATATGATTTGAAAAATGGAATATTTCATGTTTGTACAAGAGAGCTTTAACTTGCATATAAACTACTTCATATTATACCTGACTTGGGAGTGATCGATGCCAACATGCTGTTTTAAGAAACGGAAAATGTTCCTTTCCTGGCGCTGACATTCTTCATATTGATGAGCTACTCTGAAGTTGTTTCCAAAATAACAGCACAGCATTGTTGATGAACAGTCACCAGCTCCTTCCAATCCCAACAAACCTTATAAAACTATTACTGTCATGGTCTCCTTGATTTATTAATCTCTTTGGAATTGAAATAATTATAAGCAGAAGCTTGAACAGAAAAATTACATTTCTAACAAAACAGTCTCCCTAATGCCCCCAGTGCAGTGCAAGCTGCAAGATATTAATCAGACATAACATTGTAATATCTAACACTGATTTAGCACCAAAATCTAGTAAATAATAAGCCACATTGGAGTAAGATTCAAAGTTTAACAATCCATGCCTCAGTAGTATTGAGCTACAGTGAATGACTTGCTGCTTATTTTGTTTTATTTCTGTCACTTTGAGGATCTTTATGACTGAGGCGTACATTTTTCACTGACTTTTTTTCTGTTGAGTCCCTGAGGTGCATAAGGATTCAGCGATTTGCAAACAAATCTCTAAAACTTGATGTAAAATTAGTTAAGCCATCATGACTTTAAAATGGGTTGGTGTCAATAGAAATTAACTCATGCAGCAAAAATACGGGCCGGAATATTCTGTTCTGGAGTCCAAGTGCGCTGGTGGGTACATGAATGGGAGTGATTCCCGTTGGGGGTTGGGGGGGGTGTGGAATCGCTGACCATGCATGACCTTGAGCTGTTCAGGTCATTATTTATGCATCCGCAAGAAGCTTGGCAAATCTCATGGCGGAGGCAGACAGGAACTTGCCATCTCTGCCATTACCTCATGGGGTTGAAGGACTGGGCATCATACTTAACGGGCACCCAGACAGCCATTCATTCACTGCAGGCTAGGAGCTCCATATTCTGCATCAACCAGAATGTCGCAGAGAAGACAACAATGTGCGGACCCACAGTTTCAACAAAGGTTCCCTACAGATTCTCCTCCTGGCCATCCAGCAAAGGCGGAAGGCCTATTTCCCTGGGATGGCAGCAGGAGAACCTCCTGTTCGCCCATGGCGGCCTGGGACGAGGTCGCAATGGAGCTTAACGCTAGTGGGCCCACCAAAGAACCACCCAGCAGTGCAGGAAGTGCAGTGCAGCTCCACCAGGGTGAATGGCATCATCTACTCACTGCAAACTGACACACATTATGACATCAGGCAGTATAAGTGTGTGAGTGCACAGTGATGTCACATAGGATTTTGGGTTGCAGGATTCAGCAATGTTCATTGAATGTGTGTCAGCCACTTCATGCTCTCAATCTTCTGTCAGTTGCAGGATATCCTGCTTGTTAATCGCTTACTGGGGAGAGCTCATCAGCTGCCATAGGTATGCCTGTTCCTAAACTGCTCATGCACCCATTGGGATGACAGTCCCCAATTCTTCTGTCTGTCTGCAGGACAAAAATGCTGACAATAAGAGGGAGCAGGCCAAGACCGGTAGCGGCATTCTAGACATACGAGTCCTCACCCCTTTTGAGGAGCAGGCCGCTAAGATGGCTGGGAAGAACAGGACTATGCCTGTGCTGAAGTTGAGATAGGACTGCCCCAGGAAGCTAGTGAAGATGCCTCTAGTCTGCTGTTGTCAGCTGTGCCCACAAAGTAACAAATTTGGTTTAATTAAGGAGCCTGCTTAGGCATGCACTAAATCTTTCTTTTCTCCATTCCAGGTACCAGAAAGAAAAGGAGTTGGCCAACAAGGGAGAGCAGCCACAGAACCAGCCCCAATTCCACCTCTTAGAAATATACCTCAGAGGATGCACCATCACGGCATTCACTTGCACCCTCCACCAGTGCAGGTATAGTCACCACATTCTAGAGTAGGCTTGGGATCACAATCTGGTGAGCACATCAGTGACACAGGTCCACAGCTGGCAGAGGAAGTCACAGCCAAGGTCACTGACACTCGGAGAACTTCTGGAGACCAGACCCTTGCTCAGCCCCATGCAGATGACGAGCTTCTGGACTTGGCACTAAGAGATCTGTTGGAGACGCAGAGACAGGCAGGGCAACATCAAGCAGAGTTGCTAGAGGCCACGCGGAGACTGGACCAAAGGCTGGAGGAGTCCGCCCATGTTCTGCTTAATGTCATGGCTCCAGCATGCGAGTGCTTGCCTGCCTCCATGGAAAGGGTGGTGGCTGCCTTGGAGACCCAGGTCCAGCAGAATGCACAGTGGCTGTCAGATATGTGCTCGAACCGGCACTCAGTCGTTCTAGCCATGGGTGCAGTGCAGCAGTGGCTAGGCGAAAAGGGGATGGGGCACCTCGACCTACCTCCAGGTGCCTCTTCTCCTCAAGGAGTCAGGGAGGTACCATTGGCACCCACAAGGAGGAGGAGCACCAGCCAGTCATCCTGGAGCTTCTGCACAGGACTTTCCAAGGGTGCTCACCCTCTCTACCTCCCCTCTGCCAGTGATCCCATTTCCTCCAGCAGATCAGGCCGGGGAGAGTGCACCTGCACCTGTGCAGAGGACCCTTCGAAGACCAGGTCCCTCTAGGTGTTGGGTCACCAGACGACACCTGCCAAAGTCATCACAGTCAACAGGGCATAGCAGTCAGCAGCCTGTCTCCGCCTCAGCTGTAAATGTTGGAGCTGCACTTGGACCTAGTAATAGAAAAAGAAAGATAAAGAAGTTTAGAAGGCGCACAGGGGGCACAGGTGTACAACTATTGTATATACTTTTGGCACTTGTAAATATATTTTCACTTGCAGTTTGGATTCTATCTTGCTGCTCCTTGCTTCAGTGGTCGCAGGCAATTAAGGGTGTGGAATTTGAGCCCCATCAGAGTCTGAGAATGAACTCCTATAGATTCACTTCTCTCACATTGTCAGCATAGCGATTACTCAATAATCTCACATGTGCATGATTACGCACTGGCCATCATGTGTGAGTGTCTGGCCTGGGCACGCATCAGGTAGGCTATTACTTGCAGCTCACCATGTTCTGATCTTTGAAAATGTGTTCAGTGAAGTCTTTGCAGCTCCTGCTGCTGTTGTCCTGTTGTGAGATGTGGGTGGATGCCAGGAGTACTCAATGGGAGTTAAACATGATATGTGAGTGGTAAGAGATCACTGTAGATACAGTTTCTCTACACTGTCTTCTTAACAGTAGAAAACTAGAGGCTTCCCTACATTTCTGTAGAAAGCTGCTGTGGGCATGTCCAACCATTAATAGCCTTCCTTGTTTTTTTTTATTCATTCATAGGATGGGGGCGTTGCTGGCTAGGCTAGCATTTAGTGCCCATCCCTAATTGCCCTTTAGAACTGAGTGGCTCACTAGGTCATTTCAGAGGCCATTTGAGAGTCAGCCACATTGCTGTGGGTCTGGAGTCACATATGGGCCAGGTAAGGGATGGCATATTTCCTTCTCTAAAGATCATTAGTGAACCAGATGGTTTTTGCATCATCATTAGACTTTTACTTCCAGATTTTTCATTGAATTCAAATTTCACCATCTGCTGTGGTGGAATTTAAACCCTGGTCCCTGGGTCTCTGGATTACTAGTCCAGTGACAATACCAGTACACCACTGCTTGCAGGTGAAGGCTACAAGTAAGGAGGCATAGGGCAAGTTAGCCTTGTCAACAAGAGGGATTTTGGTGCAGGATCGAAGAGGTGTGTGTGCAGTTGACTGAAGCCTTTGTTGGACCTTACCTGTTTGGCCTGCTCATCTCCTTATCAAGAGCTGCAGTAGACCTCACATAAAGGGTTTGCAATTAAAGTGCATCGGACACCATTGAAGGACCAAGTTTTAGTCCATGAGGTGAGAGTGAGTGGAATGGGCCTGTTCTGCAGACTGTGAGGCTATCCATGTGAAGCATCAGCAGCTCTAACAGGGCTCTGCAGGGTCCATGCAGGTAAGATGTTTACCTTGGCTGGGGTGTCCACAGTGATAGATCATAGTCTCACACTAATACAAAAGCCATCTAGGACTGAGACTTGTAGGAGTCTCTGCGATTGGAGAGTCCAGTGTGGTTGCTACTCAGCAACCCATAGTGCACAGTGAGTGGGCACCAAAGTAACCGCAGAAGAATTTTGGCATGATAAAGATGTATAGGGATATGGGTTTACTGTGGGTGAGTGGATCGGGCGGCAGGAACACAATCTTCCCTGATCAATCTGCATGGTGGAGCGATCTTGAGAGGCCAAATGATGTTCTCCAACTGCTTCTCCCTGTGGAGCATGTACCTGGTTCTGCCTAAAAGAGCTCTCTGACCCTACTTTGGGAGCAGGTGTGAGGATGACATGAGTGCATTCCTGCCAAGGTTAGATTTGATATTGCTCCCAAGTTGCCATGCACATGGACGTTGTGAGGGCTTGGTAAAATCTCAATTCTATTTACCGTAGCCCAAGGTCGCGGAAGAATGGAGTGCTGTGCAGGTGTCAATGTGCGCATGTAGGCCAGAGCTTTGTATAACAGCACAGTTTATTGCGTGCAAAGGATCAAACCGCCATCAGGGCTGACGTTAAGTAGTGCAAGTTAGTTCAGCTATCACAAATCAATTTACCTTAGAGCAATTATAATGGCTATAACCAAAAAGGAGCTGGGTCTTCTAGCCAGCAGAGGATAGAAAACCAAATAGTGAAGGAAATGCCTTGACAACTTACTCTGCTTGGAATCTGTTAGCTGTCAGATTGTCACGGATATTATGACACAGCCAACGGTAAAGTCTGAGTTGTTCAAATCCCAGAGGGAAATTTGAAACAACTGTCATAACCCATTTTTGCAACGTGTATGTTTCGAGATACAGGCTTTGAATTCAGTAGCAATAAACCCACCGAGTCTCAAGAGGTTTTTTATAAGACTAAATTAAACATTTATTAATACAAGAAAGATTGTAAGTACATACATATGTTTACAAAATTACTACAATTCCAGTATCATTTTCTTGTAACAGTACGGCCTCAATGCCTATATCGTTTACGTCAACAGCCAACTTAAATTGCTTTGCGTGATTGGGTACTGCCAAAACTGGTGCCGTAGTTAATACAGTTTTCAAACTATCAAATGCCTTCTTGCATGCCAGTGTCCATTAAAACTTCTTGTTCTTTTTCAATAGTTCAGTCAATGGAGCAACCACACTGCTAAAATTTGGTACAAATTTCTGGTAAAACCCACTCATGTCCAGAAATCTCAAAACTTCTCGTTTTGTTGTAGGCACTGGGAAATCCATGAAAGCTTTGACTTTCACATCTCTTGGAGCCACCTTACCATGTCCAGTGGTATAACCTAGATACTTAACTTGCACTTTTGCAAATTCACTTTTAGTGATGATCATCATCAAATTAGCTTATTGTAATCGAGGAAATAATTCTTCCAGATGTTGTAAATGCTCCTCCCACCTCTGACTGAAAACTATTAAGTCATCAATATAAACAGCACAATTGATTAGACCTGCAATTACTTTGTTTGTGTCAAGAAGATATAATAATGTTATTGGAAATTATTTTGAAATAGCGTTCTAGTGGGGTCTGTGTCTATGTGTGTGTCTGAGTGTGGCTTAATTGGATTAAAGCCACCTAGTCTGGGTGCTTTGATATAAGGTTGTTTTGAGATGTTAATTAGGTAAATTAATCAGGTAAACATAAGGAGGGTGGAAGGTAAAGTGTAAATTTGCATTTGTTAAAAGAAACCATTCAAGACTATGGGTGAAATCTTACTCCTAGCTAGAAGATGCCAAACAATGTGGTAATTCTTTTACAGTTTACTAATAAAATTGGTGGGATGAAAGGATTGTTAGAAGAGGTAAAGTTAAAAGTCTAGTGATATAATGGAAAATTTACATTCAAAGAGAAGGATATATAGAAAGGAGAAAGGTACCAGTACAATAAGCGAACTCCAGTTACTGCAACTAGACTCAATGATATAATTTTGATATCAATTTATTCCTGTGCTTGTGATAACTTTTCCAGATTTAATCTATAAGGATGTTGTCTTATTGAAGATGAAACTGCTACTGAAACATCATGTATAGCTAAATTTGTCCTCCCCAACTTATTTCCACAAAAAGCTTTGTGTGACTGCAAAACGTTTTCCAAATCACTTTGACACCTGTAACTCAGTGTTACATTTAAGTTTTCAAGTACCCCTCATTATCCAATTTGATTAGAGGAAAATCAGTTTCAGAGTCCTGCATTTTTACCTCTTTCTCATTATCTATCACCACCAATACCTCTTTTTGTTCCTCTTCCCTGTCAAAACACTTATTAAATACATTCACATGACACACCCTCTGCTTCTTTCTTCTATCTGAAATATTTATAAATAATTTACTTCACCCAATTTCTTTTCAATCTTGTAAGGCCCACTAAACCTTGCCTTGAATGAGTCACTCAGTACTGGTAACAGAACTGGCACTTTCTCCCTAGCAATAAAATTCCAAGCTGTAGCCTTCCTGTCTGCTTTCACTTTCATCACTTCCTGTGATATCTTTAAATGTTCCCTAGCCAACTCACATGCTCCGTCTAATCTCTCCCTGAAGTTTGATATTTAATCCAGGAGAGTGGTTTCTGGATTTTGACCCACCAATTTCTCATAAATCAATTTCAGTGGTCCCCTTACCTCATGGCCATAAACTAGTTCAAAAGGACTAAAACCAGTCAATGCATTAAGAGTGTCCCTAATAGCAAATAACAATAATGGAACTCTCCCATCTCAATCCTGTGGATAATCATGGTTTTTAAAGTTTGATGTCATCTTTCTAAAGCTCCTTGTGACTCCGAATGATAAGCTCAATATTGACTTAAACTGTTTTATTCCCAAACTGTTCATTATTTCCCTAAACAGCTGTGGCATAAAATTTGAACCCTGATCTGATTGTATTTCCTTAGATAAACCATATCTTATAAACAATTTAGTTAACTCTTCCACAATCTTCTTAGTTGTAATATTTCTTAAAGGTATCACTTCAAGAAATCTGGTATGCACATCCATTATTGTCAGTAAGCACTGATTTGCACTTTTAGTCCTAGGGAGGGGTCCTACACAATCAATAATGACCCTAGTGAAATGTTCTTCAAATGCTGGTATTGGGATTAAAAGTGCCGGCTTAATCACTGCTTGTGGTTTCCCTATCACCTGACACGTGTAACATGTTCTACAGAATTTGACTACATCTCTATGCAATCCTGGCCAATAAAAATGTTTCTGTACTTTTGCCTGTGTCTTTCTAATTCCTAAATATCCTTCCATTGGAATTTCATGAGCAATCCTCAGAATCTCATTTCTATACACTAATGGGATAACAATCTGATGTACCTCCCTCCAACTTTCATTTGCTGGTACATGATCCGGCCTCTATTTTCTCAATAAAATATCACCCTAAAGGTAATAACATTCTGGAATACATTTTGCCTCTGTTTCTGAGTAAGCTGTCTGATATAACTGTTTTAATTGCAAATCCTTTTGCAGCAACTCAATTAACTGCCTTCATTTTAACACTTCAGCTGAATTGTCCTCTCCTGTGTCTTTCTGAATAAAGTTATCAAACACAGTGCCTGCTAATTGGATTTCAATATCTTCTTCCTGCCTTTGAACTGCCTGTCCTCCTTGTTTTCCTTGCTTCAACCTGCATGCCTGTGACCTCGTTATCACACAATCTGGAAACAATCCAGGACGCTCCTCTTGTAACACCTCTGTTGAAAACACTTCTACAGTTGCTCAACTACCATAGGCATCATCCACATTTGCGATCCAGCTATATCATTACCCAGAATAAATTGAACCCCTGCAATGGGCAATTTTTCCACCACCCCATCAGCCACTTCACCAGTTTTCCACTTACTTTTTAAATTTACATTCCACAAGGGAATAGGTTTAGCATCTCCATGAACCCCACTTATTATCACCTGCTCCTTCAATTCTCCCTCTGAACAACACATATTACCATCCCACAACATTAAGGATTGACTAGCCCCGTGTCTCTTAAAATGTTAACAACTTTACCTACTCCACCCTGTACACGTGGAAAGAATTTCCTTTCACACACAAAGGGCTGCATCTTCCGGTTGGCGAATGGGGGTGGGGCCTGCTTTCCAATACATAAAATGACGCGGGGTGACGTTGGGCGTGTGTCCCGACGTCACCCCACATCATTTAGATTTTCAGTTCGGCGTGTCCGCAGCCGAGTCGGCTGCGCACCCGCCGAACTGTCAATGGCCACTTAAGGCTTTTGAAAAACTAATTAAGCCAGTTAATGGAGCTGCCCGTCCAACCTTAAGGTTGGCGGGCAGGCCAGGCTTCTGAAAAAACATGAAACCTCATCCACGGGCGGGATGAGGTTTCATGAGGGATTTAAAAATTTCAAAATATTTTATAATAAAAGTTGTGGACATGTCCCAACTCATGTGAGAATGTCACATGAGGGGACATGTCAATAAAATTATTTCTATTCTTTAAACTGCTTTTCACATTTGAGCCGATCTCCCTGATACAGCACTTCACCTCAGGGAGATCTGTGCACTCTTCTGCGTGCACGCGTGAAAGAGTGCACTCCCGGCTCAGGGAATCCCCCCCTGCCCGCACAGGGCGGGCACAGTGCTTCTGAGCGGACATCACGCTGGATGGGCCTTAATTGGCCCACCCACTTAAATTGGCGGTGTGCCCCTGACTTGGGGCGCCGATTGGGAACCCGCCCGCCCGCCCACACCCGCTCCCACACATCCCTCCTGACGGGGGGAAAATGTTGCCCAAAACCTTTAAACATTTCTGCAACCTGCTCCTCAAAATTCTCTTGGGTAAACTGTGAACACATTCCCACTTCTTTACCTATCACTGATTCTCCCTGTTTTGCTTGTACACAAACCAGTTTTTTCCTGTGCCTGAATCTCAGAACCCACAGCACTTTTACTTCCAGAATATTTCTGCACCCCAATAATTCCAACAGATTTTCCTTGCAATTTCAACCACACTGACTTTGTGCGCCTTACTTTATTACAATGAAAACACCTCAACTTTCGAATGTCACTTCTACCCTCAGCACTTTCCTTTTTATTCTGAGAAAAAACTTCCTGGGAATTTCCAGCTACTACTCCTCTTCTCTGACTACCCATCTTCCTTTCACCTTCCATCTATCCTTTTCAGATTTAAAAGGGTGACGAGAAAAGGTTTAGCACTATGCACTAACTCATAATCATCAGCTATCGTTACAGAATCAACCCTCTGTTCCTCCTCATGAGTTCTCACTACCGAAGGAATTGAATTTTTAAATTCTTCCAAAAGAATTACATCTCTTAGAGCTGCAAAAGTTGTCTCTATTTTTAACGCTCGTATCTACCGGTCAACATTATTTTGTTTTAGTCTCTCAGACTCAATATAAGTTTGCCTAGGCTAATTTTCATATTCCCAAACTTCTGCCTGTATGCTTCAGGAACCAACTCAAATGCTCTCAAAATAGCCTTTTTCACCATATCATAATTTACCAGTACTTCTTCAGACAGCGAAGCATGTACCTCATGCGCTCTACCCACCAACCTGGATTGTAACAATAATGTCCTGTTCTCCTGTAGCCATTTCATCTGTTCAGCTATCTTCTCAAATGAAATAAAGAATGCTTCAACATCCCTTTCCTCAAACCTTAGAACAACTTGTACAAATTTAAACATCACCTTACTGGGTTATACTCTGGAGATAAGTCCTTCCTTACCTCCTGGCATCTCTTTTTAACTGCCAACATTTTCAGTTGAAATTCTCTCTCTCTTTTTTCACTTTCCTCCTTCTCTATCTTCACAATTTCTAATCCCCTTTCCTGTTTTCTTTCTCTCTCCTGCCTTTCTGCCTGTTCCTTTTGGAATGCCCTTTCTCTTTCCTTTCTTCCAATTCAATTGTTTTCATTTGCAACTGTATTTGAGCTCATTCCAATGAACCGCCCCGTGGAGAACTCTGTCTCTCAGGTATTCCTTCCAATTTCAAATGCTGTGCCATCACTTCAATTATGGCTGATTTCCTAGCCCCTGCAGGTAACTCCAATTGGAATTTATTTGCCAACTCTGTTAACTTACTCTTGGATACTTTTTGTAACCCAATCAGAGTTATATCCTCTATTCCCAGACAAGTCTTAGCAATTACCAAAGCCACCTTGCAGTCTCACCACTTAAAAAAAACACCTCACCAACACCTGAATTCAAAGTGCTTCTCATACCCGTAACCTTAAGATTCACCAATCCAAAAAATCAAGGAATTTCAAATATGTCCCACAAAGAGCCCCCAATTATTATGAAACAGCCAATGGTAAAGGCTGAGTTGTTCAAATATCAGAGGGAAACTTGAAACAACTGTCATTGCTGCAATGTGCATGTTTCAAAATACAGGCTTTGAATTCAGTAGTAATAAGTCCACTGAGTCTCAAGAGGTTTTTTATAAAACTAAATTAAGCATTTATTATGACAATAAAGATTGTAAACATATACATATGTCTACAAAATTACTATTATAATAACTACAAAAATCCCCTAATTAATCTGACTCTCAGTTAGACCTCCGGTAAGGCAACTGCAAAACACATAGATTTAAACAGACCCTTGGCAAAGCACACACTGGACAGTCGCATTCAAAATGAGTTTCTTTCAGCTCTGGGTCCTTGCAGGCAGACTTGAGGCTTACAAGCTGGAGGCTTTAGAGCTTAGAATCCTTCCTCCTTTTACCAACAGCCTTCTTTTCCTTTATACATATTTTCTTCTTTGAATACAAATTCTCATTGTCACTAGGTTTTATTTAACCTTAAATCTTCTAACAATAAACCCTTTCATAATACCCACTTTACTAGTAAGTTTTATAGAAAAATAAACACATCGTTTCCGAGTTTCATCTGGTTAAGTGTAATATTTCACTCGCTCTTTTGAATGGTCTATTTAGAAATGCAAATTGCCCCCTTTACACCTTACCTTCTATTTCCCTATGTTTATCTAATTACCATTTCAAACCAACTTCTCTCTACATCAAACCTCTAGATCAGCTGGCTTTAATCCAATTAAGACGCACACACACACACACACACACACACACACACAGAGATACATTGACACAGGCACCACTAAATTCTATTCTAAAATAATTTCCAATAATATTATCGATATTATTATATCTTCTTGATATGGGCTTGATATGTCTACCGTGTTGTACCCTTGAAATGGCCTCTGCATGTGCTTTGGTGACATCCTGGCCCTTGTCAGCACCATCCCCTTCATCATCCTCATTATTAGAGGAGACATTGCGGTCCACCATGTCACCCTCGGGCAAGTCATCCCCCCTTTGTAGCATGAGGTTGTACAGGTGCAGCAGACAATGATGATCTGTGGTAAGTATTGGAGAGCCCAGTCTGAGTGGTCCAAATATTTGAACCTCAGTTTTAGGAGGCTTGTCGTTGCTCAATCGTGGCAAACTAACATCATCATCCTGGTCTTCTGGTGGTATCCCTTGTCCCCCAAAGAGCCAGTCCATCAATCACTGAGGTCCTTCAAAAACTTGTGGCACCATGGAGTGGATCAGAATGTAGGCATTGTGACAGCTCCCTGGGAACCAAGCACAAATATGCAGGATTTGACTTCTGTGATCACATAATCAGCTGCACGTTCAAAGAATGGTGACATTTCCTGTGACTGGCGGTTGCCAGGGAGCTCAAGCGGCCTCATGTGCGCAGTCAGTAGTACCTTGCACTTGTGGGAAACCTGAGATTGCTGCAAAACCCAACACTCTTGCAGCTTGGTTTTCGGGGTCAAGGCAGAATAGAACAAATTAGTGTGCTCTCCTGAACAGGGCATCTATCACTTCCTGGATGCACTTATGATTCGCTGACTGGGAATGCCACACTGGTCCCCAGTGGAGCCCTGAAAGAAGCCACTGGCAAAGAAGCTTAAGGGTGTGGTGACCATTAATGCCATTGGCATGGGATTTTCTGCAAATCTGTTTCCCGTTTCTGGCCTTCGCTCCACCCTTCCACCCCACCCCCTTTTCTCCTTTAGCCTTCCTCCCGTCTCCAGTGTACAATCCACCCTTCTACTCTACCTCCTATCTACCCTTAGACTGCCTTCTGTGTCCAGCCTTCACACAGCTTGGCCTAACGTCTTAAGATCTGAGTCAAGAGGCTGACATTTCTGAGCGGTCCTCAAAAAGCCAAAGCAGCATCTACTCACTTCAAAGCCCTGGAAGATGTCAATCGCGCCAGTTGCACGCCACTTATATAGAGTCGAAAATGTGAATGTTCTAATTTCTCACTGGTAGGGATCTTAATTTGGAGAGGGAACTTATTTACGGTGAGATGGCCTTTTAATTAGTTTAGCATGCATGGCTAGCTCATGCATGCAAAAGGGCTTACCGACATTGCTCGTGGGGAAGCTTGGCCTGTGTTTAACCTACCTTTAAAGTCCCGTGAACTTAATTCCTAAAGTTCATCCTGTCATCGGAAAACTGATTTTGGCCTCCTGCCAAATTTAAGTTCCCCCGCCCGCCGGGTTTCCTGCTGCTGACGAGACCGGAAGATTCTGAAGGATCCAATCAGGCACATGGCATTCAACACTCATTCCAAACCAGCAGTGCAAATCAGGTGCCTAATAATGCCTATTTCAGACATCTTTCTAGATGTAGAGATGTTTCCACTTGTGGGGGTGTTCAAAACTGGGGCCAAAAATATAAGGTAGTCACTAATAAATCCAATAGGGAATTCAAGAGAAACTTCTTTACTCAGAAAGTGATAAGAATGTGGAACTTACTACCATATAGCGTGGTTGAGGTGATTAGCATCAAAACATTTAAGAGGAATCTGAATAAGTACATGAGGGAGAGAGGAATGGAAGGATATATTAGTGAAATTAAAGTGGGAGGAAGTTTGTCTGGAGCATAAACACCAGTGCAGACAAATTGGGCCAAATGACCTATTTCTGAACTGCAAAATTCTATGCAATCCTGAAATTGCTGGGCACTTTATATCATGCATGTTGCAGTCAGATTTCTCAGGTGCAGAGACGTTAAACTAGTGGTCCTTAAAGAGACCTCTGGAGGCATCCAACAAAAAGGTAAGTAAAAAATACTTACAGGCCAGGAGGAGCAGAAGAGCAAGTTGAAATCATACTAGCCCAGGATCAGAGGAGATAAAATACTGCAGCCATTTCAACTACCCCGCTGCTGGCTTCTGCAGGGTGGCCAGAATTAAAATCAACCTTTATGCTGTGCGTGAGCCAGAGTTTCCACCAATTTAAAATTTGTAAGCAAAGAAGGAGTTACCTTAAATTCATGTCACACCTTATCATGTACATCTCAGAGCACTTACCATCCAATCATACTTTTTGAAGTGTAGTCACTGTTCTTCAAGTAGAAAAATATCATAGCCAATTTCTGGACTGCAAGGTCCAACAAACAGCAAATCAAACGAGTGACTAATCTCTTTTGATGGTGCTATCCAAGGGAGGAAAGTTGAGCAGAACACCCAAAAGCTCCCTTCATTCAGCAGTGACACCGATTCTTTTGTTTCTAAGCAACAGTGCCTCCTTTCAAAGTCTCATTTGAATCATGGCACAATTACGTTTTTGCATTTACTCAATGATTCTCTCATGTTGAGTGTTAAAGATCACTCCTATAAGTGAACCCACGCTCTCTACAAACTGAAGAATGACCTTATATTCACAATATCTGATATTGTAGAAAGCCCAGGGGTTGAATGGAAACCCTGTTACTGTATTCAGCTTAATGAATATGACACAATCGTCTCATGATTCCCCAGACTTCAGAAAGCAGAAGAGTATAATTCTAATAGACAACGGCTTAAGCTAAAAGCAACAAAACAGGTTTTATTAACCAGAAACAGATGAACAGTAACAGAAAATGAAGTAAATTACAATTTTATTTATGCATCCTCAGTTCAGAGATAACAAGTAACCCTTTGCTGATTCTTTCAGCAAAACTTGACCCAGATCAGCATTCATAATATAAATGATGTGTTTTGTCCGACCCTTGGAGTCTTCTATCCTTATCTCAATGAAGAATTAATGAATTGGAGCGAGTCTGTCAAGATATACTTTCCACCTCATTTCAATTTATTCTTTTTTAAATTTATTCTTTCATGTGACATGAGTGTCGCTGATTAGGCCAGTATTTGTTGCCCATCCCTAATTGACCTTGAGACGGTGGTGGTGAGCTGCCTTCTTGAACCACTGCAGTCCATGTGATGTAGATATATCCACAGTGCTATTAGGGAAGGAGTTCCAGGAGTTTGACAGTGAAGCAACAGTGATAAAGTACCAAGTCAGGATGTTGTGTGACTTCATGGGTAACTTGAAGCTGGTGGCGTTCCCATGCATCTGCTGCACTTGTCCTTCGAGATGGTAAAGGTTGCAGGCTTGGAAGGCGCTGTCAAAGGAGCCTTGATGGGTTGCTGCAGTGCACCTTGTAGTATTAGGATGTTCAGGGCTGAAAGGGTTAATGTGTGGGACTGGGGAAACAGTACCGTCCACATGATGATGTAAGAGAGAGTCACATGACTAGGATTCTAGCAGGAGAAAGCTCACGCCTGACACTGAGTAATACCTGTATTCTTGTATATCTATAAATAGTTATGTTCATACAATAAACAATTATTGTTCAGGTATATCTATGTCTCTGCAACCATTCCTTAGCCAGTTACAACCAATATACAACATGTGGCAGCAGTGAAGGTATCAAAATCTTTGAAAATCAACTTTACAAAAGTTTCCCAGTCTGACCTGAAAAAAGGCGTCAAAACCGAAGACTTTAGTAAGACAGTTGAAAATCACCAAAAGAGCTCCACAGAAGATGTGGAGGCTGAGAGGCAGAGAAGAAATTAAGTGTTTAGCTTATTAATGGCTACACCATAGCACGTGATGGTCTGTGAAAAATCCTGATGCAGTAGCAGAGTCAAAGAGCCTGGCGACGATCAAGGAAGGGTGAGCAAAACTTGAAAAAGGCTTAAATAAAAGAAAAATACTGCAAATGCTGGAAATCTAAAATAAAAACAGAAAATGCTGGAAAACTCAGCAGGTCTGGCAGGATCTGTGGAGAAAGAAACAGAGTTAATGTTTTGAGTCCGTACAACAATTCCTTACAGCTGAAGAGAGGTAGAAATGTCATGGATTTTATACTGTTGAAGACATCACACCAGAAGCCTCCAATTCAAGTCCTATGCCAGGACTTGTTGCCTATGGAAGGAGCATTCATTACAGAGTTAAACAGGCTGACAATCAGTCCAGGAACCTTTCCACCACATATTGCACTTAAAAAATACTGTTCTTGTAGCTATAGTATTAAATGGCTGGTTGAGTTCAGTTCCTGGTCAATGGTAACCCCCCCAGGATGTTGATAGTTGGGGATTCAGCAAAAGTAACGCCAATGAATGACAAGAGGAGACTGTTAGATTCTCTCTTGTTGGAGATGGTCATTGTGTGACACTTGAGTGGTGCGAATGTTACTTGCCACTTATCAGCCCAAACCTGAAAGTTGTCCAGATCTTGCTGTGTATGGACACCTCAGTATCTGAGGTGCCATGAATGGTACGCAATATTGTGCAATCATCAGCAAACATTCCACTTCTGACCTTATGATGCAAGGAAGGTCAACAATGAAGCAGCTGAAAATGGTTAGTCCTAGCCCATTGCCCTGAGGAATTCCTGCAGCGATGTTTTGGGAGTGAAATGATTGTTAGGGGAGAGGAGGCATAGTGGTAACATCACCGGACTCGTAATTCAAAGGCCCAGGCAAATGCTTTTGGGACACGAGTTTAAATCCCACCACAGCAGCTGGTGGAGTTTAAATTCAATTAATTAATAAACCTGGAATTAAAAGCTAGTCCCAGTAATGGTGATCATGAAACTATGATCAATTGTCATAAAAACCCATCTGATTCGCTAGTGTCGTTTAGAGAAAGAAATCTGCTGTCTTTCCCTGCTCTGACCTAGATGTGACTTCAGACCCACAGCAATATGGTTGACTTTTAAATGCCCTCTCAAATGGCCTAGCAAGCCACTCATTTGTACCCAACCCATTTAAATTAAACCAGGGAAACATTTCAGCAGATTATCAAACATCTATAAAATAGGGAATTCTTGCTAGCAGGTACATAGGCTTTTGATTCTTTGATTTGAGCACTACCGGGGTGGGGGGGGGGGAGGAGGGCGAGCGCGGATGTTTGCGTATGCACGTGGATGCACGCACTGAAAGTTCCCTGAAGGCACAGAGCTGCCTCAGGGAGCAGAAGATTTAGACCAGTGCAAATAAAGATTTAAAAAATAAAGTGAACATAAAATAAAGTGAATATAGGGATATTATAAATGAGATTTAAACATTTTTATTTTATTTTTAATTCCTGTTGGAAACCTCATCCCACCCGTTGATGGGGTTTCATAACCTTTTCGCCTGCCCGCCAACCGAATGGTTGGATAGGCAGGCGAGAAATCTGATTTAATTAATTGATTAAGGGCCTTAATAGGCCTCTTAATTGTCGGTTTGCACGAGTGAAATATCACGAGAGTGCGCGATGATGTCGGGATGCTCGCCCACCCAACGAGAGAAAAATTCTGCCCAAAGGGGGTAGAAGTTTGGAATTCTCCTCAGCAACAGCAAGAGATGGTGAGTGGCTGGGAAGGGAACTTCTAGGTGGTGGTGTCCCCATGAGGCAGAATTTTACATCCCACGAGTGGGCACGTGCCCAACCGATCGGGCGTAAAATCGCATGAGAAGTCGTCAAGCGAGCATCCCGACGTCATCGTGCACTCGCGCGATATTTTGCTTGGCGGGCACGCACACGAGTCGGAAGTGCACCTGCCAACAATTAAGAGGGCAATTATGGTGCAATTGTCTCCGATTTTTCATTGCCCGTCCAACCTTACAGTTAGCAGATGGATGAATCAGCCAGGCGCCTTTTGCATTCTTCATCAAACCTCATCCAAGGACGGGATAAAGTTTCCATGATGGAAATAAAATTAAAATAAATATCTGTGGGCAGCATTTTTATCAGCTATATTTTCAGGTGATTGATTGTGATGCACGGACATTTTAAAACCTTTATTTTAGCTTTTTCAAGTCTCCAGCTCCCTGCGGCAGCTGTCTGCCTTCAGGGAGCTTTCTCGCAGTGCTCACCCGCGCCCACGGAAACGTCATCGCCCACCCCCATCCTGGCAATGCTGAACTTCCCAGCGCGCTTTTCACGCTGGGTGGCTGTTAATTGGCCATCCAGCGTGAAATCTCAGTCAGGGGCCCATTTCCTGACTGCTCCCGGGCCCACTGATTGGGCGCGCTTGCCAACGTAAAATTCAGACCCATGTATCTGCTGCCTTTATCCTTCTAGAAGGTAGCAGTCGTGTGTCTGGAATGTGCTCTCTAAGGAGCCTTGTTGAGTTCCTGCAGTGTATCTTGTAGATGATACACACTGCTGCCACTGTGCGTCGGTGGTGGAGGGAATGAATATTTGTGGATAGGGTGCCAATCAAATAGGCTGCTTTGTCCTCGAAGCTGTCAAGCTTCTTGAGTGTTGTTGGAGCTGCACTCATGCAGGCAAGTGGAGAGTATTCCATCTCACTCCTGACTTGTGCCTTGTAGATGGTAGACAGGTTTTGGGGAGTCAGGAGGTGAGTTACTCGCCATAGGATTCCTAGTCTCTGACCTGCTCTTGTAACCACAGTATTTATATGGCTAGTCCAGTTCAGTTTCTGATCAATGGTAACCCCCGGGATGTTAATAGTGGGGGAATCAGTGATGGTAATACTATTGAATGTCAAGAGGCGATGGTTGGATTCTCTCTTGTTAGAGATGGTCATTGCCTGACAATTGTGTGGCGTGAATGTTATTTGTCAGCCCAAGCCTGGATATTGTCCAGGTTGTTCTGCATCTGGACGTGGACTGCTTCAGTATCTGAGGAGTTGTGAATGATGCTCAACATTGTGCAATCATCAATGAACATCCTCACTTCTGACCTTATGATGGAAGGAAGGTCATTGGTGAAGCAGCTGAATATGGTTGGGCCTAGGACACTGGCCTGAGGAACTCCTGCAGTGATGTCCTGGAATGAGATGATTGACCTCCAACAACCACAGCCATCTTCCTTTGTTGACTGGTAGAACAGACTTGAGGGGATAAATGGCCTATTCCTGTTCCTGTATTCTATAAGTGAGACTTGAACCCACAACCCTGATTCTGAAGCAAGAGTGCTATCATCTGCACTAAGTTGACTTTTGGAACTATTTTGCCTTGGACTCCAAACCACTTCCTGAATGCTTCTGTAAATTGATACAAGCTAAATACAACCTTGTTCAACCTAGGGTTCGATTTCCAATCACATTTTCTATCCATTATGAGGGGATCGGTTAGCTCAGTTGGCTAGATGGCTAGAATATGATGCAGAGTGACGCCAATGGCGCATGTTTAATCCCTGTACTGGCCGTGGTATTTCATGGAGGCTCTGCTTATTTGCCTTGCCCTGCCCTTGCGGGGTTGTGCCCCTAAAAAGCTACAAATTGCCGAAATGATCTCTCTCTATTGGAGAGAGATGCCTATGGTCCTTTGGGACTATGGCTAGATGATGGTGGTCCATTATCAAGAGCACTCTCATTCAACTTCATAACATCACCTACCCTACCTTCTGTTCTCTAGGCTGCACATCTCCAACACCCTTCTTGTGGTCCCCGCACCACAACTCCAACTCACACAAAATTCCCTGAATAGTTATAGTTACTTACTATCCCTATCCATGCTGACCTACAGTGATTTCTTTTTCTCCGATGCATCAAATTTAAAATCACTTCCTATCTACAAATTCATGGCCTCATCATACCTTCCCATCTGCTCCAGCCTTTGCCCATTAATAGTCTGATTTAGGCCTTATGGACGTTTATTCTCTCTCTGTTTCTCTCTCTGTGGAACCCTTGGTAGCAGAGCAACCCATTATCTGAGTCCTGCTCTATGAAACATCCTCCCTAAACCTCTCCAGCATACTCAATCTCTGGTCTTTACCAGCCTTATTAAAACCGAGCTATTCAACTAAACTTTGAGTTGTTTCTTCCAATTCAAAAGAAAGGTCTGTGCTCGTTTTCTCCTTCCTCTGTGAAGGGCTTGGCATATTTTTCTACATTAAAAGTTTTATGTGATTGTGAGATTTTGCTTGCTAATTTTATTCGCTAAAAGGTGCTCTAATATCAGTGTCATATACAGCTCTGGAGGATTCTTACCTCTTTCCAAAGTGATTTAACAAACATTACCAAAAAGCAAGTTAAAAAAGCCATTTTTTGTGTATATTTTAGTAGTTATTTTTATGTTACATTTAGCAGTTTCGTGTTGAGTAAAAATGAGAGATAATTAACAACATTCAGATGGTGTGAGCAGCTTCAGGCACCCTCTTTGTGTCAACTCCTGGTGTCACACCAATTTCTCCCACCTAGAGAAGCGAATACCATTTACTCCCAGACTAGCTCAACCACTAATGATTCAGTAGAGAGACGATAATGCACAGAAGGCCAGAATCCAAGACCTAAATCAATGGAAATTAAAATCAGCCATTCCTATAATGGGAGTCTGAAAGAGAACAACAGTTTTAAACCCTGACAATGCTCCAAGGAATTCCTGTACCGATAGTGATATACAGATATATAAGATAATGTAATTATTCATGTACTATGAGATTTTTATAATCAAAATTTTCCATTTCCTCTTCTTGTAACTTATGTTACTGCAGCTGATATTTCAGTCTCTTTATATGGTTCAGGTTAGTAAATGTGTTCTGATTTTCAACTGCCACTTAATTATGTGGGAGCTAAATCTACCTGCCAGATGAAAACCGGCCAATTAAGTGCAGGGTAGGAAGGGTTGAGGATGGCCTTGCACTTAAGAACCTCATCTCATTGCTGCTGGAATTTAGCCAGGAGGGAGGGGGTGGTGCAGTGGTATTGTTACCAGATTAGTAATGCAGAAATCCAGGGTTACTGTGCGTCAGGGAAATTTCTGTGCTCTTCTGTGTGCATGCGCAGAATAGCACACTCCCGACTCAGGGAACCCCCCCCAGCACAGTGCTTCCAGGCGTGCGTCACACTGGGCGGGCCTTAATTGGCCTGCCCACGTAAAATGGTAGCACGGTCCCGATCGGGGGCGCCGATCGGGTCCGAGCCCACCTGCCCACACCTGCCCCTGCACAACCGACAGGGGGAAAATCCTCTCCGTTATAGCAGGGCACTTGGAAAAATTCATGCAATCAGCCAGAGTCAGCATGGTATTGCGAAAGGGAAATCATGTTTAACCAATTTATTGGAGTTCTTTGAAGGAGTCACATATGCTGTGGATGTGCTGTACTTAGATTTCCAGAAGGCATTTGATAATTTGCCACATCAAAGGTTATTGTGGAAAATAAAAGCCCATGGTGTAGGGGGTGCATATTGGCATAGATAGAAGATTGGCTGGCTAACAGGAAATGGAGAGTTGGCATAAATGGGTCTTTTTCTGGTTGGCAGGATGTAATGAGTAGTTTGCCACAGGGATCAGCGCTGGCCCCTCAAATTTTTACAATTTATATAAATGACTTGGATGAAGGGACCGAAGGAATGGTTCCTAAATTTGCTGATAACACAAAGAAAGGTAGGAAAGTAAGTTGTGAAGAGGACATAAGGAGGCTACAAAGGGACATAGATAGGTTAAATGAGTGAGCAAGGATTTGGCTAATGTGAAATTGTCCATTTTTTGGCAGGAAGAATAAAAAAGAAAAAAACAAAAAGCTAAAAGCTACTGCGGATGCTGGAAATCCAAAACAAAAACAGAATTACCTGGAAAAACTCAGCAGGTCTGGCAGCATCGGCGGAGAAGAAATCAGTTAACGTTTCGAGCCTTCATGGCCCTTCGGCAGAACATGAAGGCTCGAAACGTTAACTGATTTCTTCTCCGCCGATGCTGCCAGACCTGCTGAGTTTTTCCAGAATAAAAAAGAAGCTTAATATCTAAAAGGTGAGAAATTGCAGAGCTCTAAGATTTAGAGGATCTGGGGGGTCCGGGTGAATCACAGAAGGTTAGTGTGTGGGCACAGTAAATAATTAGGAGTCTAATAGAATGTTATCATTTATTGTGAGGGGAATTGATTACAAAAGTAGGAAGGTTAAGCTTCAGTTGTACATGGCACTGGTGAGACCACATCTGGAGTACAATGTACAGTATTGGTCTCCTCATTTAAAGAAAGATGTAAATGTGTAAAAAGCAGTTCAGAGAAGGTTTACCAGTGTACTACTAGGAATGGGTGGGTTGTCCTATGAGGAAAGGTTGGACAGGTTAGGCTTTTATCCATTGGAGTTTAGAAGAGTACGAGGTGACTTGATCGAAACCTTTAAGACCCTGAGAGGTCTTGACAGGTTGGATATGGAGATGATGTTACCTCTTGTGGGAGAAACTAGAACCAGGGGTCACTGTTGAAAAATAAGGGGTCGCTCATTTAAGACAGATGAGAAGAAATTTTTTCTCCCAGAGGGTTCTGAGTCTTTGGAATTTTTTTCCTCAAAAGGCGTGGAAGCAGAGTCATTGGATATTTTAAGGCAAAGCTAGATAGATTCTTGATTAACAAGGGGGTGAAAGGGTATCAGGGGTAGGCAGGAATGTGGGGTGATCTTATTAAATGGTGGAGCAGGCTCGAGGAGCTAAGCGGTTTACTCCTGCTCCTAATTGCTATATATGTAACCAAAGGGCCCACTAGTTATAGCTCGTTAAATTAACAAGTGGGCTGTTGAGGAAACCCTCAGGAAACCACCCTCCTGCCCTTCATAATGGCCCCCATCCCCAACTCCTCACTGGGGTCTCCCTGACTGGCGCCGGCCATTAAGCCCGACTTAACCTTCGTCTGCAGGCTCCAGCAATGATCTCAGTCCTCAGGCCTCCTACAGTACTGGCAGTGGCCACCGTTCCCAGTGGAACTGCCAGCCTCTGATTGGCCAGCAGTTCTCAGAGTTGGAACATCTGCCTCATACCAGAAAGTCTGCTGGGAAATTTCCCCCCGGTTGAGGCAGAACTCTGACAGCAGGCTGTCTAATTGGGACTTAATATCAATGGAGCTTCCAGAAATGGCCCTGGCGGGATTGCCAACACCTCTCCAGCCAGTGGACAGGCCTACTGCTGTGATTATTAAATTCTGCCCATTCTTTCTGTTGAAACAGTTGCACTCAGCAAAAGAAAAGGAAGGACTTGCAGTTGTCAAAGGCATAATTTAAATGTAAGAAGTCCCAGAGTACTTTGCAACCAATGAAGTTTTTTTTAAAGTATAGTCACTGTTTTAGTGATGTTGGTTGAGGGACAAATATTGGTCAGGAGAAGTCCCCTGCTATCCTTCATGTCAGTTTTCTTTGTTTTATGTCCATCTGAGGGGGCAGACAGGGCCTTGGTTTAATGGCATCACCTACAGTGCAACTCTCCTTCAATATTGCACTGGAGTGTCAGCTGAGCTTTTGAGCTCAAGTCAAAAATGACGACATTTTGCAATGTTTCTTAATTTTCTTCTATAATTAAGATGTGTTTACATATTATGGCTTCTGTAATCATTGTCTCATTGGAGATTCTGTACACTCAGATCTTGAATGTGCAGAATATCTAATGTTAAGGAATCCAGTAGCTCTTTAATTAATAAAAAATTTGCTTTCTATTTTTGAACTTTCGCCCTGGCCAATTATCCTTCTAGAGACAGAATCTTAAAAATGCCAAGAAAATGCCATTAGCTACTAGTAGGAAGGACAGCTTCTATTTCTATGCAATTTTTTCTAGCCTGCTGCCCAACAGGTGGCTTTGTTAACAGAAAAGTAGTTTCAAAGAAGAAAGAGGCTCAACAGGATCAAAACAGATTACAACCTAAAGCCAAACTCAAGAAAGAAGGATTTGTTCTGCTTCAGGAGAAGTTAAGCCATAGTTGTCCATTAAGTGTGATGTGTCATTTGCACAAAAGCCCTTAGTTGTGTTTTTGATATTCAAAAGAAAGAGCTCTTCAAAAGTGCAATGGTTATTGCCATTATTGCCTTGGTGCAGCTACAAAACAGTTTATCAGTATTACAGTTTATAAGAGAAATTATATTTCTGTCATAGATTTTATAATTTCCAAAGGCAGTGACTAACTCTGCAGAATACTTTTAAAGACTCCTGATGCTTCATTTGAGCAACCATTCTTCCTATGCAAGTCTGGGCAGTGCACTATTTCCTTACACACCTTAATGGGTGTGTAATTTAAGATTGACCTTATTGGCAACTTTATAAATAGGGCCCGAGCCATTTGCCTACCATGCAAACTTGATGCCGAATTAGGGTGCAAAAAAGCTATCCTGCAGGATAATGGCTACCCTGATCAGATCATTGCTTACAGTATATCACACAAACTCCACTTTCAGTCCTGAAAAGTGCCCAATCTACCTCATTACTCTGGAAGGATAAGGTGTCTCAAAGATTTGAGCAACAGGTAAAGCTAACCATTACATGCTGCTACTCTGCTTTAGCAACACGAGTGGCATTCCCCACTGAGGGGATGCTGTCATCAAGCCAAAAAGATGTTCTGCCTACCACACAATTGAGTAATGTCCCAGTGATTGGGGGATCATATCATACAGCATGTCCCTTGGGCTGTTTGCAATAGGAAACATACTGATCATACTCAATCAGCCCATGTTTGCAAAACTCAGAACATTAACTATGATTCTACAATTGGACAACACTTGCTGAACAATCCTAGTTGTGATAAGAATAACACAACCAATTTAAGATTATCAATCGAGCTCACAGTGTGCCTCACTTACGCATGCTAGAAGCTACATATATTCACACACAGGGCCCTGTCCTTTGTAAGCAGAAAGAACATGTCCACGCAGTGCGCCTTTTTCAACTGAACAAAAGCTTCAGGGACAGCCATTCCCTGGTTCATTCCCCATGGCAATGCCTTAACCGATCAGAGTTGACCTGCCTGGTTTGAATTTAAACAAAAGCTTGGCAGTTAACTGTTCCCTGATGCATTCTCCATGGTAATGCCTCTACCAACCAGGGTCCATTGCCAACCAATCAGCACCATTTTTGCATGCAGTATTAATGGTTGTTCCCTTTGAGACTTGGTATTCTTGCAAATCTCTCCTGATGAGTACAAGACAAAAAGCTTCAACAGCATGTTTCTTTTTCAGCAATAATCTTTCTTCGATAAAAGCAAATTATAAATAGCTAGTCTTGTTTAAATTACATAGTAAAGAATGACTGATTTATTTTTACCCCCGTGTGGTAAATCTGAATAGAAGAATAAAATGGATGTACTGCTGTGGGAGCTGGAAAAGAGAAGAGTGCAATGAGGAGATTCTGTGACGCCTTTGACTCTGCTGTCTGACTGACTGTATCTCATTCTACTGAGCAATCTTCACACTTATTTTCTGAAGGACCTCGCAGTTTTATTCCAGTATATTTTTATCCATCTTCCAGAAAAAAAACTCCAGAGATGAATCTATGAAATTTAGGTCATTCTTTAAACAAATATTAAGAGCAAATAGTTACGATTTAATTTCCATTTCCACTCACTAATTTTGTACAATGGCTCACTTTCTCAAACGGGTTTGAGGCTGACGAAATTTCCCGCGGGCGTGACAAAAGATTGGAAGGCGTGGGAAGATTCCGGTGAGCAGCTGTTTTAATGAGCATTCATGATTTGCTAATGAATGCAAAGGCGTTCATGCCACTAGTCGGTGGGATAACCGACCCACCATGAACACATTGTCGGGAGAATTGCAACATGTTTTTATGACGGCGGATTTCCGAGTTTTGGTTTGCCGCTGGATTCTTTGCTCCCGCCCGCCATAAACCCCACCGCAGGCGGGATGGGAAAGTTTCGGCCTACATCTTCAATTTCCTTTGTGGGGGCAGCTCCCCACTGATGGTGTGAACCATAGGGAAGAATTTTCCCCCCGTTGAGGGGGAAGTGCAGGAGCTGGCTCGGGCGGGTGTGCCTCCGATCGGTGCTCCCGATCGGGCGCAAGCCGCCATTTTACGTGGGCGGGCCAATTAAGGCCCTCCCAGCGTGACGTCCTCCAGGAAGTGCTATGCGGTCCCTGTGCGGACAAGGGGAGGGGGAGATTCCCTCAGCCAGCAGTGCGCTCTTTCATGCATGCGCGCGAAGGAGCGCACTGATCTCCCTGAGGCTAAGTGCTGCCTCAGGGAGATCGGCTCAGAATTAAAAGTTTTAACATAAATGTTTAAAAAAAATTCCCTGACATGTCCCCTCGTGCGACACTGTCACATGAGTTGAGACATGTTCATCACTTAAACTAAAACCTTTATTAAAAATGTAAAAACCCTCATGAAACCTCACTCTGCCCGTGGATGAGGTCTCATGCTTTTTCTGAAGCCTGCCAGGGCTCCCAGCCGGCCCGCCAACCCTAAGGTTGAATGGGCAGGTCCATTAATTAGGTTAATGACTTTTTAAATGGCTTCAATAGGCCGTTGGCGCGAGCACACTGATTTGGCTGCGCCCCCACCGACCTGAGAATGGAGATGACGCAGGGTGACGTTGGGAGTTCCGCCCGACATGATCCTACGTCATCTGACGCGTCGGCAAGCAGGCCCCGCCCCTCGCTCTCCGACCTAAAGATCCTGCCCATAGGAATAATAACCTCAATAAAGAGCAGACACGACAGAGAAGTACATTCAACAGCATTCATAATCAGCCAAATGGAGCATCGAAAATTTACTTATGCATTGATGCACAGAACTCTGATTTCCCCCAGTACAAAGTGATGTGGAAAATGCAATACAAATGAGTTTTGCCAGTTGCACCACTGTGGAGTAGCTACTAGGTTGAAAAACATAGCTTAAATGTCTGGTTTTGAAACCAATATAAGGCTGTACTTCCGAATAAACATCAATGCTAAATAAAATTTATGGGCAGGATTTTACGCGTCAGCGAGCAGGGGCGGGGCCCGCTTGCCAGCGCGTAAAATGACACGCGGTGAACTCGGGGGGAGCTCCCGATGTCACTGCGCCACATTTAAATTTTCAGGAAGGTGGGGGCGCATCGAAATCAGCTGTGCCCCCGCCGACCTGTCAATGGTCAATTGAGACCATTGACAGAGTCAATTATATAATTAAAGGACCTGCCCGTCCAACCTTAAGGTTGGCGGGCAGGCCAGGAGCCCCAGCGCAAACTAGAAAAAGCATGAAACCTCATCCATGGGCGGGGTGAGGTTTCATGTAGCTTTTTAAAAATTGTAATAAAGTTTTTTTGAAAATTATGGACATGTCCCAAAATAAAATTTCCCTTACATGTCCCCTCATGTGACATTGTCACATGAGGGGACATGTAAGGGAAATTTTATTTTTCTATTTTAAGGTTTTTGACATTTACAGCCAATCTCCCTGAGGCTGCACTTAGTCTCAGGGAGATGAGTTCGCTCTTTCGTGCGCATGCGCGAAAGAGCGCACTCTCAATTTTGGGATTCCCCCCTGCTGCACAGGAAGCGCATAGTGCTTCTGTGTGGACGTCATGCTGGACAGGCCTTAATTGGCCCGCCCACATAAAATGGCACCACGCCTCCAATTGGGGGCGCCGAGCAGAAGCGTGCCTGTGTGCGCCCGCCAATCAATGGGAAGTTGGGGGGAAAATTCAGCCCTATGTCATTGTTGGAAGCTCTTTAGACTATAAACATGTTAATACTTTGATAATACCTGTACTGTTTCTAAATTTAACTTACTAGAATTTAATGTATGTTTTTGAACAGATCAACCTTCTCTTGGGCAATTAGAGATGGCAATAAATGCTGGCCTAGCCAGCAACATCCACATCCCATGAAAGAATAAATAATTTAAAGTCAGAATTTAAAAAAAGATCAATTTTGTACTGCAATCGTGTTTTTCCTGCACGATAATATTGTTATTGTTGGATTTGGTCCTGATTGGGGAGAGACTGTGGGTAACAGGATTTTCAATTTTCCCAGTCTCTTTTGGGAGGTTGCGGTGAAGGCAAAGAGGGACTGAGGATCAGAAATCTGTCTTTGGAGTGTTCATTCCAGACATATTTAAAAAAACCACTGAGTGGGTGTTTGAAAACAACTGCCAGAACAATTCTCAGGGATAAAATGCAGTCACACAATACAGCATAATATTAAATGTACAAAGGGCAGTGGCAAAAATTGCGACTGGTATGTACACAGCATTCCTGAAATCATATAGAGCATCCACAGGTTATCAGAACAAGCCCTGCTTTGTTCAATTTTTGTTTAGACTCCAGAATAGCAACTATTTCACAAGTGGCATCGAGAACCAAAGAAATGCAATTTCCTTTATTCCTATCTGATTTAATTTATCATCTAATTAACATCTTATACAGCCATGCAGCAACCTGTGAATCTTTCTCATGTAGGATAAGTTCTACTCCATGCATTGGAAAGAATTTCATGCACAATATTCGGAGGATAGAAGACAATTGTGGAGAAAATGTGAACCAAAATTATATATAGAGAGACATAAGTGAGAAAGGTTGTCGGTGCTGGGAATTGGAAATGAAGCATAAAATGCTGAAAATATACAAAACTTGGCATCTGAAAAAGAAAGGAAAATTAATAGTTTGGTTATGATTCATCGGTTGCAGGATCCCATTTTAAAAATGAATTTGACTTCAGTTTGGACTAGCTGTGTATTCCTTAATTATGAGATTTTCCTTGTTTTCAGTTGTCTCTTTTACATCTCCAAATCTTCCTTTTGGTTCACATCAGTAACTAAAATCGATTATATAAAGAAATGGTTGGGTTGTTACAGTGAATCGGCATGTTGCAGCTCCAAAGCGCTCTGCCATGGGTGACAAGATTCGTGCTCATACCCAGCTTTTCATGCACAATAACAACTTATTTTTGTGGAGCACCTTTAACATAATGAAATGTGCCAGGCACCTCGCACTGCTTCTTCAGTGACCTTTCCTCCATCATAAGGTCATAAGTGGGGATGTTTGCTGATGACTGCATAATGTTCAGTACTATCTGCAATTCCTCAGATACTTAAGGAGTCTGTGCCCATATGCAGCAAAACCTGGACAACGGCCAGGCTTGGACTTGTAAGTGGTAAGTAACATTCGTGCCACACAGGTGCTAGGCAATGGCCATCTCCAACAAGAGAAAATCTAACCATCTCCGCTTGACATTCAATGGTATCACCATTGCTGAATCCCCCACCATCAACATCTGGGGGATTAGCATTGACCAGAAATTGAACTGGACCAGACATATAAATACTGTGGCTACTGTGAGCCAATCAGAGGCTGGGAATTCTTCGGAGAGTAACTCACCTCCTGACTCCCCAGGGCACAAGTTAGGAGTGTGATGGAATACTCTCCATGTATCTGGATCAATGCAGCTCCTACAACACTCAAGAAGCTTGACATCATCCAGAACAAAGCAGCCAGGTTGATTAGCATTCCATCCACCACCTCAAACATTCACTCCCTCTGCCACTGACACACAGTAGGAGCAGAGTGTACCATATGTAAGATGCACTGCAGCAACTCACCGAGCCTCTTTCGACACCATCTTCCAAACCTGTGACCTCTACCACTTAGAAAGACAAGGGCAGTGCACACAGGGGAACACCCTAACTCTGAACTGTTTCTTTTAGCCATCAATATTTGCTAATATTTGTCCTGATTATGAGTTTGGTTGCTGATTAAAATCTTCTGTCCTCAATATTGTTCCTTCTGTCTTTTTTTTCTTCTTTTTGGAACCACAGCAGGATACTAAACGATGACCCTGAAATTATACTGTTTAATATGTGTACAAGTGCCTACTTATTTTGTAAGAAGTGAAAACCTTTCAAATGAGCTGGCACATTCACTAAAATAGCAGAGAGAGGAATTTTAGATAGTTGTGATAAGCATTCCTGAGCCATTATAACACAGTAAAATTTAAGGTCTTATGTGTTTATTACAAATTTGTGCACACCGCAGATAGCTTCTTGGGTTCAAGAGCTACCAGTCACTTCTGTAAGTGCATCTCAAGCCTCTTATGTGCCGAACTGCTCAATATGTACTTAGAGTATAATCAAGGTACTCATTTGAGATCTGAATTAGATATTCATATCCTTCATATGTGCCCTCATGCGATTCTCCAACTTTTTTGAAGGTAGACCAAAATATACATGTAAGATAGGGCCAGATATGAATCATTATATTGCTTTATTTTACAACAAATGGACATGCACACCAACAATTATGATTGGACTCAGTACATGGCAACATGTTATACTGATTGAATTAAGACAAAACCAGGGGAAGAATTTTATCTGTTTCGCTCCCTCCCTGATAACGGAACAAGAAGCGTGCCCCACTTCCAGTCTCTTGCTATTTGCTCGTTCCTATGCAATTACAATTAAAATTTAAAGTGCTGACAGTGTGCACGGAGACACATATGATCACGCGGTGGGGGAAGCTTTTCAGTGCTGAAACACGCTGTCAGTTCACCAGCAGGTACAGGCAGTCTATAAAAGATGGACAAACAGGGAGGCTTTTCATCACAACCACAACTTTGCTGCTCAACTCCATTACCAGTAACAAGACTTGAGAGCACAAAGGTGGCACGGATGGTTTACAAATTTAAATTTTACTTATAAATATTTCATTTTACATTGGTTTCACTTTAATCATGTGGGCATTATCATTATTTGTTGGGACGAGCTTAGTCAGAGATATAAATGTACTGGCATGCCTCATGGTTAATATGCATTGATGGTTACAGGGGAGTGAGGGACATTTCTTTATTGTGGAAGAAACAATGATGTGTTTCTGCTTTCACACTTTATTGAATGTTCATGTTAGGGACCAGATTGTACTCATCATTCTGTGGGACATGGCTGAACTTGCAGGCTCAGCTGGCCCTCCCTTCTATGCATTATAAAGGACATTGTTCGAGAGCAATTTCAGAGGGGATAATCAAAATGTTGTATGTGAACTCAAAGTCCTGGAAGAACACTGCCAGGCAGCACTCTGAGAAGGACCCATATTTAGACAGCACTGACAATGCCCTTCATGTCCCTCATTTTCTTATCTTAACTGACTTTTTCCGCCACACCCACCCCCCCACGCCCACACCACATAAAGGACATCAGGCCCTTCCCTCTTCCACTCCATGCCGCTGAGCCCACTCCATTCCCCTTGCACCCCCCACCCACTCTTCCCACTACCACCACCACTGACTCACCCTTCCCGGTCCCGAGCCTCCATGCAAGCTGCCATTCTCCTGCTCCCCTCCCTTGTACTGCAGTATTCAACAATGAAAACCACTGGCTTCGAACACAGTTGCACAAGACCCAACCGTTGCATGCCACCTTGAAACGAACCTGAACCAGTGTCACGAGATTTTTGTGCATTGCTGACTTTATCTTCAAGGTAGGATGTAATTAAGAAAAGCTTTACGCTAATGAGTATTCATGGCATGCAAATGTATTACAAGTGAGAATATGCCACGGGATGTCATGAGGCCCAACATGCCACAAACATGCTGTTGGCTTAATCTCTCCACCTCAACCTGGCATTGGGAAATTGAAATTTCAACTCCCGCCTAATTCAGTCATCCTGTATGCCACATTTCCCACTCTTGCAGACTCCATAAAATTCTCCACCGCCCACTGAACACATTATGCTTTCTCATGCCAGTGAGTTATCAAGCATAACTCCAACAAAATAACTCTTAACTACCTTCCTGCATTCTGCTTCTGAGCCTGGCAAATCCTTATCCTGGCAGCCTTCTGTTTACAAACCTGAGTAGGTGGTTCTGGCCTGAGGGCAGGGCACGCATCAGACAATGTCTGCTGGCCACCCATGGACCTCCCAGCATAATACAAATGAGGTGTTTATCAAATACTGAGATCTGCTAATCGATTGATCATCGTTTACAATATTTAGGGAAACAACTTCAAAATTTAGAACGGGAAAATGTGAACTTGTCCAGTTTGGCGGGAAGAATAAAAAAGCAGCATTTTTGGTAGACTGGTACAGAAGGTAAAGTCGCACGGGATCAGAGGTGAGCTGGCAAGATGGATACAGAATTGGCTTGGTCATAGAAGACAGAGGGTAGCAGTAGAAGGGTGCTTTTCTGAATGGAGAGCTGTGACTAGTGGAGTTCCGCAGGGATCAGTGCTGGGACCTTTGCTGTTTGTAGTATACATAAATGATTTGGAGGAAAATGTAACTGGGCTAATTAGTAAGTTTGCAGAAGACACTAAGGTTGGAGGAGTTGCAGATGGTGAAGAGGATTGTCAAAGGATACAACGGGATATAGATCGGTTGGAGACTTGGGCGGAGAAATGGCAGATGGAGTTTAATCCAGACAAAAGCGAGGTAATGCATTTTGGAAGGTCTAATACAGGCAGGAATTATACAGTAAATGGCAGAACACTTAAATGCATCGACGGGCAGAGGATTCTGGGTGTACAGGTCCACAGGTCACTGAAAGTGGCAACGCAGGTGGATAAGGTAGTCAGGAAGACATATGGCATGCTTGCCTTCATTGGCAGGGGTATTGAGTATAAAAGCTGGGAAGTCATGCTGCAGTTGTATAGAACCTTGGTTAGGCCACACTTGGAATATTGCGTGCAATTCTGGTCGCCACATTACCAGAAGGATATGGAGGCGTTGGAGAGGGTGCAGAGGAGGTTTACCAGGATGCTGCCTGGTCTGGAGGTTATTAGCTATGAGGAGAGGTTGGAGAAACTCAGATTGTTCTCACTAGAGCGACGGAGATTGAGGGGCGACTTGATAGAAGTTTACAAAATTATGAGTGGCATGGACAGAGTAGATAGTCAGAAGCTTTTTCCCAGGGTGGAAGAGTCAATTACTAGGGGACATAGATTTAAGGTGAGAGGAGAAAACTATTGAGGAGATGTGTGGGGCAAGTTTTTTTACGCAGAGGGTAGTGAGTGTCTGGAATTTGCTGCCAGAGGAGGTGGTGGAAGCAGGTACGATAGTGGTTTTTAAGAGGCAGCTTGACAAATACATGAATAGGATGGGAATAGAGGGATATGGACCCCGGAAGTGCAAAATGTTTTAGTTGACGGGCAATATGATCGGCGCAGGCTTGGAGGGCTGAAGGGCCTGTTCCTGTGCTGTACTTTTCTTTGTTATTAAAATGGGGAGAGATTGCAGAACTCTGAGATACAGCGCAATCTGGGTATCCTGGTACATGAATCACAAAAAGTTAGTATGTAGGTACAAATGATTAGGAAGGTAAATGGAATGTTGTTGTTTATTGCAGGGAGAATGGAATATAAAAATAGAGATGTTTTGCATAGGGTATCGGTGAGACCACATCTACAGTACTGTGTACAGTTTTGATCTCCTTATTTAAGAAAGGACATCATTACATGAGAAGCAGTTCAGAGAAGATTCACTTGACTGATTCCTGGGATGGAGGGGTTATCTTATGAGGAAAGGTTGAACAGGTTGGGCCTGAATCCATTGGAGTTTAGAAGAATGAGAGGCGATCTAATTGAAACATATAAGATTCTGAGCTGACTTGACAAGGCGGATGCAGAAAGGATGCTTCCCCTTGTGGGAGAGACTAGAACGAAAGGACGCAGTTTAAAAATAAGAGGTCTCCTAATTGAGACGGAGATGAGGAGGAGTTTTTTTCTCTCAGAGGGTAGTTAGCCTATGGAACACTCTTCCTCAGACAGCACTGGAGGCAGAGTCACCGAATATTTTTAAGGCTGAGTTAGATAGATTCTTGATTGACAAGGGAATCAAAGCATATGGGGGCTAGGAAGGAAAGTAGTGTTGAGGCCACAATCAGATCAGCCACGATCTTATTCAATGGTGGAGAAGGCTTGAGGGGCTGAATGGCCTACTTCTGCTCCTAATTCTTATGTTCTTATTTAGCTCGTTTGAGTTTTAACTACCTTTCACTTTAATGGATGGAATTTTCCCACTCCCGCAAGTGGTGGGAATTGTGACAGGCAGGGGCACTAAATTTGGCATGATGGGAATAGTCAGTTTTCTGCCAGCAGGAAATTGGTTTGGAATTTTGTTGTCCCAACTTTGATGGTGAGTTAAAGTGGTTCAGGTTTCCCACTAATTGTTGTCAGGAACTGCACTTGCAATATTTTGCATCTCATGAATGCTCATTATAAGGTCAATTCATCAGAATTATGTTCCCTCCCCAAATTAAGTGCTCCACCAGCAGATAATTAGAATGGTCTGGTTCCCAACTGTACATATGTGGGGGGGGGCGTGCACATTTTGTGGCGGGGCGGGCAGGAAGTCGCCCGCCCTGCTGTTACCTCATGGGGTCGAAGATCCTGGCACCATATTTAAACAGCACCCAGACAGACATTCACTCATTGCAGGCCAGGAGCTCCACATGACTGCTTCAGAGTCCTCATTGACTGCAGCTCGTACAGCAGAAGCTCGCAGATGTGAGCAACCACATCCCAGGACATATGAGGGCGCCTCCAACATTGATTTTTGCTCATCTCTAGTTAAGAGCACAGCCGGTGATACACCCATCATTAGATCAATGCTCACCATTGCATTGCACCCTGTTTGCCAGCATTTTGATCTTATAGAGGCCCTGCTGCCTCTTGCTGCTCAGGCCCTTGCTCCTCATGGCCCTGTGCCAACCAGCAATGGACCCTTAAAAATTTTCCTATATATAAAAATATGTGACACAATCACGAGGGGACATGTTTAAATAAATTTTTAATCCATGTATTTAAAATTTTCAGCAGCGATTCAATCTCCCTGAGGCAGCTCCATGCCTCAGGGAGATTGAAGTGCCCTTTCACGCACATGCACAAAAGAATGCTGTCCTTGACTCTCTCTCCTCCCCCTGCCCACACAGGTAGCGCTGAGTGCTACTGCTCGTGTCATACACTGGGTGGGTCTTAATTGGCCCGCCCACATAAAATGGTGGCGCGGAGCTGATCGCAGGCAGCGATTGGCTCCGCGCCCACCCCCGCCCGCTCCCACCAAGCCCACCCGCCACCTGAAAAATTCAGGCCCAGGCTTCATGTACATAGTCAGCATTTCATTAATAATTCAGAGCTTTGCAGGTGCTACATGCTCAATCAAGACTCCCGTCAGGAAGCCCCACCCCTCAGTTTTTCCACGCTTAGGGTTCATAGGTCAGAGCCTCCCGGAACATCACATGACCCCTGATAGACAGCTGGAGAGATTATACCCATAGTTACTACAGTGGCACTACCACCATGCTAAATGGGAAAGATTTCGAACAGTTTGAGCAACTCAAGACTGGGCACCCATGAGGTGCTTGGGCCATCAGCAGTAGCAGAATTGTATACCAACACAATCTGTAATCTCATGGCCCGGCATATCCCCCACATTACCATTACCACCAAGCCAGGAGATCAACCCTGGTTCAGTGAAGAGTGCAAAAGAGCATGACAGGAGCAGCACTTGGCATACCTAAAAATGAGGTGTCAACTTGGTGACGCTACAACATAGGACTACTTGCATGCCAAACAACATTAGCAGATGGACAGAGCTAAGTGATTCCATAAGCAAGGGATCAGGCCTAAACTCTGCAATCCTGCCACATCCAGTCATGAATGGTGGTGGACTAATCAACAGCTCACTGGAGGAGGATGGTCCACATGTATCCCCAACCTGAATGATGGGGGAGCCCAACACATCAGTGCAAAAGATAATTCTGAAGCATTTTCAACAATCTTCAGCCAGAAGTGCCGAGTGGATGATCCATTTGGCCCCCTCCAGAGGTCCCCAACATCACGGATGCCAAACCTCAGCCAATTCGATTCACTGCATGTGATATCAAGAAATAGCTGAAGGCACTGGATAGTGCGAAGGCTATGGGACAATATTCCGGCAATATCACTGAAGACTTTTGCTCCAGGACTTGCCGCGCCCCTAGCCAAGCTCTTCCAGCACAGCTACAACACTGCCATCTATTCGGCAATATGGAAAATTGCTCAGGTATGTCCTCTACACAAAAAGTAGGACAAATCCAATCCAGCCAATTACCGCCCCATCAGTCTACCCTCGATCATCAGTAAAGTGATGGAAGGGGTAATCACCAGTGCTATCAAGTGGCACTTGCTTAGCAATAACCTGCTCACTGACACTCAGTTTGGGTTCCGCCAGGATCACTCAGCTCCCGACTTCATTACAGCCTTCATTCAAACATGGATAATAGTGCTGAACTCCAGAGGTGAGGTGAGAGTGACTGCCCTTGACATCAAGGCAGCATTTGACTGACTATGTCACCAAGGAGCCCTAGCAAAAGTGGAGTCAATGGGAATAGGAGTGAAAACTCTCCGCTGGTTGGATTCATACCTAGCACAAAGGAAGATGGTTGTGGTTGTTAGAGATCAATCATCTCAGTTCCAGGACAACACTGCAAGAGTTCCTCAGGGTAGTGTCCTAGACACCACCATCTTCAGATGTTTCATCAATGACCTTGCTTCCATCATCAGGTCAGAAGTGGAGATGTTTGCTGATGATTGTACAATGTTCAGCACCATTCGTGACTCCTCAGATACTGAAGCAGTCCATGTCCAATGCAGCAAGACCTGGATAATATCCAGGCTTGGGCTGAAGAGTGTAAAATAATATTCGCGCCGTACAAGCGCCAGGGAATGACTACCTCTAACAAAACAGAACCTAACCATTGCCCCTTGACATTTAATGCTGATTCCCTTACTATCAACATCCTGGGGTTACCTTTGAGCAGAAACTGAACCGGACTAGCCATATAAATACTGTGGCTACAAGAACAGGTCAGAGGCTCGGAATCATGCGATGAGTAACTCACCTCCTGACTCCCCAAAGCTTGTCCGCCATCTACAAGGTACAAGTCAGGAGTGTGATGGAATATTCTCCACCTGCCTGGATGAGTGCAGCTCCAACACTATTCAAGAAGCTTGACACCATCCAGGACAAAGCAGCCTGCTTGATTGGCTCCCCATCCACAAACATGTACTCCCTCCACCACCAAAGCACAGTGGCAGCTGTGTGTACCATCTACAAGATGCACCACAACAACTCATCAAGGCTCCTTCGACAGAACCTTCCAAACCCATGACTTCAACAACCCAGAAGTACAAGGGCAGCAGACACATGGGAACACCACCATCTGGATGTTCTCCTCCAAGCTACTCACCATCCTGACTTGGAAATATATCGCCGATCCTTCATTGTCGCTGGATCAAAATCCTGGAATGCTGTCCCTAACAGCACTCTGGATGTACCTCACCACATGGACTGCAGCGATTCAAGAAGGCAGCTCATGACCACCTTCTCAAGCACAATTAGGGATGGTCAATAAATGCTGGCCTAGCCAGCAATGCCCACTTCCCATGAATGAATAAAAGAAAATGTGTGCACACACCACGGACACCATTTTAGATCCCTAAAAACACTTGTAGTGTCCAAAAAACAGGTGCCACCAAGCCCAGTTTCTTACCCTATTTTATATTTATTTTAAAGCATTTTTTGTCCAATAAAAGCATCTATTCTCCATGGCAACACCTCTACCAATCAGAGTCCACTTGCCAACCAGTCAGAACTCTCTTCTCATGTAGTATAAATTATTGTCCCCTTTACAATTGGTATTGTTGCGAATTCTGTCCTGATGAGTGCAAGACGAAAAGCTTTGACAGCATGTCTCTTTTTCACCAATAAAAACGTCTACACAATGACCAGAAAGCCGACTGTAATAGAAACATCTACAAAACATAAGGATAAAAGGAAGTGCTTAAACAAAGATGGAACCTACTGAAGTAGCTCTTAAAATACAAAACTTTCACATCTGACCAGTGACTTCCAAGGCTTCTTAATGCAAACTACAGCATGCCCTGACAAGTTAAATTTAAATGAACAAGAATGGTTGATTTTAAAGGATGCAAATTACTGCCCAAGTATTCTGGTGAAGTTTTGTGTATCCAGAACATCATGCAGGAGGCACTTGCTGCAAGCCCATTTCCTGCTTGCAGTCATCGTGAGTCCTGAACCATTTTCATAATTGGTCCGTTTTTGAATAATCTTGACGAATTGCCAGGGATGAACCAGTGTTGGCAGGCAACTTGTGGTAGAAGATTCGACAGTTCCTTCACAAAGCTGAGCCAGTAATGGAGACTTAAAGGAGAGGTAAGAGCAATCCCAGAAAATGGCACAGAAAAATAGGCATCAGGTGGGAAGAAAACAAAAAACATTTTAAGAAGTCTTGCTGGTTTTTGAGTGGCCTGCAGCAGTCCCTATAAAAACTGCTGGTCAGAACACTCTATTGTTAAGTTCCAGTGGGTCAAGTGTGAACAGTGTGTGATCGCCACCTTGGCACCTGAAAATTGCATCACCAATTGTATGTCTGCCATAAGAACCCAATTTCCATACCTTAAGGTAGCACTCACCTGCAACAGGCAAATGTTCTGACCATCAGTAAAGGGACCCAATGGAAATGGCAGTGGGTATATTAACATGAGAAGGGGCCAGTAATTAGTGCACTGCAATATTCTCCATGTTACCATCCAATTCCTGAAAAGGGGGATGGAAATCAACCCCTCTCTTTCCAATCTCCACTTTTCTTCCACTTTTCCTTGTTTTTTCCAGCCACTTTGTGCCCCTTTTATAGGCTTTAAAGGCTGGAAAATAAATATAGCCTTTGGAATGGGCCAAATATCTTAGGCCCCACAAGCAACCACTTGCCTTAATTGCTGTTTAATTGTAGCTTACAACCTTTAAGCAATGATGACACAATCAATGTTCTTCTTCTATCCATGTTGGCAAGCACCCACAGGTAGACACAATCTGAGCAAGAAGCTCACCGTGCATAAGTAATTAAGGTCAACGCTGAAATATCCTTCAGTACTGGGAAATATGCTCCAGTGTCCCATTGCAATGCTCACCCCACAAACCCCTTTAACTTATTTTCACTATAGATAAAACAATTTGCTATGTCCATGCCCACATTTTCGAAAATTCAGGCATGTCCCCCTTAACAAAAACAAATATTTAAAAAAATTTTATTCACTAATTCCATACCAGTATTCTAATGACAAATTTTGATGTAAGGTAAATTCCACAAATAAAGAAGTGAAATTGAAGCTTTCCAAATGCTTATCATTGTAAAGTAGCAGTCAATCAAATCATAAAGCGAAATTGTTGCCAATAAGAAAATTGGAAGTTTTCTGTTTGTTAGTCTGCCTTTATTTTGTTGATATCCAACAGCTGTTTTGAACTTATGTTGTATTTTGATCATGGACAAAATTTTTAGCTCAGCGGGTGGGTGCGTGCCCAACCCAACTGAGTGTAAAATGAAAACAGAATTACCTGGAAAAACTCAGCAGGTCTGGCAGCATCGGCGGAGAAGAAAAAAGTTGACGTTGCGAGTACTCATGACTCTTCAGCAGAAGGGTCATGAGGACTCGAAACGTCAACTCTTTTCTTCTCCGCCGATGCTGCCAGACCTGCTGAGTTTTTCCAGGTAATTCTGTTTTTGTTTTGGATTTCCAGCATCCACAGTAGTTTTTTGCTTTTATATCTGAGTGTAAAATGACGTGCATTGACGTAGGGTGAGTACCTGATGTCAATGCACAGTCACACGATATTTCGGTTGGTGGGCGCGCCCGCTGACAATTAAAAGGCCTTTTAAGGCCATTAAATTATCAATTAAGTTAAATTTTTTGCTGCCCGTCCAACCAAGCAGCCTTTACACATTTTAGGAAACCTCATCCACAGGCGGAATGAGGTTTCCTAAAGCAAATAAAAATAAAAATTTTAAATCTTAATTAATAACATGTCCTCACATATGACAGAGTCACATGAGGGGATATGTTTAATTATAGTTTTAATTTTTTTTATATAACTCTTCATCTCATGTTCATAGATTATCAAGCATACACCCGCGCGCATGCGTGAAATTCAAGTTTGCCCCGTCCGCACTTCCTTCCCCCGCCCGCACAGGCAGCATTGCCACTCGTGTTTCACAGTGGGTGGGCCTTAGTTGGCCTGCCAGCGTGAAATTGCAGTCTGGCCCCAATTGTGGGCGGCATTCAGCTTTCCGACCGCCCCCATCGAGCCTGCCCAACAGGGGCTAAATTCTGCCCCATGTGCTAATTTAGCTCATTGCTTGCAATGGGCAAGCTGTAGCTAATTTATTCAACATTTTCTACTACCCATGTCAAGTTTGCTATTTCAATTTTGTGTCACATAGTACAGGAATAACTCGAGCCACATTCCATTGAACCCCATGCCCTGTCAGTGGCTGTAAAAAGGTAACCATCGCTCTCAACATCTATTCCTTAGTATCTTTCCAGGACTCAGCGGGACATCTGTCTGGTATATCCCAGTCAGCTGCACACAGCTGCATTCAGGCAATCACTAATGCCCTGTTTTCTCATGTGGGGGATTACATTCATTTCCCTATCAGAGAGCTATAGCCTTTGCCCACTTAGCAGACTTCCCTCAGGTATATGGTGTTAATGATTGCACCCATGTTGCCATTAAGGCCCCAACTCAACATGCAGACACCATTGTCAACTGGAAGTCCTTCCACTCAATCAATGTGCAGATGGTTTGTCACCACAACAAGGCCTTCCTCTATGTGTGTTGTGATGAAAGTATAATAATTTTCATAATATTTTTCTGGTTTATTGTGAAGTAGGTTTATGTGTGTGATTATAGTTGGGTCTGTCTATGTAATTAATTACATTTGGAATCAAGACTCAAGCTTGAAATCGTCAAAAGAAGCTAGGTGTAGAAATGTGCTTGACATGCCAATGAGTAAACATGGAAGCTGGCTTAGCATGTAAGGTGTGAAGAGAATTTGCATTTTTAGATAAATGAAGGGATTGTTTGGATTTCAAAGGGATCTTAGTCTGCTTACAACTAGCCAGATAAGCAAGGCTAAGGAGTGTGTTTATTTTTCCTAAACGTTACTGACAATATTGGCAACATGAAGTTTTTATATTGTGAGGAAGATACAGTTTTAAAGACATATGGAACAACATAATTTACATATTAAAGAGATAAAAACACATAAAAAGGAGAATGAAAGGCTATGTAAGGAGACGGCAATGTAAGATCCAGGAGTGTGTGAAACAGCCTTCAATAAGCCTCCAGCCATTTGTGCACAAATCTGCTGCATAAAGTCACCAATGTTGGGGAAAAGCCATTTGGACTTCCGTTGTCAAGTGGTACAGTGTTAACTTGCTGATTTTGTTTTAAATCTAGAATATATTTTGGACTGTTACCTTAAGGGGGTGGGTAACTGGGAGTCAGGTTAATTAGGAATTTTAGGATTTGTTATAGTAGTAAGTAATTGTAGTTTTATGTATGTGTTTGAAATCTTTTATTTTGTTAATAAATATTTTAATGTAATTTTTTAAATCTCTAAAGGTCTTGGTGGACTCATTACTTCTGAATTCAGTGCACACATCTTCTCATAATAAATAAAAAATGGCAAAACCGTTGTGATAGTGTGGCCAAGTTTCCCATGTGGATTTGGTCTGCCTAACACACATCATCTGCAATATAACAGTGTGCAAGGTTCTCTGGCAGATGCCACGACACCTTCATACTAAGGAGTTCCCAGCTTCCTCAGCTATTTCAGCCACCATCACAGATCCATGGTTGGCTTCTAGGGAACAAGGGCTATCCCTTAAGAACTTGGATAATGACCACCTTTAGGAGCCCACAAATGGTGACAGAGCGCAACTACAACAGCAGCCAAGTCGTCACCAGGAATGCCATCGAGCAGGCCATTGGCATTTTAAAGGTACGCTTCAGGTGTCTCAATCACTCAAATGGAGCTCTGCAGTATGCCCCAGCAAGCACATCAAGAATAGTAGCAGTGTGCTGCACGCTGCACAACATTGCGCAGCTGGGGGGGGGGGGGGGGAGGCGCCTATAAATTGATAACGATGAAGCCACATGCAGAGTTCCAGCCTCTGAAGAGGAGAAAGATGAGGAGGAGAAAGCCCCTGTCTATTCCAAAGATTCCAAAACTGATGAGGATGAGGGAGCCGCCAATGGCAGAGCAGCTAGGAGGCGTGGCTATGTAGCCAGGGCTGACTCTGTGCAGGAGGGGATCAACGCCAGATGGGTCCCTGTGTGAAATAGACCCTCATAAAGTCCTCCAATATCACTATTGTGACATACTTCCACTAAAGAACCTTTTACACTGCCTCCACAATTACTTAAGGGACTGCCTATCCCCCACAAGGGAGAAAATAAACATCAATGGGTTTGGCTCAGTCACATTCATATTGCTAAAACACTCATCATCATAAGCATGAGCCTCATCATATTGCAAACACAGATGGTAACAAGTCATTCACAACCTGTCCCCCTCACATGAATGCAAGCAGCTGTAAATGAGGGCCTCATGCCACTAAATTGTCCATAGTCAAACCATGCCCACAATGCTGAGAGTACACGACGTAAGATTTACAATCCATCAGCATGTATATGGTTTTATGTTGTAGCATGCAGGCAAATAAGGCATCTTGCACATCATGAGCCCGTAACTGTCTAACAACAGCTCTTTGAAAGAACTTGCACACCACCCTTTCGGTCAATGGCCCTTCTGACTTGGGCACCACATGCAGCATTCTTGGCTCCCATATACCTCTCCTTACTACAGAAAGCACATCCTGTGACACTTGGAATACAAATGCAGTCTAAGTAATGAGCACAGTAGACGACCAATATTACCTGGACAATACATGGTTTGCCTAGCTTCGATGCCTACACCTAAGCCAATGTGTAACACTGCAGGGTGGATGAATGCCTTGCATCCAGCCCCCATGCTTGAGATGCATCTGCTGCCCAGCATCTCCTCAAGGAGTCTGATTATTAAGTCCCCATCCAAACCCCAGAACCAAAAACCGTAGTTCAGGCAGCCATTTTTAAAGATTGGGTTTGTGGACCCGAGAATTTTCCAGATTCTGCGGGCCCAACTCATGGTCAAAAATCCAGACATGTGTTTGGATAGCATGGTGGGGGGGTTTCAGACTTTCCTGTGACTCCTGTTGTATTTAAAGTTAGTACTCACTAGGCTCACAAGAAGAATGACCATCCAGAGGATGAGTGCACCATCAGGAATAGCAGTCTTATCCACATTCACTGCTACCACCTGGTAAAGGCACTGGAAAAATGTTGTCAGATTTCTTTTCACTGGAAAATTCAGCCCATTTTGTCAATATGTTGTTAATATAAATATAAATTTTAATAATCTGCAATTCCTCGGCCCAATGCAAAGAATTTTAATTTCAGGATCTTTTTTTAAAACAGCTCTGTTGCTGACACATATCATTGCTGCCTCACTGAGATCAGAGTAAGATTACAATCCTAATGAGTTTGCTAATTACTTAAAACTGACAGTGGCAATCCTGGTGTTGTAAGCATTGGGCATTAAGGCTTTCTTTTTATTGTGAATTAATATTTGCTTCTTTCTCGTAAATCTGTTGAAGCAACCATACACTGGAGCAGATTACTTATCTTAAGTGGTAACCAATACATTTCTGAATGGCTTCACTAGTCTAAAGAAAAACATATTGGCAGTGATCTCAACAAATAAACACCAGTAGGATCTGTACAGACAAAACACATTACAGTCAGACCAACAAAACCAAGTTTTGAACTCTGAAGCTCTTGTGACTCATTTTTCCTGTGTGGGTTTGACAAGTTTGGTAACACTGCACACTGGCTGGAATCTGAGTGAATGAGCGCCGAGGAGGCGGGCAGTGCTAAATTCAGCAACATATGTGAAATACAGGAAAGAATTTTGCAAAAGGAAGGGAAGGTTGGGGCTAAGAGCAGAGAAATATTACAATTTGAACTCATTTAAATCTGCTCTTTTTATTTGGATGCTTTATTTAGAATATATAGTTGAGTGAGTGCATTATTTCAGTTTGTTGATTTTCCTATTTGTGACTATAGTGCGTTATCTCTACTATTTTCTAGATTTTTAATTTATGTTTAAAGTTATCCATGCTTTTGCACTTCAGCTGATGTGTAGTACTAGTGGTGCAAGACCAGCTCTATCATCCTACAGATGTCAAAATGTTCACCTTCAAAATCAGAATGCAAGAAATCTCATTCTGTAGATTTCTCAAGTTTAGACTAAATCAAACCAGAATATCTCGAGCTTCTATTGGGTTGACATCCAGTAGGTTTATTTGTAACCAATGGGGATGGCTGGCCGATCGTAGGGGCCGCAGATAGATGGGAACACCACTACCTGGAAGTTCCCCTCCAAGTCACTCACCATCCTAACTTGGAAATATAGTGCCGTTCCTTCACTGTTGCTGGGTCAAATTTATTGTCAAGATCCTGGAACTCCCTTCCTAACAGCACTGTGGCTGTACCTACACCACATGGACTGCAGTGGTTCAAGAAGGCATCTCACCAACAACTTCTCAAGGGCAACTAGGGATGGGCAATAAATGATGGCCCAGCCAGCGAAGCCCACATCCAATGAATGAATAAAAAAAGAGTAAATTAGAATCTTAAGCTTTGATTGGAAACCATGTAGGAGAAGCTGTTCCGAAGATAAAAACCCTGTCAAATCAGTAGGAAACCAACTCAGCTGCTCTTCCCTAGTAAGTAGCTCAAGGGTCTCATATTTGAGACTTGATCTGCCTTGGAGCAGAACACAACAGACTCTGAACTTCACTATGTATAGCTTTCTCCATCTTGGGTGGCTGCTGAAGGTCCAGTTTTGGCAATTCTGATATCAGTTGCACAGAGAACTGAATCCGTCTGATAATTGATAAGTACAGCAAATATTAGGAGTTAAATAATTAAGAAACCAACCGAATTACATTGAAGGGAACAATAAAGTTCAAAAATCTGGTAACTCTGCTTCTGTTTCTTAACTTGCCAAATATTCTCTCTGATGTCTTTGTTCTAGCCCTGAGTTATCCATATTTAATGATTTGAGCACAGGTCAATGGTTACTGTGAATTTTATGTTGTATTTGAACTTGTATTACCTGGATAATTGCCCTCTCTGTCCAATTCCACAGTGTTTAAGTGGGTCACCAGCACTGGTCAGTAGTTCAAGGACTGTAACCTGGTTGTGTTTAGATGTGTTAGCTTTTAAGCTCATCTGGACCTTGGTCAAGTTAAACTGAAAATTACTTTTTTTCTTTTAGGCACTGCTACTGAAGTTGAGCCAGGAGACAGCTGGTGAGTTTGATTTCTTTGAGAGTATCGCAGTCTGAGCTCATTCTCTTACCTGCAAAAATTTTAATGGGCTATGCATGTTACAATAAAAGTGCAGCACATAGTACAGAGGGAATATCCTGTATAATTTTTCCACCCAGTAGTAAATATTCCAACAGCTGAAATTTCCTATTTTATTATACCATGGGCAGAATTTTCCTCGTCGGGGGGGAAGTTTAGGAGCGGGCATTTGGAGGCGTGCCTCCGATCGGCGTCCCGCATTGGGGGCGTGCCACCATTTTACGTGGGTGGGTCAATTAAGGCCCGCCCAACGTAACGTTCGCCAGGAAGCGCTATGTGCTCCCTGGGCGGGCGGGGTGGGGGGGGGGATTCCCCGAGCCGAGAGTGCGCTCTTTTATGCATGCGCACGAAAGAATGCACTCATCTCCCTGAGGCTAAGTGCTGCCTCAGGGAGATCAGCTCCACAATAAAAAATCTGAAAAATTGGAAAAAAAATTTCCCTAACATGTCCCCTCATGTGACACTGTCATATGAGTTGGGACTTGTCCATCACTTTCAAATACACTTTTATTACATTTTTAAAAACCTACATGAAACCTCATCCCACCCGTGATTGAGGTTTCATGATTTTTCTAATGCCCGCCAGGGCTCCCGGCCTGCCTGCCAATCTTAAAGTTGGATGGGCAGGTCCACTAATGACTTTAATGACTTTGTCAGTGGCCTCAATTGGCCATTGACAGGTCGGCGGGCGCACAGCTGATTCTGCTGAGCCCCTGCCTACCTGAAAATTTAAATGGGGCGGGGTGATGTCGGGAGTTCAGTCCGACGTCACCGCGCATCATTTTACACGTCGGCGAGTGGGCCCCGCCCCCCCACTCGCTGACCGGGAAATCCTGGCCTAAAAGTTGTAAAGGGTTTCAAAACAAGTGGGAATAAGAATGCTTTTCTGGCATTGCTTTGTTGTTTAATTCTTATTTAAATCTGAACAATTTACAACATTTTCTGCCTTTTCTGAGGGGAGAATTAAATTATTGCAATACAAACTTATTTATTAAACCTGTTTAATTATAAGATGGCAAACCTCTTACTTTGAGAAGCAGAATTATCAATTTCAAGTCACAGGCAGAACATTGTAATTTATAGAAAAATATCTCTGTTTTAAATGATCTCTAACTGCTTCTAAATCAAAGTCTATAGTATTTTAAAACTAGATAGAAATCAGAGTAGCACTTATTAAGTGTCATTTTGACTGAATTATCTTGTTATTTTTTTTCTTATATCTACTTTTTCCTCAGAGCTAAAATTATCTTGAAATATTTCATGTGCTTTTCCGCACCTTCACAACTAATGCTGTTATATCCTGAAACTACACCTGCTGAACACATTTCTGAGAACATTTCCTTGATCAGATATTGTGTTTCATATTTACCCATTAATTTCACATAGTAAGTTGATTAATAGGAGAACATGGTACAGCCAGTAGTTTTACTTGGCCTTCATATGTAGCAGCAACATGACAACACTTTTGACTACATTTGACTCTTAGCAGCTTTAAGTTGGTTTGTACCCCATTTATCTTTTAGCACTGCCTTGAGAGGCAATGCTGAAGTATACTTAAGACATTACCTCTGTAGGCATTGAACACCACACTGTGAGGTTAATTTTGTTCCTCGCTCCAAGAGGTAAACTGCCACTGGTGCCATTTGCTGTCAGAGTCTTTATTTATTTCTGACAATAGATGGATTGAGTTCTCAGCCCAGCTGTAGAGTTCAGCAGAATTGTTTTCACACTGTTGCCTTACACAGATCTTCCCTCAATCCCCAAATAGGTTCTGATATGGCCAGAAGGGCACAATTATAAGATTTGAACAACTGCAATAATTGTTGCAATATCGCTGCTGCAAAAATTCACCGATCCACATAAATAGGAGTTTGCAAACAACAAAAATGTCATCATATTTCCACTGGGAGCAGTGGTATAAATGTGGTGTAAATTTCACTACTATTATCATTACTACATAACGTGAGGTGGTGGTGTAGTGGTATTGTCACTGGGCTAGTAATCCAGAGACCCAGCGTAATGGGCTGGGGACCCAGGTTCGAATCCCACCATGGCAGATGGTGGGATTTGAACCTGGGTCCCAGACCATTCAAGTACCGCTGGTGGAAATTGAATTCAATTAAAGTCTAATGATGCCCATGAAACCATTGTTGACTGTCGTAAAAATCCATCTGGTTCACTAATGTCCTTTAGGGACCTGCAGTCCTTACCTGGCCTACATGTGACTCCAGACCCACAGCAATGTGGTTGACTTTTAAATGCCCTTTGAACAATGGCAATTAGCTAGCAACACCAGCGTTCCATGAATAAAAAAAAAATCAGGAATTTTGCTCCATCAACTCAAAATGGCAAGAGATTGTTACAAGCAACCTTATCAGTATTACATTAACAATAAACAGATATGGTACAGCATCTTAGATACTTCTAGGTTGAAGTGTCACTGACATGGTAGAAAGTCTGCTTTGTCCGCTGACGAAGGATTGTAATATGCAAATTGGGTTAGTCTCAATCTACTTCTTCTAAATCGTGTTCCTACATTGCACAGTGGTTTGGGCCCACAGCAGAAAATTAATTGGTATTGTAGGGTTGCCAACTCTCCAGGCTCGGTCTGGAGTCTGCAGGAACTGATGATTAATTACCAGGACACCCTAGAGAAATATCACAGGGACATTAAAAAAGTTGTTTTTCTTTTCATTTCCTTTGAACATTGCTCTTTACCAGATATAAAAATGTTGAAAATGGGGGAAAAAAAGGCTGTCTGGCTGACAGTCAAGTATCATCCAATTAGGTAAAGAGTCTTTTTGCTTGCTATTGGTATAGGAAAGCAGTACATCACAGGATGGATGTGTTGGCTGACTAATGGCTGGAACATGGGGCACGCCATGTGATGAAATCTCCAGGAATACATTTAATCATAATTGACAACACTAACATTCAGAGAGGCCACAGGAATCCTGTGAAAGGTTTAAAGGTCATTAATTTGCGGTTGGGGAGGGCATTTCTGGGATTGGGCAGAGTAGAGGGATCTCTACTTTGGCTGAGCTATAGCATACCTGGGAATGTTTGACACTGACACAGTATGTGAAAGGGGAGGAGTATCCCTGACCTTGATAAGCAGAAAAATTAAGAGCAAAAAAAAAGCCTTGGCAATTTTATTGCCCAACTTGGTAAAAGTTCAATGCAAAGTAACACTTATGCCTAACACTATTGAAACTATTGAATTTATCCCTCTATTACAACTTTGCTGTACTGTATTTTATTGTGTCATTTGGGGCCTATTACAGATATTCTTTATCAGCCTGTCTGCTTTTCCAGTCCTACTAAGGAAATATATTTATTTCCTTCTCCAATTTTCCTATCTATTCTTCAGTTGTAGGGTTGGCATTCTACTTCCTGTTTGTCAGATTGCAGAAAGAATTGGGGGGAAACTGATCACCTTCTACAGGCTTCCAGCACCTTGCCGCATCTTAAATGATTTTCACTGGCATTGAAGAAGTATTCAAATAAAGTGTTAATGATTGGAAAAGTGTCCCAAATGATGTATCTTCCATTATAACACCATAGCAGTGCTGGACGCAAGCAACCCAGGTGCGAGGATTGCTATAGTGTACATACATGAGCATGGCCAGTGAACATCTGTGGGATATGTGACCACAGCATGAGGCATCACAATCAAGTCAAGTTCTCGCCTCAGAACAATTAAAACAGAATAACAATGGAGACCACGGCAGCCTGCAACACCTGCCCTGCTAAGGCTAATTCAGCAGAAACAAGCGGTTAAATCTGGGACCTACCTGTTTATGTAAGGCTCGGAGCCACATCGCACAGTGGATTTGCCCAATGAGCTGTCCGTTATTACTTTTTATAATTTATTTCCTCATTTTAAACTTCTGGTGAACATTGTTGGCAAGTGATAATTTACTCTAGGCATGTCAAAGCAAAGTCCTATTTGTATACCAGCTAGTAACCTTTCAAAAGTTCCCAATAGAATGGATTTTTAAACTTACATTTAATATTTTGCAACAGAATTCTAGAAATTTATCTTCCTAGCTAGTCAATATTTCGTCCTTTGCTTCAGCTGCACTACTATAATGCAAATGGAAGAAAAATTACCTATGATATTATATATTAAAAATGAATTTGAACAGTAATCATTTACAATTCCTGATCAATTGATCTGTAACCTAATAAGTGTACATTTTACAGAGTCAAACTGCAAAGCATTCAGTTACAATTCACCTGGGGACATTAATCACTGTGACCTCCTGCTACCTCTCAGACCCATCAGCAAGTGCACCTCATAGTACCACAATCTGCATTTTAAATCTAATGTACCAAGTGAAGAGTGAGACAAGTAGCTATAGATTAATATGGTTCATCCCGTTGTGTACACCAAGCATTCGTAAGAATGTCAACACTTCAATGCCTCACTTCCCACTCTTTCCAATCTTCTTCCTGTGCAAACATTTTCAAAAAGTTCAGGTTACATGCTTACGCTTCTGCTTTGAATAGAGGTTTAAAGATTCAGTAATCGTAATCATCATGTTGTTTAGAAACATATGCGAATGCTGAGGGATGATAACCTGGTAACTCTAGAACTTGAAGGGTTGCCTCTCCACCAAGAAGGCTCTCAGTTCCAGTCTCAGGACTGCCTGATATTCACACTCCTTAGATTTAAGTGAGTTTCAGAATTTATATTATGGGTTCAGGATTTTTGGGGGTAATTTTTCCACAGGAAGGTTCCAGAAGTGCATTACATTCAAACATTGAGCTTTTAAAGCAAAGCATACTTATAAAAGTATTTATAAAAGCATCGCGATGAAAAGTGGTTAAAATGCTAGTGCGCTAGGCATTGCGGTAGTTTTCCCAATAACCAAAAAGAATAAGCAATTTGCTAGCCTCTCTAAGCAATCGATAAACACCTCATACCAATTGTGTTCTGAGGTCCCTGGTCATGATCACACAACAGCAGTTGTCAGGCATAGACTGTCCCCTCAGGTTGGGAATATAGGGAGAAAAAAAGGACAAAAACTGATTGACAGTCAGATTATTAAGCGGAAATCTACTAGGGCAAGGTTTTACTGGTTTTAGAAGATTAGAATGTAGCTGGGTACTTAAATGTTATTTTGCTTCAATCAAGAAAAATGACCTACTGATCTGTATTCATTATTTGTATTAGAACACAAAACAAGTTCAGGTTGAAGTAAGTGAGTTCATTCTTATTGCTATTACTCTGTGTTCATTTGCTGTCTCAGAAATAAAACAGCTTAATAATTTGCCTTGACCTCATCTTACCGGTGTCTTCTAGGTCGCCATTCAAAAAGGTTGGAGGTATGCATCTTGTGGCACCTGTAAAAGAAGTGGAATCCAGTTTGTAGAATTACAGCCTTGAGTTGTGTTATTTCATAATTACGTACTAGGCAGTATGTACTCAACCCTAAGTGCAATGCTTATGGTAATGACTGGCCTGAGGCAATAGATAAGGCAATATACTAATATATAATATTTCCCAGCCAGGCAGCTCAGATCCAAGGAAAGGGAGAAAATTATAATGTTTAATTGTGGTTCACTTGAATCATGTCTCCTGCTGGTGAACCATCCTAAACAGGTAATGTTGAATCAGTAATGCACCAATGCTCAGTGCCTTGAAATATTTGAATTCTGTTCTGTTCGATTTGCAATCAAGTGAGGTGGTTATGAGAGAAAGCACCAGTTCTTCTCAGTAGGAAGAAATAGAAAATGGCGTTACTTTGTCAATGATGAGAACTTTGGTCCAATGTGGAATGTATAAGATTTGGGTTTGCTGCTCTATAAGAATGCAACATTTGCTAAGTTTGTCTGAATTCTGCACATGCACTATATTACATTTTCAGTCTTGAATTAGGAATGATTTATTATTAAAATTGATAGGTTTAGGGTTAGGTTTTGATTATGTGCTATAGTGTAAAACAGGTGATAGTGAATCAGCAATTAATTTTCTGTAAAACGGGCTAATGACATAGTATCACTCTTTTCCACAAAGTCAAAATCTACTGCTTTGTATACTGTGTATCTGATCCATTCATTTTCTTTGATAGACTGGAGATTATTTATCCAATCTCTCCATTTCCCAGCACAAATAAAACTGTGAATACCTGAAATAAATAAAACTGGAAAATGTAGATTGCACAATGCTCAGCACCATTCGTGACTCCTCAGATAATGAAGCAGTCCGTGCCCATATGCAGCAAGACCTGGACAACAGGCCTACGCTGATAAGTGGCAAGTAACATTCATGCCACACAAGTGCCAGGCAATGACCATCTCCAATAAGAGAGAATCCAAACATCTCCCTTGACATTCAATGGCATTACCATCGCTGAATCCTCCAATATCAACATCCTGGGGGTTACCATTGACCAGAAACTGTACTGAACCAGCTATATAAATCTGCAAAAGAGGTCAGAGGCTGGGAATTCTGCAGAGAGTAACTCACCTCCTGACTCCCCAAAGCCTGTCCACTGCCTACAAGGCACAAGTCAGGAGTATGATGGAATACTCTCCACTTGCCTGGTTAAGTCCAACTCCAAGAACACTCAAGAAGCTCGACACCATCCAGGACAAAGCACCCCATCCACCACCTTAAACAGCCACTCCCTCCACCGCCAACGTATAGTGGCAGCAGTGTGTACCATCTACAAGATGCACAGCAGCAACTCACCTAGGCTCCTTCGACAGCACCTTCCAAACCCATGACCTCTACCACCTAGAGGGACAAGGGCAGCAGAGTCATGGGAACAAGTTCCCCTCCAAGCCACACACCATCATGCCTTGGAATCATATTGCCGCTCCTTCACTGTTGCTGGGTTAATATCCTGGAACTCCCTCCCTAACAGCACTGTGGGTGTACCTACATCACATGGACTGCAGCGGTTCAAAAAGGTGGCTCACCACCACCTTCTCAAGGGCGATTAGGAATGGGCAATAAATGCTGGTCTAACCAGCAACGCCCACACCCTGTGAAATAATTTTTTTAAAATATAGGTTTTGGCCTGGGGCCCTTCAAACATATGGATCATTTAGATTGGCTGTCCTTTCAAAGAGATTGCTTTCCTGGTGCTCTGGCCTAATGGTCCCATTCTGTGAGAGCTCAGGGATCAGGTTCCCTAATTCTAGCCCTTCAAAAGTTTTATCAGCATTTGTAAGAAAGGCATCAATAACTCCAAGGCAAGGGGCAGAATCTTCCAATGGTGGAGAGGGTCTCCTCTGCTGGCTGGAGAGCCGGTGAGAGACCCAAGCTGCCACTTCTTTGGAAGGCCTGCTGGATCTTATGCTCAACAGGGAAGTCTGGGGACACCAACCGGCCTTCCTCCAGAATCAAATCTCCAGAGGCAAAAGTTCCACTCGCCAAGAGCTGCCATTCAATCAGAGGCCAGCATCTCCTGTGATCAACAGTGCCACAGAGGAATCTGTGGCTGTTGTCGGAACAGCAAAACCCTCCCCCACCCAGAGTCCCAGGATCCATGGGAAAGGTAAGCAATGGGGGCGGTAGTGGTGGGGTTTCTCGTGGTGGCAGTCACAGGAGAGCAGGGCAGGGAGGTCAGAAGTAAAGGTAGGGGCCTGGTTCTCCACTGGTCCAATGCTCATGTCCTTGATCAAGTACTGAGTGCCTTTGACCGGGGGACTCACCTCCACCAAAGGTGACAGGCGGCCCACACTCTTTTACTAGTCATGCAGGATGCACATCAAAAGGCTTGCCTGGAGCTGGGTTAAGCCCAGCAGTGATGAGAAAAGATCCTTAAGTGGTCATTAATTGGCCACTTAAGGGTCTTCATGGGCAGCGGGGTGGGAAGTCTGCCATGGATCTTCCCGCCAGAACTTAATTCCAGTGGAGGTGAGAAGGCGATGGGGTTTAGGTGTGCCACCACCCTGGCTAATTAAGTGCCCTTCCCACCTCAAAGCTCGCCATCTCCGGGAGCAGAAGATTCTGCCCAAGGTGAAATTAAGCCACATAGAAGCTACTTCTGCAACTCTGAAAATTAGGCAGAGGCCAGATTTTGTCCTACAGTTGCTGAATCCATGGGCAGGCTCGGAAGAAAGTCTGGAATCTGGCACGGGAAGGATGCAGCTACCTGAACCTGATCATGAGGAAGCTCATAAGTATGTGTGACAGGCTTGCTGATGGACCATGCGGTTGGGTCAACTCTGATGTTCAGAGACCCACATCACCTGATCCCCATGCACGAGAAGGCACTATATTTAAAGGGCTGAAAGCCCTTTTTAAAAGTTGAAATTCTGCATGCAGTCTTTCAGAGGGAGGACTGTAATTGATCTGGCCAGCATTATCAAATGTCCGAATATCCTTACAGAAAAGTTTTGAGGGCCCAGGTTGAAGAAATCTCTATCTTCATAAAAGTTCAGTCAGTGCATTAATGGATTCAGCTGTTTTTGGAAATGTCACAATCCACCCAGTGCATCGCCCCCACAGTTCAGCAAGAACTCGCTACATGACCTCCTCCAGGCCATTCAGGAATGCAGAGGCATTCTATTTCCAGCTGATGGCCACAAAGACCATCACAAATGACCAAGGCGGCATGGTTGGAGACCACTGCGGAGGTGAGCAGCCTTGGGTTTCATCCAAGGGACTGGGTCTAGTGCCGAAAAAGGATGAATGATCCCTCCACACTGTAAGGTGAGTGTGAGTCTCCTGCTGTTAAGAAGTGGATAAAAGGTGGGCAGGAAAAGTAGGGGCACTGAATGGTTAAGGGCTAGGATGGGGGTTAAGTGGAAAGTGTTTCCCTCACCAACTTCCATAGTTGTGTAGGCTGCATGTTTGTGCATCACCAGAATCTGCATCCTCCTCTGCACATTACCCAGATTTCATGAGGAGCATAAGGATTTGAAGGGCAGCTGGGCAACTTGACACCTGATGGAACTAGGGGGCAATCTGGCAGTATGGGATTCTCCTCAGCATCACTGGAATCCTCACCTTTTCTCCCCTTATACTTTCAGGGCAAAAGGGTCCACAACGCCAGGGAGAATTCCAAGCCCTTGTCAACTCCATCCCTTGATGTGCGGCCTTGGCACAAACAAGTCTGGCATCAGCAAGTGTCGAATCACCTAAGGTATCATGGCTGCTTCCAGGATAGCAAACACACACCTGCATGATTTGCTTCTTGTGGTCACAGATTAACTACACATTGAGGAAAGACAATCTCTTTCTAGAAAATCCCCCAGAAGGAAAAAATAGTAAAATTTGGAAGATGACTGGTGCTGGTTTGAACTGGAGTTCCATTTTAAGTTATATAAGACCAGTTCGGACCAGTTTTCCTGGTTTTTCATTACTAAACATAGCTGGCTGCTCAGATGGTGCCTTGATGGCAACATGAATGTGGTCTATTGCACCTTGAACACGCAGAAAACTGGCAATGGCTGTGAATCCTGTTACCCTCTCTGCCTGGTTGCCCTTGTCCATCTGGAATCTTATTAATTCTCCTGCCCTCTCGTACAGTGTATTTATCACCTCCTTAATGTAGCGGTGAGCGGCTGCTTGGGAGCTGACACTGATGAGACCCCAGAAAGGAATCATTCACATAGAAGTTAAGAGCTGTAGTAGCTTTCAATACCACTGACATGCCCACCGTATCCCTGAACTTCCAGAAGCCCCAACTCCTCAGTCCGGTCAATGTCTGAGTAGAGTCAATAGTGCTGGGAATGTGGGAATGGGGGTTGCTGATAAGCGCCAGGGCTTCAGAATTGGATGGTGAGCAGTGTCAGGGGTATGGAAGGGTAATGGGCAGAGTCAGAGGGGCAGAACAAAGTCCTGGAGGGTGAGCAGAATTGGAGGTGTGGGGGGTTGTGCAGTGTCTGGGATACGGTGGGGGGAATGTAGGGGTGTGCAATGTTGCAGGAGGATGAGCAGTGTTGGGCATTTGGGGGGCTGACTAATGTTGACAGGAGGTAAGCAGTGTTGGGGGTGCAGGGGCAGGTGAAAGTGAGTGGCGTCGACAGCATTGGGGGTGCTACAATGCTTTGACACTCCTCCTGATTCAGTGGGGTGCATTCCTAGTAAGCTTCACACCTGCTAGGAATAGCTCTAAATAAATCAATGTAAAAATCTAGGTAAGTATCAGGGAAATAGCCACACTTACACATTGACAGGTCCTAAAGGGACTATCAGCGAGGCTTCCCATTTTTGGAGCCATTTTTGGCAACCTGGAAGTTCCGGGTTTGGGCTTAAGTCAGCTCCCCGGAACTTCCGATGCCATTGTATTCCTGAATAGCAGAGAATGTCTCAGTGTTTGCCACTGTTGGGACAGGAAAATCTGGGCCATTTTGTTCAAAATGTTACAGCTTGGAACAGAGTCCGAAATAAAAACAAAAAATGCTGGAAATACATATACCTGGAAATGCAGGTCAGGCAACACCTGTGGAAAAAAACAGAGTTCCGATGAAAGAAGATCTCGACCTGAAACATTAACTCCGTTTCTCTCCACAGATGCTGCCTGACCTGCTAAGAATTTCCAACATTTTTGTTTTTATTTCAGGGGGAGAATTTTCTCCCTGTCGGGGGGGAGCGGGCGTGGGCAGGCACGCAGCAGATTGCCGCCTGTGATCAACTGCGCGCTGCCATTTTATGTGGACAGGCAAATTATGGCCCCCCCAGTGTGACACGCACCCGGAAGCGCTGAGTGATCCCTGTGCGGGTGGGGGGAGTAGGCTGAGTCGGGGCCTGCACTCTTTTGTGCATGTGCATGAAAGGGCGCAGAAATCTCCCTGAGGCACAGAGCTGCCTCAGGGAGATTAGTTTCATTAACAATAATTTAAATAAAGAAAAAAAAAAATTTTAAGCCATGTCCCCTCATGTAACATTGTCACATGAGCTGGGACATGTCAATGAACTTTAATAAAAACTTTTATTCAATTTATAAGCACTTCATGAAACCTCATCCCGCCCATGGATGAGGTTTCATGATAAATGCAAAGGCCACCTGGGCTCTTCACCTGCCCGCCAACCTTAAGGTTGGACGGGCAGCTCCATTAATTATTTTAAATGGCCTTAATAGGCCTTTGACAGTTCGGTGGGCGCGCAGCTGACTCCGGTTCACGCCCGCCGAACTGAAAATCGGAATGACACGTGGTGACATTGGGACGCACGCCTGACATCACCAATCGTCATTTTACACGTCGGCGAGCACCCCCGCACATCGACCCAAAGATTCTGGCCCAGATTTCCAGTACTTTGCTTTTGTATTGGAGCAGATTGTCTTTTGGACTCCTTAATTAAAATATTCAATATCCTGAATATGATTTCAGGATTAGATAACGGCCAGTCCATCTATTTGGATTCAACCTGACCTTTCTAACAAAGTCACTTTCACACTCAAACATCAGATCAGGTATGTGTCGATTGAGGAGATAGTTATAAGACAATTTCCAGGGTTACATGGGAACAGAAAGAGTCGCTAAGTCATTCAGCACAAAATATTTGCTCTTGAGCAGGAAAATAAATCTCATTGAAACGTTTCATATTTCAAAGAGGATATTTTTATAAAAAAATATTTTTGTAAAAGTGGGCAAGCTGATGAGAAGAAATCTGTTCCTTGACTGTAGAATCTGGTGAAGTTATGTTAGAATTTAAGGTACCCCAATTAAAGCTCCCAAGAAAACCCAGTTCTGGGGAGTCCAGATGCTTCTTCGGTAGTGATAGTAACTTGGGCATGTTGCTAAGCTGAGCTGTAAATTGCAACATAAGTGACCTTGATAATGCTGATAGGACTTGTGCCTGCCGAGAGTAAACATGGTTCTGTGCCTAGTGAAGACAATGCAATAGTAATCAATCCTGGAGGATCAAGTCTGGCCCCTTGGTTCCCTCTGAGATTGCAAAAAAATTTCTCAACATTCTCCTCAGCTTGATCAAGGCTTCTGATGCCCCCTTTTAGATCCGCAGAATGTGCTCCAAGTTTTTGCAAGCCATGTGGGGTGGCAGCAACCCATTTCATAGAAACATAGAAAATAGGAGCAGGAGCAAAACATTCGGCCCTTTGTGCCTACTCCACCATTCAATATGATCATGGCTGATCCTCTATCTCAGCACCATACTCCCACTTTCTCCCCATACCCCTTGAAACCTTTAGAGTCTAGAAATCTATTTCCTTCTTAAATATATTCAGTGACTTGGCCTCCACAGCCTTCTGTGGCAGAGAATTCCACAGGTTCATTGCCTACTGAGTGAAGACATTTCTCCTCAGTTTCTCTATTCTTCTCAGTCCTAAATGGCCTACCCCGTATCCTGAGACTGTGACCCCTTGTTCTAGATCCTGACAGCCAGAGGAAACATCATCCATGCATCCAGCCTGTCCATCCCTGTCAGAATTTTATATGTTTCAATGGGATCCCCTCTCATTCTTCTAAACTCCAGTGAATACAGGCCTAATCAACCCAATCTCTCCTCATTCGACAATCCTGCCATCCCAGGATTCAGCCTGGTGAACCTTCGTTGCACTCCCTTTATGGCAAGTATATCCTTGCTTAGGTAAGGAGACCAAAACTGCTCAAATCTCCAGGTGTGGTCTCACCAAGGCCTTGTTCAGCTGCAGTAAGACACCCTTGCTCCTGTACTCAAGTCCTCTCACAATGAAAGCTAACATATCATTTGCCTTCTTAACTGCTTGCTGCACCTGCATGCTTGCTTTCAGTGATTGGAGTACAAGGACACCCAGGTCTCTTTGTACATCAACATTTCCCAATCAGTCACCATTTAAAATAATACTGTGCCATTCTGTTTTTCCTACCGAAGTGGATAACTTCATACATATCCACATCATACTGCATCTGCCATGTATTTGCCCACTCACTCAACTTGTCTAAATTATCTTGAAGCCTCTTAACATTCTCCTCATCACTCACATCCCCACCAAATTTTGTGTCATCAGCAAATTTGAAAATATTACATTTAGTTCCCTCATCCAAATCATTGATATATATTGTGAATAGCTGGGATCCGAGCACTGATCCATGCGGTACCCCACTAGTCACCGCCTGTCACTCCAAACAAGACCCATTTATTCCTACTCTCTGTTTCCTGTCTGCTAACCATTTCTCAATCCATGTCAATATATCATCCCCAATCCCATGTGCTTTAATTTTGCACACTAAACTCTAAGGTGGGACTTTGTCAAAAGCTTTCTGAAAATCCAAATCCACCACATCCATTGTTTTTTCCTTATCTATTCTGCTAGTTACGTCCTCAAGAAAGTCCAGTAGGTTTGTCAAACATGCTTTACCTTTCATAAATCCATGTTGACTTTGTCTAATCCCGTTGATATTTTCTAAGTGTCCTGTTATCAAATCCTTTGTAATAGACTGTAGCATATTCCCTACTACTGATGTTAGGCTAACCGGTCTGTAATTCCCTGTTTTCTCCCTCTCTCCTTTTTTAAATAGTGGAGTTATATTTGCCACCTCCAATCTGTTGGGACTGTTCCAGAATCTACAGCATTTTGGAAGATGACAACCAATGCATCCAGTATTTCCATGCCCACCTCCTTTATTACCCTGGGATGTAGATTATCAGGCCCAGGGGATTTAATGGTTTTCAGTCCCATTAATTTCTCCAGCACTATTTTTTAGTAATACTAATTTCTTTCAATTCCTCCTTCGCACCATACCCTTGGTTTCCTAGCATTTCTGGGAAGTTATTTGTGTCTTCCTCCACGAAGACAAAGCTAATGTATTTGCTAAATTGCTCTGCCATTTCCTTGTTCTCTATTATAAATTCTCCTATTTCAGACTGTAAGGGATCGATATTTGTCTTCATTAATCTTTTTCTTTTCGCATAGTTATAGAAGCTTTTACAGCCTGCTTTTATGTTCCTTGCAAGTTTATTCTAATACTCTATTTTTCCCCTCTTAATCAAACTCTTGGTCCTCTTTTGCTGAATTCTAAACTGCTCCCAATCCTCAGGTTTGCTACCTTTTCTAGCAACTTTATAGAACTCCTCTTTGGATCTAATACTATCCTTAATTTATTTTGTTAGCCATGGTTGGGCTGATTTTCCTGTTGTGTTTTTGCACCAGTAAGGAATGTATAACTGTTGCAATGCATACATTCGTCCCTTAAATACTAGCCATTGCCTATCCACTGTCATGCTTTTTAATGAAGTTCCCCAATTTATCTTGGCCAACTCATGCCTCATACATTCGTAGTTTCCTTTGTTTAGATTCAGGACCCTAGTTTCAGATCGGACTACTTCACTTTCCATCCTAATGAAGAATTTTACCATGTTATGGTCGCTTTTCCCAAAAGGACGCCACACAACAAGATTATTAATTAGGAAGATATAATAATGTTGTTGGAATTTATTGTAGAGTAATAGTGGGGTTTGAGTCTATGGGCAGAATCTTCAGGTCAGCGAGTGGGGGCGGCCCCCTCTCGCCAACGCATAAAATGACGCACGGTGACATCAGGCCTGCGTCCTGACATCATCGCGCATCATTCAGATCTTCAGTTCGGCAAGCACGCACTGGAGTCGGCTGCGCGCCCACCGAATTGTCAAAAGCCTATTAAGGCAATTTAAATTCAAATTGAAATAATTAACACCGCTGCCCATCTAACCTTAAGGTTGGCGGACAGGCGAAGAGCACAGGCGGCCTTCGCATTTTTCATGAAACCTCATCAACGGGCGGTGTGAGGCTTCAGGAAGGTTTTAAAACATTAATAAAAATTTTTAATACAATTCATAGACATGTCCCAGCTCATGTGGCACTGTCACATGAGGGGACATGTCTTTAATTTATTATCCCTTCGTTAAAATATTAAAAAATCAAAGAGCTGCCTCAGGGAGATTTCTGCGCTCTTTTGCGCATGTGCGCAAAAGAACACAGGCCCCAAATCAGCTTACTCCCCCCGCCCGCACAGGTAGCGTTCAGCCCGCCCACATAAAATGGCGGCGCGCAGCTGATCGCGGGTGGCGATCGACTACGCGCCCGCTCCCACCCAACCCCCCCGACGGGGAGAAAATTCTCCCCTATGGGTCTTTGTGTGTGCGTGTGTGTGTGTGACTTAATTGAATTAAAGGCAGCTGGTCTGAAGGCTTTGATGTATCAGAAAATAAGCTAGGTTTGAAATGTTTAGTAGGTAAACATGGGGGAAGTTTTAGAACGTAAGGTGTAAAGGGAATTTTTAAATAAACCAGACTAGTTTGAATTCAAAAGAAGGGGTGAAATGTTTCACCTAACCAGGAGAAGTTAAGAAACAGTGGGCAGAATTTTGCCCTTGATGGGCGGGCGGGCCCCACCGGCTCGGTGGTGGGCGGACAGCCAATCGCCGCCGCCGAAAAGGTCCCCTCCGCCATTTTAAGTTGGCCCGCCCAGCGGGCCGCCTGACAGGAAGCGCTATGCGCTTCCTGTGCGGTGGTGGGGGGGAGGGATTCCCCAACTGTCAGAGTGCACACTTTCGCGCATGTGCACGAAAGAGCGCACATCTCCCTGAGACTAGGTGCTGCCTCAGGGAGATCGATGAAAGGTTTGTAAACTTCAAAAATAGAAAAATAAAAAAATTATTAACATGTCCCCCTCATGTGACAATGTCACACAAGATGGTACATGTTAATAAAAAGCACAGAAACTTTATTTAACTTTTTAAAAACAGATATGAAACCTCATCCCGCTGGTGGATGAGGTTTCATGTTATTTCAGAAGCCCGCTGGGGCTCATGGTCTGCCCACCAACCTTAATTGAGGCCATTCACAGGTTGGCGGGTGGACAGCTGATTTTGCTGCGCTCCCGCCTTCCTGAATATTTAAATGGGGCGGTCATCCCGTGCCATTTTCGTGTCGGCGAGCGGGCCCCGCCCCCAGCTCGCCGACGGAAAATTCTGCCCAGTGTGTTTATTTTACCCAAAGATTACTGTTAAAATTGGTACTATGAGAGATTTTTATTATTAGAGAGGTAAAGTTCAAAGACATAGTGAAAGAATGCGAATTTGCATTCAAAGGGGAAAATATATATAAAGGAGAGAAGGTTGGGTGCAAGGAAAGGCATTCTAAGATCTAACAAGTGTGAAAAGCCTCCAGCATCCAAGCCTCAAGCTGTTGTCTACAAGGAACCAAAGCTGAGAAAAACTTAGTTTGAATTTGACTGCCCAGGGTATCGTGTTACTTTGCCTGGGTCTTTTAAAATCTATGTGTCTTACTGTTGCCTTAACAGAGGTGTATTTCGGAGTTAGATTAATCAGGGGAGGTAGGAGTTATCATAGTAAACATAGAAAAATAGAAAATAGGAGCTGGAGTAGGCCATTTGGCCCTTTGAGCCTGCTTCGCGATTCATGGCTGATCATCCAACTCAATAGCCTGCTCCCGCTTTCTCCCCATATCCTTTGATCCCTTTCGCTCCAAGAGCTATATCTAACCCCTTCTTGAAAACATACAATGTTTTGGCCTCAACTACTTTCTGTGGTAGCGAATTCCACAGGTTCACCACTCTCTGGGTGAAGAAATTTCTCCTCATCTCAATCCTAAATGGTCTACCTTGTATCCGCAGATTGTGACCCCTGATTCTGGACTTCCCCACCATCGGGAACATCCTTCCTGCATCTACCCTGTCTAGTCCTGTTAGAATTTTATAGGTTTCTATGAGATCTCCCCTCATTCTTCTGAACTCCAGCGAATATAATCCTAACCGACTCAATCTCTCCTCATATGTCAGTCCCGCCATCCCAGGAATCAGTCTGGTAAACCTTCGCTGCACTCCCTCTATAGCAAGGACATCCTTCCTCAGATAAGGAGACCAAAACTGCACACAGTGTTCCAGGTGTGGTCTCACCAAGGCCCTGTATAATAGCAAAAAGACGTCCCTGCTCCTGTACTCGAATCCTCTCGCTATGAAGGCCAACATACCATTTGCCTTCTTTACCACCTGTAGTAATTTGTAAACTTGTGTGTATGCTTAAAATAATTTTTTATAGTTTAATAAAGGTATAATTTAGTCCTTTAAGAAACCTATAAGACTTTGTGGACTTTTTACTGAATTCAAAGCCCACATCTCGAAACAAGTGCAAATCGCAAATAGTTGTGGCAGCTGCCTCAAGTTTCCCTCTGGGATTTGGGCAGCTTGGCATCCGCCTGCCATAACATATGGGGGAGAAATTTCTCCCCATTGGGGGGGTTGTGCGGGGGCAGGCGCGGACCCAATCGCGCCCCCGATCAGGTCTGCACCGCCATTTTACGTGGGTGGGCGGGGGCGGGGTTTCCTGAGTCGGGAGTGCACTCTTTCGCGCATGCGTGCAAAAGAGTGCACAAATCTTCCTGAGGCACAGGGGTGCCTCAGGAAGATTAGTTTGAAGTCCAAAAAGTTTATTAAAGTGGTGAGAACATTTTTATGACATGTCCCCTCATGTGAAACTGTCACATAAGCTGGGACATGTGCATTAATTTCAATAAAAATTTTTGTCAAAATTTAAAATCAGTCATGAAACCTCATCCTGCCGGTGGATGAGGTTCCATGAAAAATGCGAAGGCCGCCTGGGCCTTAAGGTTGGACGGGCAGTGGTGTTAGTTATTTCAATTGGAATTTAAATGGCCTTAATAGAACTTTGACAGTTTGGCGGGCGGCACCTGACTCAGCTGTGTGCTCGCCGAACTGGAAGTCTGAATGACGCGCCGTGACGTTGGAACGCATGCCCGTAATTTTACACCTCGGCGAACGGGCCCCGCCCCCGCTCACTGAGCTGAAGATTCAGCCCCTGGTTACTGTTCCCTAAAGGACCTGACAAGATCATTAATTAACCCCTTCTCATTGCACGGTACGAAATCTAAAAAAGTTGGGACCTGACCCTACCTGTCGGATGTCTGCTCTGAGGTGGAGATGTTGATGCAGGGGGTGACGTGAGGATGTTCCCGTCTGTGCCACCCAACAGGACCAATCTCACAGGCCGGTATGTCAGTAAGCCTGCAAGTAGGCAGAGGCAGCCTTGAGACTTCATTTAAGCATAATTTCCATTGATTGCACCCACCCTCTCTTACATGGAAGCTGTGAATGTTCTTTCATCTGATTGTTCAGATTTCATTTGTCTCGCTCATGACCAGTCAACTGGAGTTTCAGGAGTGGCAGACAAACCTGGATACATTGGCTGTGGATTATGCAACTGTGACTGTGTAAAAACACTGCTGGGGGAATTTTAATTTGGGTGAGTGCATGTGTTTGTGTTTCCCTTTCCTGGGACTGTAGTTCAGAATGCCTCTTCTGCTACTAATGCAGAACAGAGTTAATCTTTTTTGTGCCACCAGTAAGAAAAAATGCAAAGCATGTTATATAATTAAATTTATGTAATGTCCTCAAAATGTAATTTATTTTTGCTTAGAATTGTGATATAGCAATTGTGGAAACTGCCCAAGAATTTTGTACTCCTGGAAAAATGCAAGTACTTAGAGAAGCAAGCTCCAACCCATTAATATCTGTATGACTCCAGTTTATTAGGCTGCATGTTTGCAATCCCCCTGGGGAGGTGGGGTGTTAATTTCAAAACATTAATCATTCAACTGGAGAAATATTGGTGTCAGTTTTGCAATTTAACTTTGGGTCCACAGGTTTTCTTGGCTTCCTGAAACTCCCCAGTAATGAAACCATGACAGGATGCCACCTTAAAGAGGATGAATGATAACCTAGGATATCATTCTTCCTGTTTAAGGTGGCATTTGTGGAATGCAAGCCACTGAGGGCCTGCATGCGCTCATTTAATTGCTGCATTTGGTGCCTCATGCAAGTGCCCACACTTTCCATGGATGAAGACATCATGTCACTCATGCACTCGCTCCAAGCATGCACAGTACAGATAGAATGCCTGCCATTATATTGCAAATTCTTTGCTGTTGCTCCAGAAGTATCATGGCCATCAATCCTCCCCAAGTTTCTGCATCTGTGTCCAGCTAAGCAGAGCTTGGAGTGTCCAGCAGCCTCCGATGTGGACTCTCCACTGCTGACCCTGTCTCCACCATCTGCTCTTGCTCATCTGTGTGAGTTACCAGGTGAAAACCAACTGTCTGCCATTTCAAAGGGCTTTAAAAGTCAACCATGCAGCGTCACTTGTTCTGTTCCTGAAAGACATTAATCAACCAGTTCGATTTTTAAAATAATGTGGCAGCCTTCATGACCATTTATTTTATATTCCCAGCTCAAAAATCACCAGACACATGGAATTCAGTTTTGCAACATGTCATGCTGGTATTTGAACTTAGGAGCTCTGTTAGTTTGACAGAATTTGAATCCAAGTCAAGCCACAGTGCACAAATGAGACATCCCCTATATACAGCGGTTATCTTGAAAATGATAAATTACTTTGCTAAATGTACATATTTAAGGTTCATGAGACAATAATTACTATATTAGAACTTAAAATAACTTTAAAATAAACATGTATTCTTGAAAAGGAACCATTTGCAGGACTATGGAGGAAAAGCAGGGTAGTAGGAGTAATTGGATATCTTCTTCAAAGGTCCGCAAAGGCACAATGGGCCATATGATCTGCTTTTGTGCTGTATGCTTCTATGAATCTCTGAATTCTTATTGGTGTGTGGTAATATCACCTTATGATGCTAACACTGTCTCATCGTGACTAAAAGGCAGCATTGGAGGAATAGAATTGAGGCACTGTGAGATAAAGTGGTTAAGTGTCACAGGCTCTTTCCATTTGTGTAATTTCTGAGCATTTGTGTAGTTTCACAGTGCTAATGAACAGTTCATGGCAACAGGACAGAACAACAGTGAAATTCTATAACGTCAAAAGGAAACTTACTGTCTTGTCAGCAGCTGATACAGCTAGTGACCAGGGGACATTCAGCAGTGCCATCGGACAAGATGAGGCAAGAACATGCCGAATTGCAGATAACACTGAAATATATGCTAAAGCATAATATAAAGCTTAAACTGCAATCTCCAACCTTTTTTTCATGTGTCACAAGAATGGGACAAAAGTCTGTATTTACAAATCTTATGCTAACTGGGAATTTGAGTCAAGCTGCCTGGTTTAAATTTCAAATAATGCTTGGCAGTTAACTGTCAGTCACCATCACTGGTGTACTCTCCAGGGCAATGCCTCTACCAATCAGAGTCCACTTGCCAACCAATCAGCACTCTCTTCTCATACAGTATAAATTATTGTTTTCCCCTTATATTGGTATTCTTGCAAAATGTCCTGATGACTGTAAGACGAAAAGCTTCGAAATGTCTCTTTTTTCAGCAATACTCAAATTCTGTACTATCAAATAACTATTTGCTAACTGGGAACATTAAATTAAATATTGTAATAAAATGTCATACTGGACTCTTCCAGGTCATATTGGAACAGAAATCAGTGGAGGGGCATTGTATCATCACATTGGCCAGAGCAGAACAATTACTCCATGTTATTTGTAATTTGGCACATTTGCCATCACCAGGTATAGTGCTGGGAAGAAAGCCTGGCACCTCATTGATAGTTAATTGATACAATTCTTCCAAAGTATGAAGGGATCATATATTTGTTTACAAAGTTGTTTGAAATTTCATTGCAGGGCTAACAGTATAGAAGGAAAAATCCTAAAATGGAGAGCTAGGTTCCATGCTATCACCATTCAGTGCAGTCTTTATAACACTGCTGAGGCAAGGCCTATGGGATCTCCAACTAAACAGGATGTGACTGGGAGGGTAGCACAAGGTTCTAAAATATTAAATGCTTCCCTTTCCTGGAAATACAGTGCAGAATGCCTATGTTGTTACTAGTGCAGAACAGAATTAACCTTTTTTATACCAACAGTAAGAAAAAATGCAAGGCATGTCATCTAATTAAATCTATGTAGTGTTCCCAAAATGTAATTTATTTTTGCTTAAAATTGTGGTACAGCACTTGTGGAAGCTGCATAAGAATTTTGAAATTTCGTTAACATATCTCATAACTCAGAATTACAAATAAGAATTACAATTGAAATAAATAGCTTGCTAGAACTATATTCAAGCCTTTGGTATGTTCTCCATTTTTTCAAATTGTAGAAATTGCTGGAAACATCTCTACTCTGACTAGAACAGAATACTAATATAAGCATGATGTAGACTTCTAATGGACTAGAGTTAGGTCAATGAGGCTGCAAGCAGCTGCTGAGTGTTGCTGCATTGCAGCAGAGAATAGAAGTCCTTGAACACCCTTGCTGGTCTGTGAATGTAGTGAAAGAGGAACTGCTGTGGGGTTGGGTATCAATGGATTTAGAACACAACATATCCCTTAATAAGACTTTCTGAAATATTTTAGTTCCTTCAACAAAGGTAAATTAAGCAGAAACCAGGAAGCTAAAAAATAGAAGGAAGGAATTCTGTCAAAGATATGTTTAGTTTTCAATAAATACCTATTGATGTAAGAGATTGGGATGAATTTTCGGGTCCTGTCAACGGTGCGCATGAGTGGAAAGTTTAGAGAGGCTAAAAGTCGTAATCCTGCTGGCAGGAGGACAAATCAGAATTTTCCCCTCACCACTTTTATAGTGGCTGACTGTGGGTCAGATTTCCTGCTGACCTATGACAGGAACCAGATCTGCATGTGTTAGCATGTCATGAATACTCATTAAAAACGCATCTCACCGAAATCAGGTTCCCCCTCCTTTATTATATGCCTCGCCAGTGGGAAATTAGACCAGTCTCATTCAAGACCGGATATAAGTGGCGTGCAGCTGTCCACCCTCATTTCGCTCGTGACTTCGAGGCAAGTGCAATATTCGGAGTCTGCCTGTAACAGTGCTGCTCCAGGTCCTTAGCAATTACAGTTTTGGCACACACTGGTGGGGGTTTATGCTTGGTCCACCCACAGTGGTGCCACGGGTGCTGAACTGGGCTGCTCATGGTGGGTGCCACAGGTGTTGAGCTGGGCTGCTCACGGTGGTTATCACGGGCGTTAGGCTGGGCTGCTCACGGTGGGTGCCGCAGTTATTGAGCTGGGCTGCTCATACTGAGTGCTGCAGGTATTGAGCTGGGCTGCTCACGGTGGGTGCCGCAGGTATTGAGCTGGGCTGCTCATACTGAGTGCTGCAGGTATTGAGCTGGGCTGCTCACGGTAGGTGCCGCAGGTATTGAGCTGGGCTGCTCACGGTAGGTGCCGCAGGTATTGAGCTGGGCTGCTCACGGTGGGTGCCACGGGTGTTGAGCTGGGCTGCTCACGGCGAGTACCACGGGTGCTGAGCTGAGCTGCTCATGGTGGGTGCCGCGGGTGTTGAGCTGGGCCGCTCACGGTGCATGCTGCAGGTGCTGAGCTGGGCTGCTCACAGTAGGTGCCGCGGATGTTGAGCTGGGCTGCTCACGGTGGTTGCCACGGGTGTTGAGCTGGGCTGCTCACGGTGGGTGCCACAGGTGTTGAGCTGGGCTGCTCATGCTGAGTGCCGCAGGTATTCTGCTGGGCTGCTCACAGTGGTTGCCGCGGGTGTTGAGCTGGGCTGCTCACATTGGGTGCCACATGCGTTGAGCTGGTCTGCTCACGGTGGGTGCCACGGTCGTTGAGCTGGGCTGCTCATGGTGGGTGCCGCGGGTGTTGAGCTGGGCTGCTCACGGTGGTTGCCGCTGGTGCTCAGCTGGGCTGCTCACGGTGGTTGCCGCGAGTGTTGAGCTGGGCTGCTCATGCTGAGTGCCGCAGGTATTGAGCTGGGCTGCTCATGTGGGTATTGAGCTGGGCTGCTCATGGTGGGTGCCGCGGGTGTTGAGCTGGGCTGCTCACGGTGGGTGCCGCGGGTGTTGAGCTGGGCTGCTCATGTGGGTATTGAGCTGGGCTGCTGACGGCGGGTGCCACTGGCATTGCGATGGGCTGCTCATGGTGGGTGCCGCAGGTATTGAGCTGGGCTGCTCATGGTGAGTGCCGCAGGTATTGAGCTGGGCTGCTCACGGTGAGTGCCGCAGGCATTGAGCTGGGCTGCTCACAGTGGGTACCACGGGCGTTGAGCTGGGCTGCTCACAGTGGGTACCACGGGTGTTGAGCTGGGCTGCTCACGGTGGTTGCCGCGGGTGTTGAGCTGGGCTGCTCACGGTGGGTGCCACGGGTATTGAGCTGGGCTGCTTATGCCGAGTGACGCAGGTATTGAGCTGGGCTGCTCACTGTGGTTGCCGCGGGTGCTCAGCTGGGCTGCTCACAGTGGTTGCCGCGGGTATTGAGCTGGGCTGCTCATGCTGAGTGCCGCAGGTATTGAGCTGGGCTGCTCAAGGTGGGTGCTGTGGGTATTGCTGGGCTGCTCATAGTGGGTGCTGTGGGTATTGAGCTGGGCTGCTCATGGTGGGTGCTGTGGGTATTAAGCTGGGCTGCTGACGGCGGGTGCCACTGGCATTGCGATGGGCTGCTCATGGTGGGTGCCGTGGGTATTGAGCTGAGCTGCTCACGGTGAGTGCCACGGGTGTTGAGCTGGGCTGCTTACGGTGAGTACTCCGGGTGTTGAGCTGGGCTGCTCACGGTGGGTGCCGCGGGTGTTGAGCTGGGCTGCTCACGGTGAGTACTGCGGGTGTTGAGCTGGGCTGCTCACGGTGAGTACTGCGGGTGTTGAGCTGGGCTGCTCATGGTGAGTACTGCGGGTGTTGAGCTGGGCTGCTCACGGTGGGTGCTGTGGGTGTTGAGCTGGGCTGCTCACGGTGAGTACTGCGGGTGTTGAGCTGGGCTGCTCATGGTGTTGAGCTGGGCTGCTCACGGTGGGTGCTGCGGGTGTTGAGCTGGGCTGTTTACGGTGGGTGCTGTGGGGGTTGAGCTGGGCTGCTCACGGTGAGTGCCGGGCTACTCAGGGATGACAGCATTGTGTGCTGCGTGCCCCAGGCAGGGCTGCACTCTAAAACAGAGACCAGCATGGTGACCCATGGTGGGGTGGGGGGAGGGAAACGGATGACAGAGACACAAGAGTAAAGTGGGTATGGTGGTTTAGGGGATGCAGAGAAGAAGACTAAGACATGAGGGTGAAGGGGGTATAGTGGTGTTTGAGAGGGGATGCACGGTAGCAGGTAGAGGGAAGATTGAAGGTAGGGTAGCTGGATTCCAGCATGAAACACTGGAATGCAGACACAGAAGTTGGGGGGGATGGTGGTTGGAACTCAGATTGCATGAATGTGAGGGGATGTCGCAGACTCTGGAGCAGGAAAGGGGGAAGGGTTAGTGTGGCACGTGAGGCAAGGATTGCACATTGACCCATGAGTGGTGTCAGGGTTGGGCAGGCTTGCACAAGAGGGACAGGTTGCACAGAGACTCAGGGAGGGGGAATGGTCTTGTGGCCAGTCTTGAAAGATTTGGGGAGCTGAGCAAAAGACAATCATAGTCCCTGGACTGGGGCAAAGAGATCTGGGTTGAGAGATTATCGGCAGTCCTGAGGGTCTGTGGACCACTTAGTCAGGGTGAGAGAATTAAAGACAGTCTGGGGGTCTGTGGACCATTTAGTTAGGATGAGAGATTGAGGCAGTCCTGGGGCTTTGCAGGCTATGCAACAGGGCTATGTATGGCATGCACGTCATCTTCCCATTCCATGGAGGGGCAAGACCTGTGTGTTCAATGGGGATTGGGCACAGCTTGGAGTGCAAGGCACGGTCATAGTCTCACAGTCGATAGTGATGGGGGTGGGGTCTGGCTTGGTACTGGGCTGCAGATGGGATGGTCATCGTCAGGGGAGGCATCTGCAGCCTGTATATTTGGAAAACATAATAGGGGGGTGGGGTACTCGAAGCTTTCTTGTAGTCGGGGTGGGTGGGGGGGCTGGGCTGTATGTCACCATGCACACAGCCTCAGGATGGGGAGGGGTGAGGTCCACATGGGGCATGGGCACATCAACAGTGATGGGTTCAGGGAAGAGGGCTGGAATGTCCACCACAATGACAATGGGATCTAAGGTTACTGGGGGTGGCTGGAGAATCACTAGAGCGAGCTGTACCTGCACATTGTGAGGTTCAAGGAAGATCGGGGGCATCCCGGACACTGACAAGAAGAGGGTCAAAGCTGGTCTCAAAGTAAAAATGCAGTGCCGCCATCTTGAGACCTCAAAGTTATGATGCAGTTCAAATTCAAAATTGGAAAAGAATCTGCATGGGAGCGGTCTGAGGCAGTGTGGGAGGAGCCCACAGCACTCTCAGGTCTGGCTGCTGGGTGATAAAGGGTACTCACTGAAAAGATGGCTCCTGACACCTGTGCGTCATTCTCAAAATGCCTTGGAAGTTAGAGACAATGCCGTGCATAACTCGACAAGATCCAATATAGAGCAGACCATCGGGATCCTAAAGATGCGCTTCCGATGCTTGGACCACTCAGATGGGACTCTGCAATATTCTCCACAGAGGGTATCCCGCATAATTATGGCGTGTTGCGTCCTGCACAACCTGGCATTTCGAAAGGGAGATGATTTGCAGAGGGAGACATGGAGAAGGCTGAGAACTCCTCAGATGTTGAAGACCTGGAAGAGCATGAAGCTGAGGAGGAAGATGGTGGTGAGCTTCCACGAGAGATCAGTGCGGAAGATGTGCCTATGAGACACGATTCCTGGAGGAGTAAGGTGCAGACAAGGGGACCTGAGCGCATTTCTCTTGTCCCTTAGTGGCATGCCAGTGATCTAAAAGGCCTTTACAACCACTCACATGGAGAGCAAGTTCAGCTTTCGGCCTTGGATCTCCAGTGGTCAGGTTTCACCAGGCCCTAATCTTTGAGAAGGTCAGCAGCCAAAGCTGCAGTCAGCCACTCTGTGAAGTGAAAGGCAGCTCACCAGCACAAACCCTGTGTCAACTGAACTTGATGCAATCGTGGCCTCCTGAATGAGACACTTCTTGCAGCCACAGAGATATGCACATGAATGGAGAGGCCATCATGGCTGCAGGTCCTGCACCGGCACTAACAATGAAGACAGCTATTTGAAGATCAGTCAACATTACTGGTAACCCTTCAAGGCAATTGAGTACGCATAACTCTGTGGTGTCTTGTAAGGAATAAAAGTTCATGACACAATTTGCAGTCACTTTCAATAAAGAACTTGACACATCTCCCTGACATTATACATTGGGCAGGTAACTTAAATGAGTCAGTGAGACATCACATAAACGTGAGGTTCATAAAAGGAAGTGATCAAGGAGTGGGAGCTTAGGGCAATCTTGTAATAAAAGGGCACATAGATGCATAATGACGATGCATTCAAATGGCGAGACCATTGTCGGGAGCAACAAATGTATTTCCAAAGGTGTATGATATAAACAATGAGTGAACATCCATGAGCCAGAAGTGATATCAGTGTTTCTTAATCCTTCTAACCCTACCACTACATCTCGCTGCATCTCTGACATCCACTGCAGAAGCTGAGGCAGCCTGCTGAATGCTATGCCTTGTTGTCTTTGATGACTTTGGCTGGCGTTCTCTGGAGGACCAAGACCTGGAGGGCCCTGCCGTACTTTGGGTGTCCTGCTGTGGGGCAGGTGCACCCTCCTCGGCCTGTGCAGCTAGAGGTGAGGGGGTCACAGGAAGAGGGGCTTAGGATCGGCTATACGCTTGGAGTCATCTGAGTAGATGGACCCGGGATTACCAACTGCTGGTCCTCCCGCCTTGGGTGCCCGAGGGCCCCTGCCTAACTCCTTGAAGAGAAAGGGCACCTGGATTGAGATAGAAGTATCCCCCCCCACCCCCACCGCCTATAGTCATTGATGAATACCACCAGTGCCTATAGCAAAGGAGTGCATATTCGAGCACAAATCCAGCAGAATCTGCTGGACCAAGGTCTCCAAGGCGGCCGCCATCCACCCCATGGGAACCTCGAGGCGCTCACATGTCGGAGCCACAACATTGGACAGAATGTGGACGGACTCCTCCAGCCTTTGCCCTGTCTGTTGACTGCCTCTTGCAGCTCTGCCTGATGTTCCGCCTCTTGTCTTTGTATCTCCGGCATGCTTGCGACGGCCGTTTCCAGAGGCTCATCATCTGACTCAGACTCATTGGATGCCTGTTCTCCAACAGTCCTCTGAGTGCCAGAGACTAGGCTGTCATTGCTTCTGACTGCTGCGGAGATGTGTCAGTGAGATGTTCCCCAGGATGTGACCCTGAGCCTAGTCTAGAACTATGGCCCACCAGGATTTGTGTCTTCTTTGTCTCTGCGCTGGTAGAGGGTGCAGGTGAACACAGTAACAGGTCTCCTTCAAATGGATCCTCATCTTCATCATCCCCTGGGGATGCTGGGGAGCTGGGGCTTATGTTGCCTGTGCAGGTCTATCTGGACCCGCTGAGGCCTGTATGAGAAAGAAGGTAGATTTAGTTCATGAACAGGCTGAATACATGCATGTAACATTGCATGCCACTCACTCTGAATGTCACGGTGTGTTCAATGCATGGAGGGCTCATCTGCACTGGCTTGCTGGGAGAGGCCGATCTCGCCTACACCACCGGAGCAATTTCGGTCCTGCCCTGCCAACTTGGCGGCATCCTCGAATTTGGAGAGCTCCTGGATGTTGGCCATCCCTCCTCCTATCTGGGATCTCTCCCTCTGGTTGTGGGCAAGCTCAGCCTGCATGAAGACAAATGGATGGAATGTGATGAAAAGGGTTGGAGCAGAGATTGGGAAGCATGCAGGCCTATTGTGTGTGCTGAGCCCTTCCCAGTAAGGGGTGAAGATGCTGTTTGTGCAGGATACCAGATGAGATACTGGTGAATAGGCATTCAATGCTGTTATCTCTCTCACTAATATTGTGTGAGATCCCTGAGCTGTGTGATATTTTGACTGAATAATGCCATTATGAGAGTGTGAGCTTGGAGTGAGCTGAAGGTTGACTCACTGAGCGGATAAGATCATTCACTCTCTTCCTACACTGGATGGTATTTCTCTGGCAGTTTCCCGTAGATGTTCGTGGCCTCCTAGCCGGTGAGTTGAAGTTGGTGGACCTCCTGGAACCATCCCTGGGAAAAAGAGCCTCTTGATGCTGGTGGACACCTCTAATTAAAGCTTCCAGGCAGCCGTGGCTAAACCTTGGTGCACACTTATTGTTTCTTGGAGCCATCCCCGGAACTTCCGGCCACACAGCTGAGCTGCAGAGAGTAATGTGTGTGTTCAGGTGGCATTTAAATATGGCACCAGGAACTTACTCCCTACGAGGTGACAGCAGTTGTTATTGGGCAAAAGGCTGGGACATCCAACAGTCATGAAGTCCCCTTCTTTGTTATTGGGAAACACTGATCTATAATGGGAGATTTAACTAATGAGGTACACATGTCACATATAGATGATGTTAGCTGTTACTCAGTTAGTAGCAATCTCAACTTTGAGTCAAAATATTATAGGTTAAAATTCCACTCCAGAGACTTAGGGCAGAATTTTATGGGGCTTGTAAAATTCCCTGGGTAACCTTTCCACCACCCTCCCATCTGCCCTCAACCTGTCCGCACTTTTACGAGGCGAGGTGAGGCCTGGAGGGCAGCCCACCCACAGCTCACCCACCCTTGCCCCAATTGAGGTCCTTAAGTAGACCTCAAGGTCTATTTCTCACCCAGCTTCAATTTTGCACTAACAACCAATTAAAGATAATCAGTCAAGCTCGTGGCTCATCTATGCTTGCTAGAAGTGATATACATTTACTTGCAGGGACCCATTCTCTGTAAACAAAAGGAATATGTTCAAGCCTTGCACCTTTTTTGACTTACCCGGAAGCATGGGGGGCCTGCAGCTCCCTGTTGTTTTCTCCATGGCAACGCCTCAGCCAATAAGTCAGAGTCAACTTACCAACCAATCAGCACACTTTGTCTCTTGTGGCATAAATCGTTGTGATCATTTGAAATTTGGTATTCTTGCATTTTCCCTGATGAGTGCAAGACAAAAGTTTCAGCAGCATGTCTCTTTTCAGCAATACTCCAGGGGCGGAATTTTACAGTCCCTCCCACCAGCAGGAATTTACTGGTCCCGCTGAAGTCAATGGACCTTTGAATGGCTTGCCGTATTTTACGGCCCCACCCCTGCCGTGACGGGGCTGTAAAATTCCACCGAAGTACTTCTCAGTTGCCATTGGCAGAAGGTTGGAGAACCAGAGGGCACTGAGCTAAGGTAATTGGAAAAATAAACATGAGGAAAAAATTTATTTTTTTTTTTACACAGGATGGTTAGGATCTGTAATGCAGCACCTGGGGGAGGCATATTCATTTGTGGCTTGCAAAAGAGAATTCAATCAGCCCTTGAAAAGAAAACAATTTGCAGGGCTACAGGTAAAAACTGGGGGGTGGGCCTCTGAGTTGCTTTTGCAATGAACCAGCATGGTGTTACGATCTCCAAAGAAACCGATAGTATTTAAAAATAAATTTGAACTCCAGTTAATAGCTGAAAGAATGACTCTTCAAGATTTCACCTTTTAAAACCTTTACTGTAACAAAGGACTAAAAGCACTAGACGAAACATTATTTTCCTTATGTAGGCAGCTTATTACTTAAAACTACATATCGCCCATCATATTCTTCATGGAATTACAGTCCTTTTAGCAAACAGTCCATAATTGCTCCCAGCTTCCAATGGATTTCCATATCCCACTTTCAAGAACAAAGAAAAGTACAGCACAGGAACAGGCCCTTCAGCCCTCCAAGCCTGCGCCGATCATATTCCCTGTCAAACTAAAACATGTTGCACTTCTGGGGTCCATATCCCTCTTTTCCCATCCTATTCATGTATTTGCCAAGCTGCCTCTTAAACACCACTATCATACCTGCTTCCACCACCTCCTCTGGCAGCGAATTCCAGACACTCACTACCCTCTGTGTAAAAAACTTGCCCCGCACATCTCCTCTAAAGTTTTCTCCTCTCACCTTAAATCTATGTCCCCTAGTAATTGACTCTTCCACCCTGGGAAAAAGCTTCTGACTATCTACTCTGTCCATGCCACTCATAATTTTGTAAACTTCTATCAAGTCACCCCTCAATCTCCGTCGCTCTAGTGAGAACAATCCGAGTTTCTCCAACCTCTCCTCAAAGCTAATAACCTCCAGACCAGGCAGCATCCTGGTAAACCTCCTCTGCACCCTCTCCAACACCTCCATATCCTTCTGGTAATGTGGCGATCAGAATTGCACGCAATATTCCAAGTGTGGCCTAACCAAGGTTCTATACAGCTGCAGCATGACTTCCCAGCTTTTATACTCAATACCCCTGCCGATGAAGGCAAGCATGCCATATTTCATGCATTGCCACTTTCAGTGACCTGTGGACCTGTACACCCAGATCCCTCTGCCCGTCCATGCACTTAAGGGTTCTGCCATTTACTGTATAATTCCTACCTGTATTAGACCTTCCAAAATGCATTACCTCGCATTTGTCCGGATTAAACTCCATCTGCCATTTCTCCGCCCAAGTCTCCAGCCGATCTATATCCCGTTGTATCCTTTGACAATCCTCTTCACTATCTGCAACTCCTCCAATCTTAGTGTCGTCTGCAAACTTACTAATTAGCCCAGTTACATTTTCCTCCAAATCATTTACGTATACTACAAACAGCAAAGGTCCCAGCACTGATCCCTGCGGAACACCACTAGTCACAGCTCTCCATTCAGAAAAGCACCCTTCCACTGCTACCCTCTGTCTTCTATGACCAAGCCAATTCTATATCCATCTTGCCAGCTCACCTCTGATCCCGTGCGACTTTACCTTCTGTACCAATCTGCCATGAGGGACCTTGTCAAAGGCCTCACTGAAATCCATGTAGATAACATCCACTGCCCTTCCATCGTTGATCATCTTTGTCACTTCCTCGAAAAACTCGATCAAGTTAGTGAGACACGACCTCCCCTTCACAAAACCATGCTGCCTCTCATTAATACACCCATTTGCTTCCAAATGGTAGTAAATCCTGTCACGAAAAATCTTCTCCAATAATTTCCCTACCACTGACATAAGGCTCTCCAGCCTGTAATTTCCTGGATTATCCCTGATACCCTTCTTAAATAATCATCGAGTAGTAACTTTGAGTAACCATCCTCATGTGCTTTTCTCAGTTTTTGGGAACGTTTCTTAAATCCACCTCCAGCAGTAAACCCTGTTCTGATGATTCTTCTTCCCCAAGTCAACATGAAACATATTAGCCTTGTTATCCAGGTAGAAATGCTAATTAGCTATCTTTGACCTCAACTCCCTTTCATCTTAAAAGAATACAGATAGTTTATAGCATAACTGTTTACAACCCAATATCTACATCACCTTCCTGGGACTTTGGCAGACGTGATGAGCTGCACTTTGCTCAGGACTTGAAGGTTTGTTTGTGTACCTTGCTTCAGGCAGTACTTGCAGTCATTGGTGCCAGGCTTCGCAGGCAGCACTACATTACTTTTAGGGGGGCTCACTGGCAGATTTCTACCTAGCAGACTAGGTGTAAGGTGGGGGTGGCTTTTCAGTGGCTGCAGGGCTAGGTCTTGCTGGGGGAGGGAGGAGAAGTGGCTTCAGGGAAGGGAAGAGGCTGCAGGGCGAGGGCTGTACTGAGGAAGAGGGTATCTCAGGGTATGTGTGGGGGCACTTGTGGCCTCAAGATGGTGAGGGCTGAGGAGGCAGCCTCCAGAGGAGATTAAGGCAGATGGAGATGCGAGGGTATGTGAGAGAGTGAGTGGTGATGTCCCTTGAACTGTCAGTGAGTGAGATTCTAGTGAATGTGTGACGGCCTTGTGAGTGTGTGAGTTTAGAGTGATAAGATGGTTGCCTTACCCTGGTGGAATGGATGAGATATTAATTTGTTTTCTGCACTGGATGGCCAACCTCTTGTGTGCAATATTGGCACTGACCACCTCTGCCACCGCCTCCCAAGCTGAAGTGGTGACACTGATGGGACTTCTGTGGCTGGAATGGGGATAGAGGACATTGCAGCAGTCCTCCACGGCGTCCAGAAGGCATCCCAGGGCTGCAGGGAGGGGGGGGGAGGGGGGCGGGGGGGGGTGCTGCACTCAACTTGGCTTTTGGGCCATGTCTTCACCAGAGTAGTCCCAGGCTGCATGATTGATAACAGTGTGCACGGCTGCAGTTTAAATATGGCGCCCTGCAAGAGGAAGCGGTGAGGTAACGGCGTGGTGGGCAAATCGGAGGCCACCTACCAGCGAGACAGCGTGTATCCTGTGGCTGCATAATTAATCAGGTGGGAATGGGCCAATACAGCGCAAAAGCCCGCTATTGCATTTTGTGCAAATCTGGGGCGATTCCGCATGTGTTAAATTCAGAGACTGCTACCATTGTCTCCATGCACTTTCATCTCAGCAAAACAATCTAAACCTTCCTTTGATCTCGAACAATCAAACCATCCAGGCTTACTGTCAGGCTGACTCTAGAATAGGTCACATGATCTCCCTCCATTTACCCTAAATTTAAAGCTACAATCCCAAAATATAAATAATTTTATAAATCTCAATATCATAACAATGGAAAAAAGGGACACAATGGGCCGAATATCCTCCTTCTGTGCTGTAATCATTGTGATTCTATGATTGGCCCTAAAATGCTTTGGGAGTCCTGCAGCCATGAAAGACAAATACAAATATAAAAATACAAACATAAATGCAAGTCTTTCAGATGAAAACTTGAGACAAGGAGTTGAAATATCCTGGAATAATTTCTACACAGCTGAAGAAAATAAATAGAAAACACAGTGATTAAGTATAACCTTCAAAGTAAGAATCAAATATTTATCTCTTTGTGGAAACAGGCACGTTAACAAATGGTAATCTCCTGGTATTTTAATATTTATTTCAGTGTATAATTTAAAGGTTTGCTTTCCAGATTACAGAACCTAGAGATTCCTCCTTTCATCAACCTTGACAACCTCATTCTAGAGGTCGTCAACAGCTTCACACACCTTGACACAATTAACAGCAACCTTGATGCCGAAATCAGCACCAGGATTGCCAAGGCTGCAGCTGTCATGTCAAAGTGTCAAACAGCAAACTAACCAAAAATACAAAACTTCATGTGTATCTGACTTGTGTTCACAGCAGCCTCCTTTACAGTACTGAGGCACGGACAACTTATGCAAGCCAAGAAAAACAGCTGAACAACTTCCACCTCTGTTGCCTCAGAAGAAGATTGGGCATCGTCTGGCAAGACAGATTGCCAAATATGGAAGTCTACCAGCATGCAGGGATCCCAAGCATGGTTGCCGTCTTGAGTCAGCAGCAATTCCTTTGACTGGGTCGTATGAGCCAAATGGATGATGGCCGCATCCCCAAAGACATGCTCTTTGGTGAGCTTCCTATCGGCACGAGAACAAAAGGTTGCCCATGTCTGCGATACAAGGAGGTTTGCAAGCGAGACTTCAAGTTAATTGGGATCGGAGTCAATAAATGGGAAATCCTTGCTGCTGACCAAAGCAGCTGGAGACAAGCAGTCAGGAAGGGCGAGGAAAAAGCAGAGGACATAAGAAATGACCAGATAGCGGAAAAGAGAGCTGGAAGGAAGAAACATCTGTACCAGCTGCAGAAGGAACTGCCACTCACATATCAGCCTCCACAGCCACAACAAACAATGTTCATTACAGAAGTGACATACACCCTGGGTGTTGTCCATCATTCCCCAAGATGGACTGGTGCCAAATATATTTATTTTTATACATTTATATATGATATAAAACATATATAAGCAATTTTAGTGCAGTATTGACATGCAGATACTGGTGGTATTTAAATGAGGCCAGAAGCCTGATTTGACTTGTGCCTCAGACCGGTGCACTCCACTAGCTCCACCTCTATTTTGGGTGAATTTCTTCTCCCTTTATGTTTACATAGTAGACAAGTAGTACATTATTCTTGCTTTGAGTTCAGTCTATGCTTAGAGCCTTGAGGTAAGGCTGGGCTAGAGAGCTTGGCTATTACTGCTTCCAGAAGAAAAATGCCTCGATCAGTTGAAAATTGATGCTGAATAATGACTTTCCCAGCAAGAGCAGCCATATAGACTAATTGATGTGGGTTAGTGAACCCACCTTGTTCTCAAAATGCTCTTGTGTCAAAGTATCTGCAGCTTAGTCCTCACAGGCCTGTGGAATACATAAGAGAAGAATGGTGACTTGCATTGTTGACATTGAGTGCAGTTTAAGAACTGATTTTTAAAGCTTTGTGATCACCTAAAATTGGTAATTTTCTGGCGAGTTCAGTTCTTAAGACAGCCTGCCCCAAAGAACTCTAGGAAAGCAGGTCAACTCCAGTTGCACGGTAGCACTGCAGCAAGTGCCATATCTAAAAGGAATAGGAAGTACAAGTTTTTATGGTGATCTCTTGACTTTTGTTTGTTCACAGCTCTTTGAAGATACATTCATCATGGAACCAAAACTGGCAGCATCCAAAGCAGGAGAACTGGCATTCTGATCGATTATGTGTTTCCTGCTTCAGGTGCTACTACTTCTACTCCACGATAAATGTGTTTTAGAGTGTTGTGAACCAATAACTTTAAGAGTTCACTAAAGAGTACCTGTGCTTCCTAAGGCAAAGTGAAGATGAAATAAAAGTATCTAACTGTGCCTGGGTCCTACCACACTTAGCTCCCTTTGGACAGGTTGTTTGTCACTCATTTTGGATGACAACTCTATAGTATAAGGGTCTGGCACATAAAGGGTCAACGTGGGACTGAGTACAGTACCACCCACACAGTAATGTAGGGGAACACATGACCCACGCCCTAGGGCTCCATGTAGCGTTGGACAGAGCCATGCATAGAAGCAAGCTTGGAGACAGCTCCTGGCTTGGACCTTTACTGTACCTATGTATATAGTTCGTAGTAGTTAAATACTTACTGTTGAACTACCCAAGATTACGAATACCTTAATAGGACCTACCAAACTACGCCTTTGCAACATGGTGGCAGCGAATGGAACAACCCAAAACCTCACAGAGACTGCAGAGGAAAATTAAAATCTTGGAAAACTTGAAGAAAAAAATCAAAGAAGCATTAGGACCTGAAACAAAGCTCAAGAAGCAAAGGCGCAGAAGGATTTTTTTCTTATTCATTCCTGGGATGTGGGCATCACTGGCTCAGCCATCATTTATTGCCTATCACTAAATTGCCCAGTTCCTGGATTTTGAGCCGGCCACAGCGAAGGAACGGCAATATATTTCCAAGTCAGAATGATGAGTGGCTTGGAGGGAAGCTTCCAGATGTTGGTGCTCCCATGCATCCACTGTCCTTGTCTTTCTAGATGGTAGTGGTCGTGGGTTTGGAAGGTGCTGCCTAAGGAGCCTTGGTGAGTTTCTGCAGTGCACCTTTTGGATGGTACATACTGTTGCCACTGTTCGTCGGTGGTGGAGGGAGTGAATGTTTGTGAATGGGCTACCAATCAAACGGGCTGTGTTGACCTGGAGGGTGTCAAGCTTCTTGAGTGTTGTTGGAGCTGTACTCATCCAGACAAGTGGAGAGTATTCCATCGCACTCCTGACTTGTGCCTTGTAGATGATGGCTTTGGGGAATCAGGAAGTGAGTTACTCGCCACAGGATTCCTAGCCTCTGACCTGTTCTTCACAGAATCTTAACAGCACAGAAGGAGGCGATTCAGCCCATCGTGTCTGCACTGACTGTCCAAATGAGCACTATGACCTAGTGCCATTGCCCTGCCTTTTTCCCATACCCTTGCACATTGTTTATATTCAAATAATCATTTAATGCCTTCTTGATTGAATTGAATTGAACTTGCCTCCACCACACTTCCAGGCATTGCATTCCAGACCCGAACGACTTGTTTTGTGGAAAAGTTTTTTCTCACATCACATTTGCTTCTTTTGCAAATCACTTTAAATCTGCCCTCTCATTCTTGACCCTTCCTCCCTCCACCACTCCACCACCGACGCACAGTAGCAGCAGTGTGTACCATCTACAAGATGCACTTCAGGAATTCACCAAGGTTCCTTTGACAGCATCTTCCAAACCCACGACCGCTAATATCTAGAAGGACAAGGGTAGCAGGTTGATGGGATCACCACCACCTGGAAGTTCCCCTCCAAGTCACTCACCATCCTGACTTGGAAATATATCACCGTTCCTTCACTGTCGCTGGGTCAAAACCCTGGAACTCCCTTCCTAACAGCACTGTGAGTGTACCTACACCACATGCACTGCAGTGGTTCAAGAAGGCAGCTCACCACCATCTTCTCAAGGGCAACTAGGGGTGGGCAATAAATGTTGGCCTAGCCAGTGAAGCCCACACCCCGTGAATGAGTGAAACAAAACCATGCTTCTTGGATGAAGTCAAAGGTCCTGGATTTTCGTCCTGGAATGCGGTCATCTTGGTTAATGGCCATCTCACAAACTATAAATTGGACACGGGAACCAATATTACCGTCCTATCGAACAAAGAACGGTGGCTGAGAGACCTTTTACTATGATCAACAGACACACCACTTTATGGGCCCGGAAGAGTCCAACTTCCAGTCATAGGCATGATTCTGGAACCATTAAGGTATGGTGGAAAACAGATCTTTGGCTGGTGTATGTCATCCATAACCCGTCCTTTTCACTCTTGAGCAGAGATGCCTGTGTAGCTGTGAATCTCCTCAAAACAGCAGAAGATGTCAAAACAACCACTGTCGTAAATTATACAGAACTGCAAGTTCCTGAGAGAAAGATTCTCTCAGCTCGGACTTCAGCTCTCATTTGTCTTCTCTCTTTGCAGTTCAGCTTTGTCCATTTCCATTACAGGTGCCAGAAGCTGCTCATTGGTCAGATGGTTATCATGACAACTCAAGTAGATGACAGTCAAGAGTGGAACCAGCAACGAAAAGAGCCTCAACTTCTGGCTGATGCCTTTGCAGAAATAAGCCCCAAGACCACAGAGCAGATGCTGCAATCCCCAGATATTAGAGAGGAGTCCATATGGAGCATGAGTACTGCGTTGGCCCTCATGGCCGAGTGTACTGCCTCCTCTATTGAGAGAGTGGCGACTCTCATGGAGAGGCAGTTCCAGGAATAGAATCAGGTGTTCCCGGGGTTGTGCTCGGACCTGCAAACCCTCACACAGGCAATGGCCTCAGGGGGTCAGTGCCAGTTTTGGAGATGGATGAGACACCCGGTATCCCAGCTAGGTGCCCGTCCATCAATGGAACTGAGTAACAGCCATCCATTAACGACAACACACCACACAGTCAAATGCAAAGGCAGGCTTACTACTAAGTCACACTTTCACAACAGGAAGAACCATCTTCTTTCGCAGAGTGTGTCACCGCAAACCACATGAAGAAGAAGAGAAAAAAACCAGCCCAGAGGTTGTCCACCCTGTAAAGAGCGGCAAAAACCAACACCAGCTATCACTATAATTGGGAAATCGACACAAAGAGCAATTCGATGCCAAAGAGTGGGAAGAGGATGAAAAGTCAAAGCTGGAACAACCTCCAATTTGACCAAGTTTACCTGCAACAACAGAGCCTACCAGTCGTGATGATGTAAATACATGGGGTGAACTGGGACAACTTCTAAATACGTTAGATAAAGACTTGGGGGAGATGTAGCATAAGGGACTGGCATATAAAGGGTTTATGTGGGACTGAGTACAGTACCACCCACACAGTAATGTAAGGGAACACATAACACACACACTTGGGCTCCGTGTAATGTTGGACAGAGCCATGTGTAGAAACAAGCTTGGAGACAGCTCCTACCTTGGACCTTTACTGTACCTACGTATATAGTTTCTAGTAGTTAATAAATACTTACTGTTGAATTACTTAAAACTACGAATATCTCAATAGGACCTACTGAACTACATCCAACACCTTACAACAAACTCCTTCATCAGAGTTGATCCCATGATTTGCACATTGATTGAGTGTAAAGGACCACATGGATTTCAAATTACCCTCACAGGTCCTTCCCCCAGAATCTCCCCCTTCTCAAATCTGTGGAATTGACCAGATATTTCTTTGCTGGCTCAAAGGTTTGCAGTGTTATGTATGGTTATTAACACAGCTAGAGAGCATCATACAGTGAGTGCTGTCACAGGTTCTTTTCATCCTGATGAAAGCTTAAATTGAAACATTTTTAACCTATTCAGGTGGATATTAGAGATCCCATGGCACTATCCAAAGAAGAGCAAGGGAGTTCTCTGGTATCCTGGCCTACATAACTGTTCTTGCAGCAATACACACCAAATAGTGAAATGTGGCAGTGACAATGCCTGTAACAGAAAATATGAAAGTATATCTCAGAGTGGAAGATTGAACATATTAAAAACATTAATTTTAAGTTCCTTTGGCATTTTACAGAAAAGGACCTTTTTAATCAGCTGATTGGACTATTGGTAACTTATAACTGTGGGATCCAGCTGAAGTGTTCAACCACAGTTTGCATAATGTATTGTAGGGAACCTTGGAAAATATTTATGACAGATCCAAAAACAACAAATCAACATTGATGAATCCACAGACATAAAGGGGGCAAAAATTTATGATACCCACCAGCGGGTTTGCAGGCCCCGGGTTGGGGCTATAAAATTCCTTTGGTGGCCTTTCTGCAGCTCTCCATCCCTACAATTTTACCTGGGGCGGGCAAGGCCTGGGGTGGCCTGCCTGCCCTCAGAAAAATTGAGGCCCTTAAGAGCCACTTCCTGCCATGGCCTCAACTGAGGCTGGCGGGAGGAGTTCAGGAGCAGGTGGGAAGCCCAGCAGATCACCCTGCCTAGGTCTCGGGTATGAAGAGAGGGGTGGCAGTCACTTCCCTGAAGGGTCCCTTTCCACAGTCCCATCCTGTGGATGAGGTTTCCAAAAAAATGCGAAGGCCGCTTGGCCTTTTCGCCTGCCCGCCAAGCGTTAGGTTGCACAGGCAACGAAAAGATTTACCTTAATTGATTATTTAATGGGCTTAACAGGCCTTTTAAATATCGGCAGGCACACTGCTGAGTCCAGCGCGTGTCCGCCAGCCGAACTATTGTGTGTCAACGCGCGTCATTTCATGCTCCAGCAGGTAGGGCGCACACTTGCCCGCCGAGCAAAAGCTCCTGCCCATAGACCATAGATAATAAAAATTCTGTCAAAACATTTTTTAAAAATTAATCTCGGGAACCTCATCCAAAGGCTGCAAGACCGATATGCCCACCTGCCAACTGTAAGGTTGGGCAGGCAGTGAAAAATCGCTCTTAATTAATACTTTAATGGCCTTAATAGGTCTCTTTATTGTCGGCGGGCGTGCTGCTGACTTTGACGTGCACCCACTGACTGAAATATCGCGCAAGTGCGCATTGACGTCGGGACGCTCGCCCTATCTCATCGTGCGCTGTTTTACGCCCAATCGAGTCGGGTGCACGCCCGCCCGTGGGATGTAAAATTCTGCCCCAGGACTTAGAACCTGGGGACTGCTTGTAGTCCCAGTCCTTGCCACTGCTGTCACTGGCACTGCTGGTACTACAGAGTTGCCGGCCAGATTGGCTGACAACTCTCATGAACCGGGACTTCCACCCGAGTGAGAGGAACAAGTCCCATCCCCAGGCTATTAACACTCCTTGGAGCATTAAGTAGCTGTGGGGCTGCTGTGATCAGTGGGATTGCGTTGCCTCCCACCGACTCTTCAGGTGATGGGCTGAAAAACCCTGTCACCTCTGAAAACACTGCCCATGATGTAGTTACCTGCGTGCACTTTTTTACCCTCTAACATGTTGCTGAAAATGAGCTCCGATATACCCCTCAGTGCTTCGGGAATACTCTGGTTGGCAATTGAGATATTTTTGCAAGGTTGGAATTTGCAATTTCGCAAAGCTATCATGAGAATTACCACTGACAGAATTGATGGCTTCTGCTCCAATTTCCTACTAAGGATTACTTGTGAAAAAGCTGGAGAATGGCCAATTAAGGAACTCGCTCTGGTTTGGAATTTTGACTTTTGATCAGTATCTTGCTTACTGTCAGCATCCTATTGTAACTCTGGGCAGAATTTTGCCCTTGGGCAGGCTCGGCGGGCGCCGCCTCCGATTGGGACCGGACCGCGATTTCACACTGGTGGGCCAATTAAGCGGGGGGGAGGGAGGCAAGCTTGAACTTCGTGCATGCACGCGAGTGCGCACCTCATAATCTCCCCGCGATACAGAGCTGCCTCAAGGAGATGAAGCGTTGTTAAAAAAAGAAAATAAAGAAAATAAAAATGTAATAAAACATGTCCCCGCTCATGTGACTCTGTCACATGAGTAGGGACATGTTATTAATTCAATTTTAAAACTTTTATTTTATTTGTTTTTGGAAACCTCATCCCACCTGTAGATGAGGTTTCCAAAAAAAATGCAAAGGCCGCTTGGCTTTTTTGCCTGCCCGCCAACCGTAAGGTTGGAAGAGCAGCGAAAAATGTAAGTTAATTGATTCTTTAATGTCCTTAACAGACCTTTTAATTATCGGCGGACACATTGCTGACTCCGGCGCGCACCCGCCGACCGAACTATCGCATGACTGTGCATTGACGGTGGCACGCTCGGCCGATGTCAACGCGTGTCATTTCACACTTAAGTGGGTTGGGCGCGCGGCCGCCCACCGAGCGAAAATTTCTGCCTTCTGAGTTAGTGACGCTGTCAGAGTTACTTCTGTTGAAATTGTACAATATTTTTCAAGGTGGCTATGAAACCCACATCCAGCCAAAAATTAGATGTTTTGCAGGAACAGTACAAATGCAATCATTCTGCAATGTTTTCGAATGCGGCATTTTTTGTTGTATCAATTTGAATATTGTGTAACATGCTATATTAAAATATTTTGCTTTGACCTTTCTCTTATCAGACTAGGCTCACAGTTAAATAGTTCTCCATGTTAATAACCAGAGATTATCTTTGAAAGACTGAAGAATTACAAAAGTTCATGAAGTACCATGATAAATGATTCTATTTAGCAATTTAAGAATTCAGAGGGATAAACAACATTTTGTAAATGTTTCCGAGCAGCAAAATATAATCCAATGTTTCCCTTTAAGCATTATTGAACGGAAATGTCACAGAAAAGCAACATAGTAAGATTTCTTTAAGCAGCAATACAACACTGACTTACTGCTGTCGTAAGAGACCAATGAATGTAGCAGAAGCTTTCTTAAGTCATCGTTGATTTCATAAACCCAAAGGACTGTTTACAAGTAGACGCTTCCAGTGAAATACTTGAAGTTGAAGGTCAACCGGTCTCTGTGCAGCTCAGCAGTTTTACTGCAGTGCCATTAATTTGGAATGCAGCCTGTACTGTGCATTGTTACGACTGGCCATATTCCTTCTCTCAAATACATGGGCAAATACAATGAGTTAATAAATAGTCTCATTGTCACCAATGCCTTAAGTTGTGTTGTAAAAAGGAAATGACACGAGTGCTTCGGATATAATAGAAATCCAAAGAATTTGTGTGATAATCAAGGCAGGGAGACCAAGGCGAGAAGTCCTGGAATTTTCCATGAGAAGTTATTGATCGATGTTTACAATCAAACTGGTGTGTGATTTTCACTCTTTATTTTAGTGGTATACTCAATAATCATTTAAAGTTTATTTTTAAACATTCAGTAGTCAGTGTGAACAAACCTCAGGGTTTCATTAGGCTCTTAACTATATGGCCACAGTTCCAGGTATGTGGCTGCAGGAAAGTTGTGTCAGTTCCCTGATTGATCATTGCATTAGAAGTGAGTCATTCACTTAAGCTGTTGGAGATAGCTGTAGCTGAAGGAGATAGAGGAAACTGAAGGAGTTGAGGTGCAGAAAGGATAGCAAAGGAGCCACAATGCCATTCTGTCATTGCACTTGCTCTTTGGTGATTATAGAGCAGCACTGACAGTGGTAAAGGGGAAGTCAGCACACCACACATCTTGGCTGAAGGAAGCTGCAATTCCAGGGAAGTGAGAATGGGGGCTGAAAATGACCTGTCTTACTTGCCACAGTGCATCCACTATGAACCTCCACCTCTGACCCCAGAGTCTAGGAGAGGCTTCCTGCTTCCATTTTTATGGTGAATGGCCTTCATATGGACACATCTCAGGAACCTGCCGTTGGAACAAAACAAATCTGCAGCTAGTCATTTGGTAGTACAGACCTTGAGTATTGCTGAAAAAAGAGAAATTTTTTTGTCGAAGCTTTTCCTCTTGCACTTATCAGGACAATTCACAAGAAAATATCAATGTCAGGGGAAAACAGCATATTTATACTGTATGAGAAGAGATTGCTGATTGGTTGGCAAGTTGACTCTGATTGGTAGAGGCATTGTCATGGTGAATACACCAGTTGACGAACACTGACAGTTAACTGCCAAGCATTGTTTTAAATTTAAAACAGACGGCCTGACTCTGATTGGTCAAGACATTGCTCTGGGGGAATGAACCAGCAGATAGCTGTCAGTTATTTTGTTTAGCTGAAACGGACGCAATGTGTGTACATGTTCATGTTGCTGCTAAACAAAACAAGTCACGGCCATTTGCTGGTTTATTCCCCAGGGCAATGTCCTGACCAATCAGAGTCAAGCTGCCTGGTTTAAATTTCAAACAATGCTTGGAAGTTAACTATCAGTCTCCATCAACTGGTGCATTCTCCATGGCAAAGCTTCTACCAATCAGAGTCCACTTGCCAACCAATCAGAACTCTCCTCTCATACATGATAGATATGTTGTTTTCTCCTGACATTGGTACTTTCTTGTGAATTGTCCTGATGAGCGCAAGAAGAAAAGCTTCAACAAAAATGTCTCTTATTTCATTAATACTTAAAATCTGCAACTCACAAATTTTTATAAAAGAACAAACTCTTCAAAGAACCAAGCCCCAGAAGTGAATTCCCAGGTGGATCTCAATTCCTCCTGCATGCTGAAAGGTAATTTACCTCCTTTCACCCAATATAATGGCTACCCAGCAACCCTAGATCAGAGCCAAGCAAATTCAAGCCATGAGACTTCCCTCTAGCCAGCTCCCCTCTGATGCAAAGGACCATGTTTGGAACAGATGGAGGTTTATCCTGAAACCCAACATGCAGCCTGGGATCCAATGTACCTGGTTCACAGCCTATTTTCTAGGCCTTATGATCCACTCGCAGTTCACATCAGTTCAGGACCAATATGGATTTATGCTTTCGCTTGGAAACCTTTTTCCTATATTTAGAAACACGTATTTCTAATTTTTCATGCAGAGAGCTTCCTCTGATTATTTACTTTTTAAGTATTATTATTCTCAATTTTATTTTGATTGTAGTAAATGTTACTTAGACTATTAGCTATTAAAACTGAAAATTATTTTGTACAATCACTAAATTACATCATTGAATACAGTGTTTTATTTTTCTGAGATCTTGTATTATTCACCCCTAAGATAGGTTTTGTCGGAAGGGGCTTAGAAATTGCACTTCTTTGCGCTCATTGTAAGGGCACAAAATGGACACAATGAGCCCCAGTGTGAGGAACCAACGTCTTGCACCCCAAAGATGCCTGAAAAATATCCAATACAAAAATGGGTTGAGCCAATTTTCAGGCATCTGGGAATGGCTATGAAAGAAAAATTTTGGCCCTGCTCTGGTTTTCTAGATATAGGCGTGACTAGCTGGTGCCCACTTCCGAAAAGGAATATTTAATTATTTTGTGAGCCCCTCATAGTGCGACAGAGCCTCTGAAGATTGCAAGGATCCTGTGCTACCTTGTTCTCCCTCACTGCCTCACCACCGCTTCCTGGGATTTACCTGAGGGCCAGTGCCGGCAAGACAGCTGGTCCGAGATCAATTCTGTAGTCAGGCAAGCTGCTTGTGGAGGCATGAGTGGTGCTGGCAGCTTGCCCAACTTATTTAGATGAGATCCAATGTTCAATTTCTCACGATTTGGGCCTCAATCTTCAGATGGATTGATCATTCCCTTGCATCCTTATAGCCCTTGAAAATTGGTCTGAACAAATTTCTAGGATGTGATCGAGTGGGGATGGATGCCCTGGAGCTGCACTAATGCTGCACTAATGACAGAGGCAATTGATCTTAAGAAACTGGCAATGTTTTTTTTTAACTTACCTGAAGGGAAAATGGCTAGTCATTTTAAGGTAATCCATTTTTTTCTTGTATCTTTCCCTTTGTCTGTGAACCTCTAGGAGGCTTTTGGAAGGCTCGATATGGAACCTCTGTTAGCTAATGTTGGTCCGCTGGGCCGAGGAGTGTATAATGGGCAGAATTCTGAGAGCACCTCTCAGAAACATCCCACAAGTTGCCAGTAGAATTTAGGAGGTGACCTGTCCATGAATTCCACCGCCACTAACCTCCCAAATCCCCCCAACCCCTCCTTACATCCCCACCACCAACAGCCCTCTCCCACAATGAAATTTGGATCACGATACTGCATTGGGCAGAGAACCAGTGGATCTTGTTAGTGTTCTAAATTATGATACTTCTGCCTCTCCCTCCCTCTTGGATACTTTACTGAAACTCTGGCCATCCCATCAGAATTTCATGGCCTAAGCATTTAAAGAGGAACTATACTCTATTTTGAAATTAATTGAAACTTTTCGCCCTCCAGATTTTTCATATCTTTTCCTGGGCAGTGGCCACTCTTTGATACCTTTCCCAAATATCTATAATTCATATATGAGTCTAAGCAGTGAGCATCAGCAGGATATTTGATCATGGATAGGCAACACAGAAAACCACTCCAACAACTCCTACGCACGCACATATGTTCCAGCAGTGATCACTAGATAGTACTTGGGATTGAGAGATTGAGAACCCTAGCTGGACCTTTGCAAAATATTACAGTTGAAGCTCACAAGAATTGGACATGTACAAAAGCTCAAAAAGCAATGCTGAACAAATAGTTTAGATTGAACTAGTTTACATAGGAGATGATGAATATATGAAATAGGCTTCCCAAGAAGGAATTGAAGCAGATAACGTCAGATAATTCAAAAAGGAACTAGGTATGTAATTGGCAAATAAAATGATCGGAGCATTAATTGGCTGAAGATGGGACTTCTGTCCCTCACTCGGGTGGAAGTCTTGCCTCAGAGAGCTGCCAGCCAATCAGATTAGCTGGCAACTCTGTAGTCACCAGTGCTAGTGGCAACAGTGGCCAGGACTGGAACTACAAGCAGTCCCAGATTCAAAGTCCCATGTTCCAGAACTAAATAAGTGCGGGCTGTCTCACAGTAAGGAGGAAAGGTAAGGCTCAGGAGAGTGGGGACCTTGATGGAGAGGCTGGTGGAGGGGCGGGAGCTCCACAGGGAGGCACTTTGAGGGGGTGGTGGTGGGGCGCCCGATATGGAAATGGGGCCCTTGAAGGAAGCGCCTCCCTCCACACTTCCTGCACAAGGTCTGAGCAGCATAACATATCGGGTTTCCCCACAGCCCATGAACTCCTCCTGCCAACCTCCCCATCAAACACTCCACTTTACTCCGTATCTAACTGCATGTTGTACCTGCCCTGGGAGTGTTTGAAGTGTACAGTATAGAGGGAGCTTTACTCTGTATCTAACCCTATGCTTGAGTGGCCAATAATTGGCCTTAATGGCAGGAAAATCAATAACCAGGGACATAGGGCAGAATTTTCCGAGCCCACTGGCGGCAGGCGTGATAGGTGGCATGCGCGGAAAAACAGGCTGGAACCACTTCGCGACGGCATGAAGGCAGGTCACGATATTCCGTCAACGGCGGGCTGCGTTTCCTGCCATCAGTCGATGGGGAGCTAATTGTAATTCATTAGCATATAATTAAAAGGCCATCCTGCCAGGCTCTTGGAACCCCACTGTATTGTCTGTCCACATCGTCGGGAAAGCACATCAACATGTTTCATAACAGCACGCAACATGCGCTTGGCGGCCTTCACTTTGGGGGGACTGAGGTGAGTGATCGGCTGCATTCTCCACAGCTCGCCCATTCTTTACAGGCCTCAGGGGCGCCAGGTGGCAGGGGAACCTGATGCCTGGCCACGCAGGCGACTGCTGAGGGGGGAGGTGGTGTCTGGAGGCAAGTGCTGGCCAGCCTCGGAGGCAACTGCTAAGTGGTGGGGGGATATCTGGGGGCAAGTGCTGGCCACCTTCGGAGGTGACTGCTGAGGGGGCAGGGTCATGTGCTGCCCTGGTGCTGCATCCTATGCACAGGTGGGGGCAGGGTAAGCGAGGGAAGTGGCCACACATTAGGGACACCTGTATAAACTGACCATGCCTTAGCAACTAAGACAGATCAGGTGCAGCCACAGTGATATGACTGAGGTCAGGCTCCTAGCCTGCCCGCCCATGCAAGCAATGTGGAGGCACCAAGGGGCCACCTAGTGCTCCATACCTTAACACCCCCCGTCCCCCCCACCCCCGGCACAGACTCAAGACCGCCACCACTTTATTGGACCGCGGAGCAGTTGGACTGCACGCGTTATACAATCTCCTCACCAACGCTGACCATGTAGCAGTCACTGCTGGAGGCGCACACAGCCCCTTGCAATCTCAGCATCCTGGTTTGGACCAGTGACCCCCATGTTTGCCCCTGCCAAAGCATCTGTTTAGTTATTAATTGGATTGGACTTTTTTAGATACACAGTCCTTGCATAAAAATCCTTTTCTTAGTAAAAGTCTTTGAACATACTCACTTGGAGGTATTAATTTTACCAATGTTTTCTGCCATGAATATTTGATCAGCAATACTATTTCCTAGCTGTGATGTCCTGTTCATCTTTTCCATGTTAATATGATTGCCCTGTTCAGCGCCTGTTCTTTGGTGTAAGATTCCTGTCATCATTCTCTAAGTTAAAACTGTGCACTTTAATCCAGATCATGAAGTGCGATGTGCCCTTCATCATTTCCAGAACTCAGAGGACAACGAACAGTTCGGCTCTCCAGATATAAAGTGCCAAGCTCTTGAGCTCACCAATAGATAGTCAGAAATCAGACTCCCTAGTATGAAGGCTACCTTTTCCCACAGCTATTAGTTGGACAGCAGCATGGTTATCTGGGTGTGGCGTCACTGACAACTTTTCAGTGATGGTTCTTTGATACATTCCTGTCAACAGTTATTTTTCTACTGTGAGTTATCCACAGTCACTTGAGCCTTAATTAATAGAGAACATAGGCACATCGCTGACATGTCAGATAAGGTTCAGTGACAGAGGTATACCATTGGAACTCATAACAATGCCTAAAGCAGAGGCCAGACTCGGACTCTTGGCATTTCAGACTAAAGTACTTGAGATTATGCCATCTATATCTGACCGATTATGTACTGTTAATTTTTAAGGTGTACTGCATTTTTAAGGCTATTTCAGACAAGCTGCATCCCAGCAAGAAACAGAAAATTTTACAGCAGAGAAGATGGGCATTTGGCCCATTGTGACTCGGCCGCTGAAAAAGAGCTATCCAGTTTAATCCCACTTTCCAGCTCTTGGTCTGTAGTCCTGTAGGCTGCAGATTCAAATGCATACCCAAGTATTTTAAAATGCACTGAGGGTTTCTGCCTCTACTATCCTTTCAGGCAGTGTTCCAGACCTCCATCACTCTCTATGTGAATACAATTCTCCTCATCTCCCATCTAATCCTTTTATTAATTACTTTAAATCTACCTACTGGTTACTGACCTCACTGCTTAAGGGAAATAGGTCCTTCCTAACCACTCTCTCTAGGCCCTCATAATTTTATGCACTTCAATTAAATCTCCCTTCAGCCTCCTCTGTTCCAAAGAAAAACAACCCCAGCCCATCCAATCCTTCCTCATAGCTAAAATATTCTAATCTTGGCATCATTCTTGTAAATCTCCTCTGTACCCTCTCTAGTGCAATCACATCCTTCTTGTAATGTGGATACCAGAACAATACACATTGATCTAGCTGAGGCCTAACCAGTGTTTTATATAGTTCTAGCATAACCTCCCTGCTCTTAGATTCTATGCCTCAGCTAACATAGGAAAGTATCCCATTTGCATTCTTAACCACCTTATTTACATGCCCTGCTACCTTCAGGGATCTGTTGTCTTGCATTCCAATGTGTCTCTGTTCCACCACACTTCTCAGTATCGTACATTTGCTGTATATTCCCTTGCCTTATTTGCCATCCCCAAATGCATTACCTTATACTTCTTTAGACTGAATTCCATTTACCACTTTTCTACCCAGCTGACCAGTCCATTGATATCTTCCTGCAGTCTACATCCTTGTTCCTCACTATCAACTGTGCGGCCAATTTTTGTATCATCTGCAAAAATCTTAATCGTGCCCCCTACACTTAAGTCTAAGTCATTGAAGTCTAAACCATGAAAAGCCAAGGCACCAAGTATGAGCTCTGTGAACCCCACTGAAAATAGCCTTCCAGTCACCAAAACACTCGTCAACCATTACCCTTTGCTTCCAGCCACTGAGCCAATTTTTGGATCTAACTTGCCACTTTCCCTTGGATTCCATTGGCTTTTGCTTTTCTGACCTATCAGCCACATGGAACCTTTGTCAAAAACCTTGCTAAAATCCATTTAGATTACATCAAACACTATTTTCATCGATCTCTCCTTATTTCCTCCTCAAAAAACGTAACCAAGTTTGTCACTAGACATTCACTGAAGCTGAGAATTTCCTTAAAAAATCCTTGCTGGCTGCCTTTGATTAATCTGCGCCTTTCTAAATGACAACTCATGCTGTCCATTAGAATTTATCCAATACTTTGCGCAACACTGAGGTTAAACTGACTGGCCTATAATTACTCAGTCTATCCCTTCCTCCCTTTTTAAACCAAGAACATTAGCAGTCCTCTAACACTGCCCCTGTAGCCAGAGATGGTTAGAAAATGATGGTCAGAGCCTCCGTTCTTTCCTCTTTTGTTTCTCTTAGCAACCTGGGATATATTTCATCTGGGAATTAACTACTTTCAAAATATCCCTGTTTTGCCTATCTCACTATGTTTATACCATCCAATCTTTTGCATTCCTCCTTAACTACGATATCGGTATCCTACCACCAACCCCCCGCCACCCACTTTGGTGAAGGCAGATGCCAGATGTTCATTAAGAACCATGTCCACGTATTCCACCTCCACACACACGTTACCTTTTTGGTCTGTAGTAGGCCTTTTTCTTTGTTATTCCTCTTGCTCATTTTATATTTATAAAATAAATTCCTGTTTTCCTTGACTTTACTTACCGATATTTTTTAACGGTCTCTCTTTGCTTTCCTTAATTACATTTTTAATTTCATCCCTACACTTTCTACACTCCTTTCATCTTTCTGCTGCTCAATACACTGACATAAACTTTCCTTTTTTGCCTGGTCGTACTGATATTCAGGTGACCCAGATTTGGGAGTCCCAGCCGTTTATTTATGGGAACATTTGCTCTGACCCCCTGTAACTCCACCTTGAATGCCTCCCCCTGCTGCACCACTGATTTACCTTCAAGTAACTGTTCCCAATTTACTTTTGCCAAATCACTTCTCAGCTTTCCCCAATTTAAAACCTTCACTCTTAGTGTGTCTTTACCCTTTCCCATAACAACATTAATTCCAACTGATTTATGTTGTTACCAACAAAAAAATGCCCTCCTGTTGATGCCTTTTCCACCTGCTGAGCTTCATTTCCAAAAACTAATTCCAGGACTGCCCCTTATCTTGTTGAGCTGGCTATGTACTGGCTAAAAAAGTTCTCCTGAGTGCCTTTTAAGAATTCTGCACCCTCTATACCATCTACACTGATATTAGGGTAATTGAAATCCCCTAGTATTATAGCCTATGGGCAGGATTTTTACTTCGTCGGGCTGGCGCGGTGGGCGGGCCCCGGAGCGGCCGTGAAACTGTCTGCCACCCGCGATCGGACCCCAACCATGATTTCACGCTGGCTGACCAATTAACAGCCAGCCAGTGTGAAAGTCGCACTCAGAGCCTCAGCGCTGCCGGGGTGGGGGCAAGAGGAGCGTGAGCGCTGAAGTGTGCATGAGGGTGTGCACGGTGAAAGCTCCCTGAAGGCATAGCGCTGCCTCAGGGAGCTGAAGATTTTTAACATTACAATTGAAGAGTTGAAAAATAAGGAAAACATGTCCCCTCATGTGACTCTGTCACGTGAGCAGGGACATGTTAAAAATGAGTTTTAAAAGTTTTATTTTTTTTAAATCGCTGGTCAAAACCTCATTCCGACCCTGGATGAAGTTTTGCAAAAATGCAAAGGCCGCTTGGCCTATTCGCCCACCCACCAACCGAATGGTTGGACAGGCAGTAAAAAATTTGATTTAATTAATTGATTAAGGACCTTAATAGGTCTCTTAATTGTTGGCGGGCGCGCTGCTGACTCCCGCGTGTGCCCGCTGAACGAAATATTGCGAGAGTGTGCGATGACATCGGGACGCTCACCTGATGTCATCACGCACTATTTTACTCCCATTTGGGTCATGCGCGCGCCTGCCCGACGAGGTAAAAATTATGTCCTGTGCTTTTCTGCACTTCTCTGCAATTTGCCTACATGCTTGCTCATCTATCTACCTCATGTGCCAGGAGCATGCAGGGTGGGCTGATCATGATGTCAATCAGCATCTAATTTGGTGCCCAGTCTGCTATTTTGCACCTTGTAGGTCCTGCTAATGCCCTATTTTAATCATAGCTGAACATATGTGCTACTTAAAGGGATGCAGAGTTAGTGGAAGTACTGTGTACTGTGTTGCTGGAGGCTACACAAGTCAAAAGGAATGGTGCTGGACCTTTGCAAGGAGTTGAATGGCTTTTGAAGACCTCTGAGCAGAAAGCCTGTTATCACAAATGGAGGCTAGAGCTGCAGTCCCACTTGTGCTGCAGCAATGACAGGGAGCTAGATCACAGACAGCACAAAGGAGAAGCTTGGCAGAGGAGGAGGACGGCTCTCAACAAAAAGCCATACCACCTAAGGTATTCAGAGAGCACTGTTCCTACCTCCACTTCAGCCAGGAGTAGTGTCTGATGCAGCTACAATTCATCAAAGAGCTAGTTGCTGAACCATGCTACCTTATTCAACCAGAGCTGCAGTGACAGAGTAGGGGTGGATGGCACTACCATTGGCCATGAAGGCTGCTGCGGCCTTCAATTTCTATGTCCTAGGATCCTTCTTGGCTGCACCCAGAGATGTTGCCAACTTTTCTCAGTTAGCTGTGCATCGCTGCTTCTGTGAGGTCATTGAGGTGCTGTACACAAGGTTAGGGGACTTCAGAGTCTTCATAGTCTACTCTCTAACCAGAGAGGAGCTCAAAGAGCATCATGACTTAGTGTCATGGCTTTGCCAGAGTAGCAAGATTCCCAATCATGCTGGGAGCCATCAACTGCACAGATGTTGCCTTGTGGACACCACAGTTATACCAGAGCCTCAAAGGATTCCACTGCCATAATGTGTAGATGGTATGCAACTATACATAGTTGGTGAATGGCCTGTATCTTGGCAGGAGCTTCAATTCTTATATCCTGCATCAATCACCTGTTCCCACCAGCATCAAACCATTGCTATCAACCAAAGGGTGGTTGCTTGGCAACAAGGGCTACCCTTTATACACGTGGTCAGTGCTCATACAATGAGAACCATGCTGTGACCAGGAATTTCATAGGCATTCAAGAGAGCAATAGATGATTATTTGAATAGAAACAATGTGCAAAGGTACGGGGAAAAAGCAGGAGAATGACACTAAGTCATGATGCTCATTTGGAGAGTCAGTGTAGACACGATGGGCCGAATGGCCTCCTGCATAGTAACAATTCTCTAAATCTGTGATTCATGAAGCCAACCATCAGCGTTCCCAAACAACAGTTCCTCTGTGTGGACCATGCAGTGGGAACTCTTAAGTATTCGTTGAATCATGTCTCCAAATTCCTAGTGATCTGGTGCATTCTCCTGTTATGATCTCGGTAGATTTTTTTTTTTAAGAATCTGAAAACCCAGGTATTTACTAAGTAATGAAGTCACAAGGTTTAAGATTTAAATCAAGGGTTTCACCACATAAAAATCAAAGAACAGAAATGCTATTTTCTATCTTAAATAGTCACTTATATTAAAGATATTAAAAGTAAAATGAACACAATTACTTATCCTCTAAGTTGAACCACTTAACTCAAATTTTCTTTTGCTTTCATTTAACTTACACTCCCAAAACTCAAGTCGGATACTTATCCGAAATTGGAATATTAACCACTTGGCCTGAGTACTGCCTGAAAGATTCATGTAAGGGTTGAGCTTTTTTGGGCCTTCTGCTTACCTCCAGCAAGATTGACCCTTCAAATTTCCTGCAGCCATCCCACAGCTTTAGACTCCCAGTTCAATACAGACATTACTAATGTCTTAAATGTCTTAAACCAGAATTTTCCTGGTTCTAATATTCATTCATTCAATCACTCTCTCTCTCACTCGCTCTCTCTCTCCTCTCTTTCTCAATCTCTCTCCCTCAATCTGTCCTCCTCTCTCTTTCTCTTCCTCTCTTCTCAGCTTGGCTATCCCAAGCAACTTGGTCACATGAGCAGATGCTTTACCAGAAAACATCTTATAGAAAAACCTAGCTCTTAAAAGGACCATCACCCCAAAAGCACGTGAGCCATCACATATCCCCTCTCAAAAGAAAAAATCCTTTCTGAAGTAAGGATTTTTTTCACAATCCTTTAGAACATTACATATTTTAACATTAGAAATGCTTCAGCAACTATCTTATTACATATAATGCATACAACAAACCCCTCCCCATAGTTCAATCAAAATTGAATTCAACTGCTGTGTCAAAATCCTGGAACTCCCTCCTTAAAAGCACTGTGGGTGTACTTACATCACATGGACTGCAGCGGTTCAAGAAGACGGCTTATCACTACCTTCTCAAGGGCAATTAGGAATGGGCAAAAAATGCCGGCTTAGCCATTGAAACCCATAACCTATGAAAGAATAAGAAAAAAAAATCAAATGTTCAACTTCTTGAGATCCCAGGTCCTTGAACCAATGTTTATAGCATTTAAACCGAAGAAGAGATTATGTCCAAAACTTTTCACATATAAACAGCATTTATAAGTCTCCTTTATGCAATCAAGAGGCATTTAAATAAATAGTCAAACTCTGGATAAAGTGTCTGCAATTATGTTGTTCCTTCCTGCAACATGAACAACTTTTAAAATAAATGGTTGCAGCATCAGACTCAAATGAAACAAATGGTCCAGAATTTGTCCAAGAACACTAATGGATTATAGTCCATGTAGATCACAGTCTCTCTGGCATTTCCAGAAATGTGTATATTTCAAACTGTTGAAGATCCAAAACAAGGTTTAACGCATCCTTTTCAACTGTGGAGTACTCTCATTGACAGGTTAGCTTTAAGAACTGCAGAGTAGCTTTAACTTGCACTAGCCTTGCACGAACCTGGGCCCTTTGCTGAGCAGGCAGCCAGTAAGTAGCTGTGTTAGTGCTGGGCTGCACGCCATAATTATAGTGTTGAGTAGGCAGCGGGCGTCTTCTGGAGGACCGAGACCTGGAAGGCCTCAACCTGCTTTGGGTGTCCTACTGTGGGCCAGCTGCACCCTCCTCGGCCTGTGCAGCTGAACCTGCAGGGATCGCAGGAAGAGTGGATTTGGATCAGCCAGACATCCTGGAGTCACCTGGGTGGATGGCCCTGGGGTGTTGAGTTGCTGGTCCACCTCCCTATGAGTGCCCAACAGCCCCTGGCTTACTCCTTGAGGAGAAGGGGAAGCTGGAGTAAGATTGAGCTGCCCTGCATCCCTCTCGCGTTGACACTGTCGGACCCCAACTATGGCATCAACAATGGAGATCATCCCATACAGCAGTGCAGGATCGATATCCTGGACCAAGGTCTCTGTAGCGGCCGTCATCCTACTAGTGTTGACCTCGCTGCATTGGCATGCTGGCACCATCACCTCAGATTAAAGGTGGACAGATTGCTCCATTGTGCCTTGCAATCCGAGGAGTGCAGAGGATATCCTTTCCAGATGTTCCTGAGCTTGCCTTTGTAGCTGCAGCAACTGAGGTACGACCGAGTCCCAGGGCTCTTCATCTTGCTCGGACTCAGCACATTTCTGGACTCCAGCAGTCCTCCGAGTGCCAGAAATCTGGAAAGTCCCTGCCTCCACCTCCTGTGGATCAGGCAGTGTAATGTGTTCACCAGATTGTGACCCTGAGGCTACTGTAGAACTAGGTTCCACCGAGGTGTGTGTCTCTGCACTGGTGGAGGGTGGAGGGTGTGGGTGAGCTCTGTGATGGGTCTTCAGATTCTTCTTCCGAGGTGTCTTTGGGGCTTGAGTCGAAGACCTGGCTTGTGGACCTCCTCGGCTGCTTCCCAGATTTGTCTGTGAAAGCAAGGAGAGATAATTAGTGCATGGCAGGGGACTGCAGAACAGGAGACCTGACTCACAGCATGGTTGTCTGATGGATGTTGCACTTATGAATCCTCACTTGGTTGAGCACCGCAGGATCGGTCCAGATTGTGGCCGGCCAGCTGGATGACTCTATTTCAAAGTTTGTGAGGACCCTGATGTCTTGCATTCCTCCACCAGTTCTCCCTTTCGTTGTCTGCAGCTTGTCCTGCATGAATCCAGATGGAGAGATTAGAAGCAGGACGAGTTAAGAGTGATGATATTATGACAAAGTAGTTGATAAAGACTGAGTTGTTTAAATCCCAGAAGGAAACTTGAACAACTGTCATAACCTATATTTGCAATTGGTATGTTTGAAATGCAGCTCTGAATTCAGGATTAAAACCACCGACCTCAAGAGGTTTTTTATGTAAAACTAAATTAAACATTTATTAATTTAACAACGAATTAAACACATACACATGTCTACAAATTATTACCATAACAACTTTTAAACAAATCCCAAATTAATCAATCACAGGTAAATCTTCACCAAGGCAACAATAACCCATAGCCTTTAAACAGACACCAGGCAAAGCACATTTGGCCTTACGAATTCAAAATAAGGTGCTTTTGCAGACACAGTTGTAGGCTTACACGCTGGTTAGACCTTAAATGCCTCTGACCTACACACACAAACTCCTTTCTGATTATACCTAGTTTCTCCTTTGAATGTAAATTTTCCATTGTATCTGAGGCTTTTAAAGTCACATCTTCTAACAACAACATTTTCATCCCTCTAATTTCATTAGTAATATAAACACATTTCTTGGCATCTCCCAGCTAGGTGCAAGATTTTACTCCCACTCTCGAATGCTTCATTCAACAAATGCAAATTTACATTTTATCTTCTATCCTCCTTACGTTTATCTAATTAACATCTCAAAACTACTATATATCAAAGCACCCATACTGGCTGGTTTTATTCCAATTAAGACGCACACAGTCAAACACATAGACATACACCCCACTACAACTGAATTTTAAAAATGATTTCCAATAACATTATAGACATTAATATCTCTTCATGACAGATGTAAAGAATGACTTACCCTGGTGGAACAGAGGAGATTATTCATCCTCTTCGGCACTGGATGGCTGTCCTTTTTTGCAAGGCGTTGGCGCTGACCACCGTTGCCAACACCTCCTATGTTGGATTTGTCATCTTGCTTGCTGGTCTTCACCCAGAGTGGGGGTAGAGGACTTCATGGTGGGCCTACACTGCTTCCAGTAGGTGCCCGAGGGAGGCATCGTACATTTGGGTGCAGCATGTTTCCTTTCTTTGGCAGCCACGACTTTCCAGCAGCTTTCAACCGCCCTTTAAATATGGCGCCCAGATTTTTGAAGGCCTGAGGTGACGAGGGGAGCAGACAAATCAGAGGTCGCCCCGCCACTGATCAGATGTGTTTCCTGGGAATGCAGTAGCAATGAGGGGCTGAGAAAGGAACGGTGCAGTGTGAAAACTCGCCATTACGGCCGGCAGGTAAAACATCTTTTTCACGCCTGCTACCACAGTTGGTGCAAATTTGGGACGATTCCGCCCAATGAGTTTGTTTTGCTTTTCAGTCACTGATAGAAAACAATAATAAAAGAAAGACTTGTATTTATATTGTGCCTCTTCTGACATCAGGACATTCCAAAGCGCATTGCAATTAATGTCGTACTTTTGAAGTATAGTCACCATGTTATGGTTAGAAAATCGACAAAATCTCAGATTTTCAAAAGGGTAGAGGTGGTTTAGTGTCCAAATGATGATGACTGAAGACTTGGCACAGTACAGCCATGTATCTCAATGCAACTCAAATGCAAACAGCTGCAAAATCACTGACAGATCCAATATGGTGACAGTCAGGCACAGTGCCATCTCGCAGCAGCCTAGAAATCAAAGTGCTGACCTGAAGGAAGGAAAATTATTGCAAGTATTGCAGGACAAAGTCCAAGAGAAAAAAGATGGTAGTTCCACATCCAATATCTCTTTTCTGATAGTGTTAATGTATTGAATTCCTCAGCCGTGCTGTTTCTATAATTATTTACATGCACTGTAAAACAGAATCTCTTACTTTGTTTCTTTTCAAAGAATGTTTTAATCAACATGTTTGTAAATATTAGCAAATATTCACTTTATGCTAATAAAAGCTTAGACAGTTTTTTTTTAAACACTGACACAGTTTCATTTGAGTTCTGCACTGAAATCTGACACAGATGGCTGTGCAGCTGCTTTTGATTGAATCAGGTATTTACAGGATTAGAAAAGCTGCTTTTGCTCAAGTCACTACACCAATTATGCACAAATTATGTTATTTTCTGTAATTGGATATATATTTTAATTAACAGTTTTGTGAACAACTTCTGGTCTTAAATATGAATTTTTTTAAAAAACTTCATTTTTAACCCCTGAAATCAGAATTGCTTTTTGAAGTTTCAATCTCTAATTTCCCCATCTACCTTAACTGCTTTAGCTTCATGTTTCACAGATTCTTTTTAAATGCTTTTTTCTCTCGCTCAAGCTGAAAGCAGCTGCCTGACAAAGACTGTTCACTGTTTCTTAAGGCAAATACTTTAGCCCTAACGCTGGATTCTAATACTGACCTGGATTCTTAAGGCAAACCCCAACCTGATAACAATTCCGTTAGTCACTTGCGGATTCTTACAGCAATCCCCAGCCTATGACAATTACCCTTCGACTGGCAATATCTTAGACAGTTGCTAACTTCCTAGCAAGTGCCCTGCTACTAACTTCTAACTTTCTCTCCTGGCAAGAGCCGCCTTAGTAAGTGTCCTCTGACAAATGCTATACCCTGGCAAGTGCAAAGACCCCTGGCAAATGTCCTCTTTTTGATATTCTTTTTGCAGGTAGCTTTTGCAACATTCATCCTAAATTGTGCACCTATGTCAACAGAACTAATAACTTCTACCCAAATGTTTGCAATTCTGGACCAATGGGAAGAGCGCTTCTGGCTTCCCTACAACAAACTAACCTTAACTTGTACCCTTTAGTTACAACTCTAGCCCTCAGGCTATCCTTCTTGCCAATCAGCATCCTAGATTTGACTTCTGTATGCTGTTAATGCTAAACTCACTGGAGCTCAAATGTGCAAATTTGGTGAACTCCACGGGCTGCATCTTCCGGTCGGTGAGTGAGGAATGGGGCCCGCTCGCCGATGCGTAAAACGACGCAGGGTGATGTTGGGCGTGTGTCCCGATGTCACCCTGCGTCATTTAGATTTTCAGTTCGGCGGGTGCACAGCCGACTTGGCTGCGCGCCCACCAAACTGTCAACGGCCACTTGCCACTTAAGGCCTTTAATTTAAACCAATTAATGGACTTACCCGTCCGACCTTAATGTTGGCGGGCAGGCGAAGAGCCCAGGCGGCCTTCAGAAAAACATGAAACCTCATCCACGGGCGGGATGAAGTTTCACGAGGGATTTAAAATGTGTATAAAATGTTTAAATATAAGAAATTGACATGTCCCAGCTCATGTGATAGTGTCACATGAGGGGACATGTCAGGAATATTTTTTCTACCCTTCCAAAGAATTTTATAACTTCCACTGATCTCCCTGAGGCGGCACTTTGCACCCCACCCCCCCACCCCCCGCCCGCACAGGGAGTGCACAGAGCTTCCGAGCAGTCGTCTTAATTAGACGAATTAATTAAGTGGGCCTTAATTGGTCTGCCCACATAAAATGGCGGTGCCCCTGACTGGGGGCTCCGATCAGGAACCCGCCCACCCATGCCCGCTCCCACACATCCCCCTGATGGGGGGGAAATGCTGCCCCACATGTTCTTTCTTAAAGCTACATACATCATTTTGGCATTTAAGGAGATACCAACTTAAAAACTTAAAGACTTCTTAACAACATTCCAATAATAAATACAAATTAAGCCTCTTCATCACTAAGCTTATGAACAGTACAATAAAAGCAAAATACTGCAGATTCTGGAAATCTGAAACACAAAGAGAAAAATGCTGGAAAAACTCAACAGGTCTAGCAGCATCTGTGGAGAGAGAAACAGAGTTAACGTTGGTCATATGGACTCAAAATGTTAACTTTGTTTCTCTCTCCACAGATGCTGCTAGACCTGCTGAGTTTTTACAGCTTTTTCTGTTTTTGTTATGTACAGTACAGTTTAATAACTTAAGCCTTATTAATTACACAAATGTGTCAACGAGGTGAAGTCTAAAAATGCTAACTTGATTTATTTTCAAGATGTAGAGACTATGCAATATAGTCCGATAAACTGAAGATATTAATATGGAAATGTAAAAGGCCAATGTATGTTCAATACAGAATTATTAGAGTAATTCTGTCCAGTAGTATCCTCGATTACTGAATGGATAAGAATTAATTTCCTGATATTTCAAGTTGATCAAAGTAGTTGGAACTATCGATTTATGAAGCCATTCAAGTCAAAGACCAATGGATTAAAGACAAAAAAGAAAGACTTTCATTTATATAGTGTGTTCCATGACCGCAGTCACAAAGCACTTTACAGCCAATTAAGTATTTTTGAGTAGTCACTGTGATAATGTAGGAAATGCAGCAGCCAAACTTGGACACAGCAAACTCTCGCAAACAGCAATGTGATAATGAATAGATAAACTGTTTTTGTAATGTTAATTGAGGGATAATTATTGGCCAGGACACCTGGGATAACTCCCACCCTTCTTCAAGATAGTGTCATGGAATCTTTTACATCCACCCAAGCAGGCAGACGATGCCTTAGTATAACGTCTCATCCAAAAGTCAGCACTTCTGACAGTGCAGCACTCCTCAGTACTGCATTGGACTGTCAGCCTTAATGCTTGTGCTCAATCCTGGAGTGGGACTTGGATCCAGAAACTTGTGACTCAGAGGCAAGAGTGCTACCAACTCAGCCACAGCTGACACAAGCAAGCTAACATTGAGGGGGTAATACAGTGATATATTTGAGTCTTGGATTTCTGTAAGTACTCACCTGATCTCTCACTATAAATGCAACAAGAGATCGGTAGGACACCCAAGAAGATGGTATGAATGGCTGTTTTCAGCTGTTTACCATGTTTCCTTGGGGAGTTATGGTGAGAGACCAGTTAATCCCCATGGAATTTCAGGACTTTGACATTTTTAGCTTGGAGCATTTAAAGCTGAGAAGGAAATTATAATATTGTATGTATTGTAACCTTTACTTTTCTTTGCTTTTGGTCAATTGCACAAAACCCCCATGAATATATAAACAGTTCCCCTTCCAATAAAACACACAAACAAACATATACATTGCAAACTAGCATCATGTCATAAAAGTGGTATATTTTAGGAATAACTAAACAAAGGCTAATGGATCAATATTCCCTCCCAATTATCAATTCACTTATTTCTCTCAGCTAAAATTGTTTTGCTGGTGCGCTCAGAATCCATTTTAGCTGTTTCAGTCATATAATATCAACTTTGCTGAGACCTGTTGTGCTCCACTAAATAATTTTGCCTGGATCAGCGATAAAGATCAGCTGTAATTTATTATTAATTGCATAATTATTAACATTACTGCAAATTAATCGCCAGAAGACAAACTGTAAAGCAGGCTGCAGATTTGCTATCGTCTGTTTTGTGTTACTATCCAAGGCTAATTTCCCATGAAAGTTCCCAATGCCATAACATTATTAAAGTTTGTGTTAAATGTTACATTTGTTACAAATGAAACATTTATAGATGCAAAAGCGCATAATCTACTTTCTGGATTATTTCCAACAACCTCAAGGGTGTGGCACAGGATATTTTTGCCATTAATTTCCGTGGGGTTTTTCTCAATCATCTATCATAATTTCTGTGGATCTTGCACAAAAGCTGAGGCAGATGATCAAGAGACCCAGTGATATTCCAACTCTCATGATCCCATGTGGTCTCTTTATAACACTCCAAAACTGCAAAGACTTGAGAAATTCATTTGTCATGTCTTTCCTGGAATTGGTCGAGGGAGGTGAATTTCCAACAACCAATAAATCAGAAATAAATGATATACTTTATCATTTCTAAACTAACCAACTGTCAACTCTTATTGCAAAATTGCACCATCGTGCTCAGCAGAGTTGAAGATAATTCACAATATAGTTAGACTGTATATATTTGAGAAGGTCCACAAAGTAGATATCAAGTTTGGGATTTGCTCTTTCATAAAAGAATCTGTATTACATTTGAGATGGAAGAACATTGTACTTGATAAGTCAGCAGTTTTACAGTCTTTTGGTATAAACTATTGGTGTGAAAGGTAGACCACTGTCATCATAGTTTGTTGCTCCAAAATTACAACCAGTGTTGTTATTTTACTCAAGTAATTCATCAGGAGTACAGAATTAGTGAGTGGCTAATGGAAAAGAAAGAGCAGATGAGGGGAGATGGTGGCATAGCGATATTGTCACTGGACTAGTATTCCAGAGACTCAGGGTAATGCTCTCTGGGGACCTGGGTTTGAATTCCATCATGGCAGATGCTGAAATTTGAATTCAATAAAAATCTGGAATTCAAAGTCTGATGATGACCATGGAACCATTGCCAATGGTCGTAAAAACCCATCTGGTTCACTAATGCTGTCCTTACCTGGTCTGGCCTAAATGTGACTCCAGACTCATAGCAATGTGGTTGACGCTTAAATGCCCTCTGAACAAGGGCAATGAGTGATGGACAAAAAATGCTGGCCTAGCTAGCGATGCTCACATCCCATAAACGAATAACAAAAATGTGTAGGGTTTGTGTTGGTAGTGCATATGCTGAACGGGAGAAGAAGCAAGATGTAAGCAGGTTCCTTACAATGCTGAATTGCAAGACATTCTTCCCCACCTCGCCCCTTCCACCATTACCTCCAGGAAGGCTTCTGAGTTTTCCAGAAATAATGATTCATTATTTCAACTGCTTCCTTCAGATATTTCCCAGACAGAGAAAGTAATTGAGACACTAGCTCGCCTAAAAATTGATGAAGAGGAGGTATTGGAGAGGCTAGCTATACTAAAAGTTGATAAGCCACCAGCACTGAATGGAATGCACCCGAGGGAAATAAGGGAGGAAATTTCGGAGGCATGGGCCATAATATTCCAAACCTCCTTATATTCAGGGCTGGTGCCAGAGGATTAGAGGTTGGAAATGTTACACTCTTGTTCAAAGAAGTGTTATGATGTGGCAGATGATATGTGCCATGCAGACCAAATCCACAAGGGAATCTTGGCCACGCTATCATAACGGTTTTACAATTTGCATTTATTACAAGAAGATTTGTGCACTGAATTCATAAGTAATGAGTCCACTAACATCTCTAGTGATTTTAAAAAATTAAATTAAAACATTAATTAACAAAAGAAAATAATTCAAACAGATACGTAAGATTACAGTTACTTGATATTATAACAAATCTCAAAATTCTTAATTAACCTGACTCTCAACTACACATCCCCTTTAAGGCAACAGTCCAAAAATAGATTTTAAATTTAAATAGGCAGTCCAGCAAGGTTACCATAGCACCCATTCAACAGTGGAATTCCAAAGGCTTTTATTACAACTTTAGTTACTGGAACAGCACTGCTTCAGAGTGGCTAGGGCTTGTTCCAAGTCTGTGTCACACAATGTACCTTTCAAGATTTTACATGGCCACACCCTCATATAGCCTTCCATCCTTCTATATATATGTTTCTCTCTCTTTAATGTGTAAAATCCCATTGTTCTACATATCTTTGAAATTTACTTTTCCCATAATATAAAAATCTTTCATGTTGTCAATATGGCCCCTTTTCCTTTTGGAAAAAATAAACATAATAACATTGCCCTATTTATCTTGTTAGTTGTAAACATCCTACCATCCCTTTGAAAATCAAACAACTCCCCACTTATCGTAAAATGCAAATTTCATTCAAGCCTCATCTACTGACCCTTATATCAAGCTCACTCATTAGCATTTCAAATACTCTTTTTACACCTAACCCTTTTGATAATTTCCACCTTGCCATCTATCTGACCCTAATTCAATTAAATCAATCACACAGACAGAACCATCAAAGCTTACACCCATAAGCCTACAATAATATTATGAAAAATTAGATAGTTTCATGACAGAATGGTGTAAGGCCAAACCCAGCATTTACAGGTTGGTTAGTTTAATCTCGATGGTGGCAAGCTTTTCGAAACAACCTGAGACAAAATTAACAGTGACTTGGCCCAGTGCAGATTTATCAAAGGCAAATCATGACTAACTAATTTGATTGGGTTTTTTGATGAGGCAACAGATAGGGTTGATGAAGGTAATGTGGTTGATCTGGCATACATGGACTACCAAAACACATATGATAAACTGCCACATAATAGGTTTGTCAGCAAGCCCATGGAATAAAAGGGACAGTGACAGCATGGATACAAAGTTGGCTGAGTGACCAAAAACTAAAAGTAGTCATGAACGGTTGTTTTCAGACTAGAGGAAGGTTTCCTAGATTGGGGTTCCCTAGTTCCCTGGGGACCAATGCTATTCTTGATATATATTGATGATCCAGACATGAGTGTGTAGGGCAAAATTTCAAAATGTGCAGATGACACAAAACTTGGAAGTATCATAAACTTTGAGGAGGATAGTGATAGACTTCCATCTGCCTAGAATTCTAGGCAGGCCTGACTGCAGGCCGTCCACACTTCCGCTGGATGAAAATCATAACCGCCGGCACTGCTGGGTAGGAAGCAAGATCACGACATTGGGAAATTTCCTGATTGCCAAATTCCGCCTCAAACATGAAAATCCAACTCTTAGAGTACAAAAACAAGGAAGTTATTATGAACCTTCATAAAACACCGTTTCGGCCTCAACTGGAGAATTGTATCCAATTCTGGGTATAATGCTTTACAAAGAATGTAAAGAATTTAGAGACAATGCAGAAAAGATTTACGAGAATGGTTCCTGGGATGAGGGACTTCAGTTACCAAGATAGATTGGAGAAGTTGGGGCTGTTCTCCTTGGTGGTTAGGATCTGGAAAGCACTACCTGAGAGTGTGGTGGAAGCAGACATAATAGGGATTTTCAAAAGACAATTGAATAAGCGCCTGAACAGAGAAAATTAATAGATATCCAAGGTAAAGACAGGCTAGAAGGTAACCTAGAGACTGTAGCAAGAATTTGAAGAGCTAGAGGATTGAGTCTGTGGATTCAGAGCAATCTAAAGAAAATTGAAGTGTGATGTAACAGGAAAGAATTGAAGAAAGGATTGATTGGTTAGTGAGCATTTTCTCTCTTTCTCTTATTTAAATTAGCGAATTTAATCAATATAACATTAATTGAAATAATAAGAGTAATAAAAACATAAGTGCAAGCAGGAATAGAGGCATTAATTAAATTTAATTAAGAGCATAATTAATTAGTTAAAACTGAAAGGATGGTGGGGCAAGCGACGTGTTGCAGCTGTAGTATGTGGGGCTAGTGGACACCTGTGTGATCCACGGCAGCCACACCTGTAGTAAATGTCTGCAACATGAGGAACTCCTGCTCAGAGTTTATGAGCTGGAGGCTGAGCTTCAGATATGCGATGCATCAGGGGGAGGGAAAGTCATCTGGTCACTTTGTTCCAGAAGGAAGTCACACCCTTTAGGTTAAAGTCTTCTGATTTGGTCTGTGTTCAAGGACAGGAAGTTGTGACTGCAAGTGAGGCAGGTATAAGGACCCAGAAGGTAGAAATGGAAGACCCTCAGCCTTTTCAATGGTTCAACAGGTTTGAGGTTCTTGCAGCTTGTATGGACGAGAGCAGAGACTACAGGGTGGATGAGTGAACTGACCATGGCACTGTGGTGCATGAAGCCATCAAGTAGGGAGAGTAAATAGAACTGTAGTGGTAGTAAAGGACAGTATAGTCAGGGAAATGGATACACTTCTCTGCAGCTGAGGGTGTGAGTCCAGACAGCTGTGTTGCCTGCCCGGTGACAGGTTTCAGAACATCTGCTTGGGCTGGAGAAGAACTTGCAATGGGAGGGGGAGGATCCAGCCATCGTGGTCCATCTGGATACCAACAACATGGATAGGACTAGGAAAGAGGTTCTGTTTAGGGATTACGAGCAGCTAGGGGCTAAATTAAAAAGCAGATCCACAGATGTATTAATCTCTCGAGTACTACCTGAGCCACGAACAAATTGGCATTGGGTAAATAAGATCAGAGCGTTGAATGCATGACTCAAATATTGGTGTTGGAGAAATGGGTTTAGATTCATGGGGCACTGGCACAAGAATTGGGGAAAGTGGGAGAAGTATCGTTGGGATGGTCTTCAACTAAACTGTGCTGAGAAAATGTTTTGGCGAGTTGTATAACTAGGGCAGTAGAGAGGGCTTTAAAATAAATAGTTGGGGCAAGGGATCATGTGAGGGGAGATGAGGTAAATTACATAGAAAGGCCTCAGCCTGTGGAGCTGGAGCTGCTGTAGTCACAGGAAGAGGGAATTTGGATGGGCCGGACACTCCCGAAGTCACCTGGATAGATGGCCCCAGGCTGTACACCTGCTGATCCTCCTCCCTATGGGTGCCCAATGGCCCCTGGCTGATACCATGAGCGGAAGGAGTAACTGGAATGAGATCGAGCTGCCCAGCACCCCTCTCACGTACACACTATTGGAGGCTAAATATGGCATCGGCAATGGAGTTGAGCCCACACAGCTGTGCAGGAGCGACGTCCTGGACCAAGGTCTCCATGGCGGCCACCATCCTACCAGTGTTGACCTCGGTGTGTTGGCATGCTAGCACTATCACCTTAGCCTGAAGGCAGACGGACTCCTCCATTGTGGCTTGCAATCTGAGGAGTGCAGCGGACATCCCTTCCTGATGTTCCTGAGCTTGCCTTTGCAGCTCCAGCAATTGTGACATGACCGAATCCAGAGGCTCGTCATCTGACTTGGACTCAGCAAATTTCTGGCCTCCAGCAGTCCTCCAAGGGCCGGACACTTGGGAAGTCCCTGCTGCTGCCTGCTGCGGATCAGACAGTGCAATGTGCTCACCATATTGTGATTCCGAGGCTACTGTAAAGCTAAGTCCCACTGAGTGGTGTGTCTCTGCACTGGTGGAGGGTGTGGATGAGTGTTGTGACGGAACTTCAAGGAGGGTGCCTCCAGATTCCTCTTCAGGGGTTTCTTCGGAGCTTGATTGGAGGCCCTGGGTTGTAGACTCTGTTGCTGTTTCCCAAATGTGCCTGTGGAAGGAAGGGGAGATAATTAGTGCATCGCAGTGGCCTGTGAAATAGGACACGTCAGTCACAGCATGATAAAAGCAAAAAACTGCGGATGCTGGAAATCCAAAACAAAAATAAAAATACCTGCAAAAACTCAGCAGATCTGGCAGCATCTGTGGAGAGGAACACAGTTAACGTTTCGAGTCCATATGACTCTTCAACAGAACTAAGTAAAAATAGAAAAGAGGTGAAATTGCCATTTCAACACTCCACCCTGCTCTCATGCCCACATGTCCGTCCTTGGCCTGGAGGAACAGCACCTCATCTTCCGACTAGGCACTTTACAGCCTTCCGGACTGAATATTGAGCTCAACAATTTTAGATCATGAACTCTCCCCTCCATCCCCACCCCCTTTCTGATCCCCCCCTTTTTTTTCCCTAATAATTTATATAGATTTTTCTTTTCCCAACTATTTCCATTATTTTTAAATGTATTTCCATCCATTGTTTTATCTCTACCTTTTAGCCTAATTCGATCCCTTCCCTTCACCCCACCCCAGCCTCATTAGGGCTATCTATACCTTGCTTGTCCTGCTTTCTACCCTTAATTAGCATATTCCTTAGATAATATCACCACCTTCAACACCTTTGTCCTTTTTTCTATGACATCTTTTGGTTATTTCCACCTATCACTGGCCCTCTATCCAGCTCTACCACCACCCCCCCCCCTCCCCCCCCCAAACCAGTTTATATTTCACCTCTTTTCTATTTTTCCTTAGTTCTGTTGAAGAGTCATACGGAGTCGAAACGTTAACTGTGTTCCTCTCCGCAGATGCTGTCAGACCTGCTGAGTTTTTCCAGGTATTTTTATTTTTGTTTCAGTCACAGCATGGTTGTCTGATGGATGTGTACCTCTGGATCCTCACTTGGTAGAGCACTACCGACCTCACCGTCAGCACAGGGACGGCCCAGATCCTTGACGGCCAGCTGGGTGGCTCTGTTTTCAGAGTCTGTGAGGACCTTGATTTCTCCACCGGTTTGCGACCTCTCCATCTTGTTGTATACCAGCTTGTCCTGCATGAATAGAGATGGAGAGAGTGTAGGCAGGATGCCTGCCAGGCCAGATGATAAGTATGCCTGGCATGTGTGGGTGGTGAGTGGTCCCATGGACGGGATGAGGACAATGAAGGTGCGTGTGAGAGAGTGAATGGTGATATCCCTTGGACTGTCAGTGAGTGAGGGCTCTGTGGATATGTGGTGGGTTTGTGAGTGTGTGAGTTGAGAGTGATGAGAAGTGTGACTTACCTGATGGAACGGAGGAGATCATTCATCCTCTTACGAAATTGGGTGGCTGTCCTCTTTTGAAGGATATTCGCGCTGACCACCGCTGGCACCGCCTCTCAAGCCTGATTAGTGAGATTGCTGCCCACCCTGTGGCCAGAGCAGAGGTAGACGACACCAAGGTAAGCCTCCAATGTGTCCAAAAGGTGCTCGAGGTACATGTCATTGAACCTGGGGGCTGCAGTCTTTTTGCCTTTCAGGGCCATGTCTTCTTTGCAGCAGTTTGGTCTGGAAGCACTGATATGTGTGCGCGTGGCTGCGCTTTAAATATGGCGCCAGGTGTGCCAAAGCGGCGAGGTGATGGCATGGCGGGTGAATGAAAGCCCGCCCGCCATGGAAACAGAGTGTTTCCCGGGAATGCATAATTAATGCGGCGGGTTTGGGATGATACAGCGTGAAGAGCCTCCATTCCGCTACCGCACTTAGTGCAAATCTGGGATGATTCCGCCCATTGTCTCTGAGCCTAGGTCCTTAAAAGAAGTGGCTGCAGAAGTGGTAGATGCATCAGTTGTGATCTTCCAAAATTCCCTAGATTATGGAAAGGTCTCAGCGGACTTTTGGAAAATTGTTAATGCAACACCTCTATTCAAAAAAGGAGTAAAACAGAAAGCAGAAAACTATAGGCCAGTTAGCCTAACATCTGTCATAGGGAAAATGCTAGAATACATTATTAAGGACATAATAGCAGGACATTTAGAAAATCTTAATGTAATCAGGTAGAGTCAACATGATTTTGTGAAAGAGAAATCATGTTTGACTAATTTATTAGAGTTCTTTGAGGAAATAACAAGCAAGGTGGATAAAGGAGAACCTGTAGGTGTGGTGTACTTGGATTTCCAAAAGACATTTGATAAGGTGCCAAACAGAATAAGGGATCATGGTGAAGGAGGTGACATGTTAGCATGGAAGCATGGTTAGAGCATTAGAGTGCCATCAGTGCTGGGGCCTCAGCTATTTACAATCTATCTACAATTACTTGGATGAAGGGATTTACTGATAACATAAAAATAGGTTGGAAAATAAGTCGTCAAGAGGACATCATAAGTCTACAACGGAATTTAGATAGGTTAAGTGAGTGGGCAAAAATTTGGCAGATGGAATGTAATGTGGGAAATGTGAACTTGTCCACTTTGGTAGGAAGAGTAGAAATGCAGTATATTATTTGAAAGGAGAGAGACTGCAGACTATGGTGTCCTGGTATATGGTTCACCAAAAAAGTTGGTATGTAGGTATAGCAGCTGATTAGGAAGGCAAATGAAATGTTGATGTTTATAGCAAGGGAATAGAATAAAAAAGTAGAGAAGTGTTGCTGCAATTATACAGAGTCTTAGTTAAGCTACATCTAGAGTACTGTGTACAGTTTTGGTCTGCTTACTTAAGAAAGGACATAATTGCATTGGAAGCAGTTCAGAGAAGGGTCACTTGACTGACTCCTGGGATGAAGGAGTTATCTAATGAGGAAAGGTTGAGCAGGTTGGGCCTATACCCATAGGAGTTTAGCAGAATGAGTAATCTTATTGAAACATATAAGATCCTGAAGGAACTTGACAGGGTGGATGCTAAGAGAATGTTTTCCTTTGTGGGGGAGTCTAGAACTAGGGGACACGGTTTAAAAATTAAGAATGAGATGAAAAGAAATTCTTTCTCTCAGAAGGTCGTTAGTCTATGGAATTCCCAGGGAGCTGTGGAAGCTGGGTCATTGAATGTGTTCAAGGCTGAGTTAGATGTATTTTTGATCGATAAAGGGGTCAAGGGTTATGGGGGACAGGCAGAAGAGTGGAGTTGAGGCCATAAAGAGATCAGCCATGATCTTACCACATGGCGCAGCAGGCTTGAGGGGCCAAATCGCCTACTCCTGCTCCTAATTACTGTGTTCTTGTGTGGGTTGGACTAGCTAAGTTGCTGTTGCAGAGAGCTGGTGTTGATAAGGCGGCTCAATTTGCCACCTTCTGTGCTATAACTATTCTATGATTCTATAAGTCCCACTGGTAATTGTGCTAAAAGAAGTGCTTAAATTTCTCAGTCAGCCACAGATTGGTTGAGAAATCCACTTGTCCAATTTGAAGAGATTCAGGAAATAAAAATGTGAGCCAGAGTTGACTACCACCCTCTGTCCCTCCACTTTTTGCTGATGAGAGCCTTGGGCACAATGCAGTTATGTATGAACTGTGACCTCTTACTCTATTTAGGAACTACTGAAACCGTGGGTTACATTTTACGTACCCCCACTGGGCATGTTTTCGGCAAGCGGGGCACATAAAACAGGGAGGACGCCGACCCCAACACCTTCCCGCCCATCCTGAGCTCACCCCCAAAATACAGGAGGTTTTGGGCGTGCACTGAAATTGGCAGCCTGCCTGCCGTATTTAAGTAAATAATCAAGGGTCAACTGGGCTTGTTAACAAGCCAACTGACCCCAATAATATGCCGCCCAAGCCATTAAACGGTTAGCATGGGCAGTCGGGTGAGAGTGGACAGGCTGCTTTTTTAAAAAACTTTTACAAAGGGCAGGAGGAAATGTGGGTACTATCTTTGGGGGATGCCCTTTGTGGATGGAGAGGCTGCCGAGATAGTACCCCTCCCCCGCCGCTTTCTTCCTACCCACGAGCTCCATTAAACACACCACCCCCAGCCCCCCCACCCATCACACTAATCTTTCCAACCCTCCCTGCCCAGGACCCTGGACTTACCTGGTTCCAGGATCCATGGGTCTTCATCTTGTTCCTGCTTGCAGTCCCAGCAGTGCCCACCAATGTGCTCTTGGTGCTGCTGGGACTGATGGAGTTGCCAGCCAATCCAATTGGCCAACAGCTCCCAAGAGCAGGACTTCCTCCTTGGTGAGGGGCAGAAGTCCCACACTGCACCAATTTAGCCCACCTGCAGTGCGTTATGACTGCGATGCGGGGTGGCATGGAGCGGGTCAGCTCCATGCTGACTTTGCTTCTGGGGAGGCAATTCGTCCACCCCCCCCCCACCTTAATATTATTTCTTCCATAAGTAACTCACCTAAACATACCAATCTTGTTATATATCACTACTTTGATCACTTTTTTTTTAACCTTTGAACTCATAGGGTAGGATTTTCCGGTTGTCAGGTGGGTGCAGTGGGCGGGCCCGGGAGCAGACGGGAAACGGTCTGCTGCCCGCAATCCGTCCCCAACAGCGATTTCACGCTGGCTGGCCAATTAATGGCCAGCCAGTGTGAAAGGCGAGCTGAGGAACTCAGCGCTGCCGGGGTTGGGGCGGGAGGAGTGTGAGCGCAAAAGTCTGCACATGCGCCGGGGAGCACACACTCAAAACTCCTGAAGGCAGGGAGCTGAAGGATTGTGGAAATAAAAATAAAGATTATAAAAATGAGAGAAACATGTCCCTACATGTGACTCAGTCACATGAACAGGGACATATTAAAAATGATGTGTAAAAATTTTTTTAAATTGCTGCTGGAAACCTCATCCCACCGTGGTTGAGGTTTCATAAAAATCCCAAAGTCGCCTGGCCGATTTGCTCGCCTGCTAACCGTAAGATTAGATGGGCAGCGAAAAGTAGCTTACAATTATTTGATTAAGGGACTTAATAGGCTTCTTAATTGTCGGCGGGCACGCTGCTGACTCTCGCACGCGCCTGCTGACCAAAATATCGCCCAAGTGTGCGTTGACTTCGGGACGCTTGCCCGACCGACCAACATCATCGCGCGCTATTTTACGCCTCATTGGGTCGGGCCCCTCCTGCCCGCAGGGTGTAAAATCCTGCCCATAATTGAGTCCACGGTGCCAAGATTTCCTGAAATTTCAGGAATTTCTGCTTCCTTTATGAATAGCCCTTAAAATGTAGTAAAGGCTGAATTCCTGTTCTCTAACCAGGATGGTTTGTTTCTGATTACAAAAGTAAATAATAATCCTCTTCATTCAAGAATGTGTAGGAAGATAGTAACAGATTCTTGACTGACTGACACTTGACCCGATTATAACTGAATGATTTCCTGTAGTTTAAACTGTTTCCTTTGTTGCTTTGGACCTTCAATTACTCTCGTTCAACTGATGCTGCAAGGCACACTTAGAAATCTTTCCTTTGAAGTAAAAAAATGGTTTCCTCTGCTTTTTACTTTCATAGCCATTGGGCTTGAAATTATGCCATGAGATACTCATATGCAAATCGTTGGTCTAAAGTTCCTCTCTGCACTATTTTAAAAGAAATCAATGAACTTTTCTGCTAAAATAGCAGAAAGAGACAATTCAGATGAACACGTCCATGTTCATACACTAACATTTACAGCATCCTGGAGGGTTACTGTTGACCAGAAACTGAACTCTACCAGCCACATAAATTCTGTGGTTACAAGAGCAGGTAAGAGGCTGGGAATTCTGCAGTGAATAACTCACCTCCTAACCACAAAGCCTGTCCACCATCTATAGAGCACAAGTCAGGAGCGTGATGAAATACTCTCCACTTGCCTGGATGAGTGAAGTCCAAAAACACTGAAGAAACTTGACATCATCCAGGAAAAATCAGCCCGCTTGATTGGCACTACTCGCACCACCTTAAACTTTCACTCCTTTCACCACCAACACATAGTGGCAGCAGTGTGTACTATCCACAAGATGCATTGCAGCAACTCATCAAGACTCCTTTGACAGCGCCTTCCAAACCCACGATCTCTACCACCTAGAAGGACAAGGGCAGCAGCTGTATGGGACCCAGCTACATGCAAGTTCCCCTCAAAGCCACACACCATCCTGACTTGGAACTGTATCTCTATTCCCTCACCGTCACTGGCTCAAAATCCTGGAACTCCCTTCCTAACAGCACTGTGGGTGTACCTACATCACATGGTCTGGAGTGGTTCAAGAAAGTAGCTCACCAACACCTTCTAGAGGGCTGTTAGGGATGGGCAAATAATGCTGGCTTAGCCAACGACACTTATGTCCGGTGAAAGAATAATTTTTTAAAAAGTAATAATTTAAGGGTCATCGTGCTTTAGTAAGATTGTGCGTTGCCCTGAATCAGTAGTTTTCAAATGCTAGCATGAACAAGATTCAATGTAGCAATGTATTCACGAAGTTTTACATTATAAAATGCTTTAAGGATTAAAATAAAAATAGAAAAGTTAGTATCATTAATAACTACAATAGGGTATAATATATTAACTAACAAAAACTTGGCTTAGGTTTGGATAGGACTGGGAACCTAATATTTCTGGTTATGTATGCAAATGACGGCCCACTGGCAGTTTTAGGGCCCCTTGCAGAAATTGGATTGTGATGAATGGGGTAGTGGCTGGGCTAATTCTGCTCAGGATTCTGCAGTGGCTACTGCAGCATAAACAATGGCTGCCAACACCAGGTAATTTTCAAAACATGTTATTATGGAGCAATGATACCCCCTCCATTCTACAATACTCTCACAATCAGCCACTCTACCCTCCCCTTCCCTGCTACAGTCACATTAATTTGATTTTTTTTTAACCTTTGAACACAATAACTGATTCCAAGGTGCCAAAATTTCCTGAAATATGAAGAATTTTGTTTCCTTTATGAATAGTCTCTAAAATGCAGTCACGGCTGAATTCCTGTTCTATAATCAGGTTGGTTTGCTTCTGGTTAAAAAATTAAGTAATAATCCTGTTAATTTAAGAATGTGCAGGATGATATTAACAGATTCTTGACTGACTGGCACTTGACTCTAATATCGAATGATTCCCTTTGGTTTAACTTACCTTAGGGCCATTGACATCTAGGCATCGGACTTGCATTCATCTATTTAAAATGGGCACGTCGTCTTTGAGGGCATGACATGTGCTGGCAGCTCACCCAAATAATATAAATAAGGTCAAAGACTCAATTTCAAACCAGTCACGAGCCTCCCAGTTCAGACAGTGTAGGCTCCGATCAGTCCTATAATTGCAATTGGTGTCCTATTTACATCATAATGTCCAAGTTTCCATTGTAAAAGGTGCCAATTACCTGAATCAGGCAGGCACTTTGGACACATGGCGGTAGAGCCCTTTAAAAATGGAGTCAGCTGCATCACCATTGTTAAAAGGGCAGCAAGGCTACCAACACCATTTTTGAGGTTCTTACCACTCCAATAACGCCATGTGAAAGGATTGAAAATCGGACACAATTACTTTGTCAGTGAAGTTATAGCTAGCAGAAGTTTAATTCCCAACAGAAGGAATTGTCCAAGCCTGTGGGTTTATGTGAATCATGCCTAAATTACAACAATAACATATTGGGCTCAATACCGCCCATTATTTGGGTAATATGTGATCCCTTAGAGCTCCAAAGTGACATCCACAGCACACAGCCACACTTGTGAGGCATATTGCATGGGATGTGGTAGCATATGCACAGTGAATATCCACCGGAAGCAGATCATGACATTAGTCAGCGTGCACATGCATTCAGCAGCAGGCCCCTCCCTCCCACCAGTGCTATTTAAAGGAATCATCAACTACTTTGAACTGCTGGTTGTTTTCTTATGATTCTATAAGTGTTTGGTGCTTTCTGTTGTAGTTTCAAGACACAAAGTCTGCATGGAGTGGTGTGTAATGAGCTAAAGGACTTTTGCTGACTTACAGGCTGCTGTACAAATCAGTTGCTATAGGAATGCACCAATAGGCAATCCCCTTAGAGTACAGCATTACATGGAGATGAACAGAGGTTATGCAGAACTAGCTGCTGGAAGTGGGAGAAGGAGGATGGGAAAAAGAACATATCAACCCAAGGTGTTTGGGGAGTAATTCTTCTTCTTGAACATCAGCGAGGAACAATGTGTGGGACATCTACACTTCAGAAAGAACATCCTCACTGAAATCTGCTAGCTGCTGTAGCCACAAATGCAACCTCAGAGTATGGTAAAGATCGCATTGGTGAGGAAAAGGAGGAAGAAGAGGAAGTGGAGGAAGAAGAAGAAATGAGGCAACCTTGTGAGCCCCTTTCTGCCTGGACTGTCTCTTAAGAATTCATCCAAGTGCACAATCAGTAACCGCAACCTCAGTTCACCATTCATCAGCATTCCGACACCTTACTTTCCCTGTGCCATTGATCATCACAGCACCTGTTTGTCCACAGTACAAAAATAAAAGCCACCACAAATAAACATCTTAAACCAAATTTATAAATGAAATCATGCCATATAGCATACAAAAATCAACTAATCGCCCCTTGTGCATTTCCTTAGTGTTTACCTTCCTTGTGCCTTTGCCTATCTTAGTGCTCCTAAATGGTGCTACCCCAATGCCTACAACATGGCTGGTGGAAGACTCCTGACTCCCAGCTGGGGGAGACTGCAAATGGCTTGGAGGTTGACCTTGAGAAGCTCCAGGTCTCAAAGTTCTGATTGTGGACTGCATGATTTTGTGTTGGGTGGTAGCAGTCTGGGCTGGCTGGCTAACAGGCAAAAACAAGGGCACTGGCAAAGTAGCAGGAATGGAAGGATAAATACTGACTTCCTGAGAAAGTGCTACAAGTTTGTGCTCCATGAAGCCACTGCCATTCCCATGGGTTGGCACCTCAGCAATCCTAGTAAGTTGCAAAGGAAACTGTAAGTTGGCCATCAGATGCTGAATCTTGGTTGGGTCCACAAGTGTGTGAATTGAGTTGACCATTAGTTCCATTCTAAAAAGAATGGGTTCCAAGCTCTGCACAAAGCTCTTTGCCAAGTTGGTGCTAGACTCCTCCATGTTCCTTGAGCTCGATTGCAGGCTTTCTGGCAGGCTACCCAAAACACCAAGGATTTTGTGGTGCACACCCATTAACATTCTTCTGTAGCTGCTCCTCAGCTGAAGGATCTGTGTGCGTCCTCACCCTCTGACATACTGGCACCCTTGCATTCTTGTCCCCTGCATTGGATGCAGCCCATTCTTACTCATTATTTACCATGGGTAGATTCTCTAATAAATGTGCAGTATCACATACTGAACTGTGGCTGTAAGTGTGAAATCAAGTGATGGTGATGTGTCTTCATCATCACTCTCTTCTTGCTGTTCCTCCACTGCTTGGCCAAGATACTCCTCTTAGGTGTCTGAAAAGAAAAAGGCACAAAGGTAAGTCATTGAACTTCTTGTGGCACAGCATCCAGGTTCTCACAGGCTGGCTCCTGGCATTGACCTCAATGGCTATCTGCTCCCACTGCTTTTAGAACATGAGACTGGAGGGCCTCTTGGTCCCCTTCAGATACAGGACATCTCTCCTTGTTTTCAGTTCCTTCACCAAAGGCTCCAGTGCAATATCCATATCCTTTGGTGCCTGCGGACTCCATAGTTGTGCCATTCTTCAATGTTTCCCAGGTCACATTCACTTCTTGTAGGACTGTCAGCACCTGCTCCAGCTGCACAAATGCATCTCCCCTTTAAGAGGTGCATCTTTAATTGGTACTAGCAAATTACAATTTTGGGCCCCATGCTGTTGCTTGCAGTTAATGCTGACTGCAAAAAGCAGCCATCGAAATGAACAGGCAACATGAATTTGGCATCCTGCCTGCATTTCATGAACAAGCCTGGGTTAATTGTGCATTGTGATCCTTGCACTAGTTACTGGGAATATCCAATTTAGCCAACAATGTCCATCAATCATGACTGATACATACGTTTCTCCTCACCCTCACTATTAGCACTGCTAGAAGCTTTTAACTGTTGAGCAACCACTCATGTTAATAAAACATGTTTGACTATGCTGCTGAGGATTATTCTGGGATAAGTATACTTATTAACATTCAGCAATTCAAAGCTTGAAATTGAGAGGCTAACACTGTTAAATTAGTAACACCATTTGCTGCCATTTTCCTCATTTTTCAGACTCTTTCCTTATTTAAGTTGTGGACTCTCAACAGCAAAAATAATTGCTCCATATTATCAAATTTGTAATGAAGCCCAGCCTGCTGAATGAACAATCAGTTGGGAACTGTGAAGAATGTAAAGCAAATTGTTCAGCTGCATCTTCAATTGTTATTCTATATATATTTAACCAAATCCAACTGAAAGTGAAAAAAAATAGGTCAAAGGTATAGTGCTGGCTAAACTCTTTGGAAGCCCTGCATTAATAGCAAAGCTAATTATGAAGTCATTTCTTTGTTGGTCCATCAAGCACAACAAAGGCAAGCTTGTTGGTCTGACCATCAAGTGTCAAGCTTTTAAGCTGACAACCAACTGAAGCTACAAAAGGTTAATTCAGTCAAGAAAAGATTCAGATAATTATCTTGGACTCCACAGACGGAAACTCTAGTGTTACATAAAATGTATTAAAGCAAACCATAGCATGTGCAATATGCAAATTGGTTCTATGTACCACAGGTAAAATTTATAAGTAATAGCCTAGAGGACATGATCAATGATGTTCATGATAACATTTTTTAGAAAGAATGATTTGTAGATATACAGAAGCTGAATCTGCCAAAATTGTGAAAAAATATCTCTATGTGCTTGATTATTCAGATATTAGATGAGCCATATATAACAGATAAGTCCTCGATTTGATCTTCAATCTGAGTTGAGTTAGCTCATGCCAGTGAGGGCACAGTAGAGGGTGACACTGTTTGACCTGATGCCCTTGGTGAGGCAGAGGAAAAGGCCAGGCTCCCATTCCTAATTGCTATCAAATGACTGCACATCACTTTGGTTTTCAGGAATTTAATTGTGTTATGTTCTGAAGTCTTGGTCAACCTTTAATTTCTTTACTTATTGCTAACGTTACTAATTTGGCTGCAACATCAGTGAAATTCCAAGGTGATTGATTGTTTTCCTCTGTTATAGTAATGTTGTCATTTTTATTTTCAAAGTTGTATTTGAATTTAGCCATATTAAGCTTGGGCTGATTTTAGTTTCAGTGGACAGTGGATAATGTTGTCCTACTACACAGTAATGTTAATGAAACACAGACTTCAATCTAAATATTACATTCTGTCAAAGCTAATGCAAATCAGCTGGTGGCCATGTAGACTTGGAAGCATAGTTTCCTCTTATGCATGGCTTACAGGATGCGATGTGATCATAACGTGATCTTTATCATTTCTTCGAACTCTGTAGTGGTGGTAGAGGAATTTTCACTTGTCTTTTTGTGTATACACGCTCACCAAGGTAGGGGTTTGCCAGTACTGTCGGATATTGCTTTCATTTTTGTATCCATCATCAACACCAAGCAAAGTTTAGATTCAGATAAGGAGGAGGCGGGTGGGGTGGGGGGCGATTCGGTCACATAGCACCACTTCAAAGTGGCACTATGCAGACCAAGTCAATTTCCTTTGGACAGACAGCGCTGCAGATCACTCTTTGCTCAGGTTTCTATGTTGATATTGTTGCCAAACACTGCCCCAAGTAGCAACCTGCAGCATTGCCTGCCCCTAGGGAATCGGCATAGTCTACATACTACACAAGCAAGTTTCTCACCCAATGTATTTTACCCCAACATTGCAGTGGACTTGCATCTCCACTGCCTGGCCCAAACTTACTCCAATAGGTCCATTGTTTTCTCAGCATTAGTTTGTAATTAATTTGCCTCAGTAAACTTTTGTAGCATCCTTTGAAGATCACCCTTCTACAGTTTCCCATGGCAACATGGGCCTCTGTCCTTACTGAGTACCTGATTAAGTTTATCTTCTCTTGTCCCAAGAGTTGACTCTATGTATCCCAAAACTACTTTCGATTCTTGCATTAATAGATTGGTCTAATATTACTTTCAAGATTAACTGAGATTTTTTCTGCTATCCAGTGTGGTTAGAGATTCCTTCAGAGTGATTAGTACTTGGATTGTAATCCAAAAATAGGCAGCTAACCATTTCAGGATTCTCAGCTGTATGATTAGATTAATAGTTCCTTACACCATTGTAAAGGAGGTCAGTAGTTTCCACTGATGAACAACTCTTGACAATTTCCACTGTAAGCAAATTTAACATGGTCTTTAAATTCTTTAAATGTTAAATTACTGCTCATGTGAATTTGTTATGAATATGTTGACTAGTGTGCAGAAAATCACAGTAATAATTGGGACCTCTGTAGGCACAATAATAAGCTGTATCATACTTATACCATTCTACAATGAGGGAATGAAATTTACCATTTTCAGAAAAACAGAGTGGAAATTAGAATGTTTTTTTAAGCTAATTTTACAGGATGTGGTTGAAACTGGCCAGACCAGCATTTATTGCCCATCCCTAATTGCCCTTGAGAAGGTGGTGAGCTGCCTTCTTGAACCGCTGCAGTCCCTTTGGTGTAGGTACACCCACAGTGCTGTTAGGGAGGGAGTTCCAGGATTTTGACCATGCAACAGTAAAGGAACGGTGATATATTTCCAAGTCAAGTGAATGGCTTGGAGAGGAACTTCCAGGTGGTGGTGTTCCCTTGCATCTGCTGCCCTTGCCTTCTAGATGTTAGCGGTCGTGGATTTGGAAGGTCCTGCCTAAGGAGCCTTGGTGAATTTCTGCAGTGCATCTTGTGGATGAACATTAACAGGAAAGTGGAACAAATAATATATTTTTTCATTCACCGGATGTGGGCTTCGCTGTTGGGCATCTAGGAATGGGCAATAAATGCTGGTGAGCTGCCTTGTTGAACTGCTGCAGTTCATGTGATATAGGTACACCTACAATGCTGTTAGGGAGGAAGTTCCAGGATTTTGACCCAGCGACAGTGAAGGAATGGCAATATATTTCCAAGTCAGGATGGTGAGTAACTTGGAGGGGAACTTCCAGGTGGTGGTATTCCCATCAACCTGTTACCCTTGTCCTTCTAGATATTAGTGGTCTTGGGTTTGGAAGATGCTGTCGAAGGAACCTTGGTGAATTCCTGAAGTGCATCTTGTAGATGGTACACACTGCTGCTACTGTGCATCGGTGGTGGAGGGAGTGAATGTTTGTGGATGTGGTACCAATCAAGTGGGCTGCTTTGTCCTGGATGGTGTCAAGCTTCTTGAGTGTTTTGGGAGCTGCACTCATCAGGGCAAGTGGGGAGTATTCCATCACACTTCTGATTTGTGCCTTGTAGATGGTGGACAGGCTTTGGGGAGTCAGGAGGTGAGTTACTCGTCGCACGACTCCTAGCCTCTGACCTGCTCTTGTAGCCATACTATTTATATGGCTAGTCCAATTCAGTTTCTGGTCAATGGTAACCCCCCCCAGGATGTTGATAGTGGGGGATTCAGTTATGGTAATGCCATTGAACATCAAGGGGTGATGGTTGGATTCTCTCTTGTTGGAGATGGTCATTGCCTGATACTTGTGTGGTGCGAATGTTACTTGCCACTTGTCAGCCCAAGCCTGAATATTGTCCAGGTCTTGCTGCATTTGGACATGGACTGCTTCAGTATCTGAGGGGTTGCGAATGGTGTTGAACATTGTGCAATCATCAGCGAATATCCCCACTTCTGACTTTATGATGGAAGGGAGGTCATTGATGAAGCAGCTGAAGATGATTGGGCCCAGGACACTGCCCTGAGAAACTCCTGCAGTGATGTCCTGGAGCTGAGATGACCGCCCTCCAACAACCACAACCATCTTCCTTTGTGCTACGTATGACTTCAACCATCGGAGAATTTTCCCCCAATTCCCATTGACTCCAGTTTTGCTAGGGCTCCTTGATGCCACACTCAGTCAAATGCGGCCTTGATGTCACGGGCAGTCACTCTCACCTCACCTCGGGTGTTCAGCTCTTTTGTCTATGTTTGAACAAAGGCTGTAATGAGGTCAGGAGCTGAGTGGCCCTGGAGGAACCCAAACTGGGTGTCAGTGAGCAGGTTAGTGTTAAGCAAGTGCCGCTTGACAGCACTGTTGATGGCCCCTTCCATTACTTTACTGATGATCGAGAGTAGATTGATGGTGCAGTAATTGGCCAGGTTGGATTTGTCCTGCTTTTTGTGTAGAGGACATACCTGGGTAATTTTCCACATAGCCGGATAGGTGCCAGTTTGTAGCTGTACTGGAACAGCTTAGCTAGGGGCGCGGCAAGTTCTGGAGCACAAGTCTTCAGTATTATTGCCGGAATATTGTCAGGACCCATAGCCTTTGCAGTATCCAGTGCCTTCAGCCATTTCTTGATATCATGTGGAGTGAATCAAATTGGCTGAAGACTGACATCTGTGATGCTGGGTACCTCCGGAGGAGGCGGAGATGGGTCATCTACTCGGCACTTCTGGCTGTAAATTGTAGCAAATGCTTCAGCCTTATCTTTTGCACTGATGTGCTGGGCTCCTCCATCATTGAGGATGAGGATATTTGTGGAGCCTCCTCCTCCAGTGAGTTGTTTAATTGTTCACCACCATTCACGACTGAATGTGGCAGGACTGCAGAGCTTAGATCTGATCCATTGGTTGTGAGGATCACTTAATTCTGTCTATTACTTGCTGCTTATATTGTTTGGCATGTATGTAGTCCTGTGTTGTAACTTCACCAGGTTGATGCTTCATTTTTAGGTATGCCTGATGCTGCTCCTGGCATGCCCTCCTGAACTCTTCATTGAACCAAGGTTGATCCCCTGGCTTGATGGTAATGGCAGAGTGGGGGATATGTCAGGGAATGACATTACAGATTGTGTTCGAGTACAAGTCTGCTGCTGCTGATTGCCCATAGTGCCTCATGGATGCCCAGTCTTGAGTTGCTAGATCTGTTCGAAATCTATCTCATTTAGCACGGTGGAAGTGCCACACAACATATGAGTTAAATAAGTATTTAAATTAAATCAGGGACAATATAATAATTGTGATTTGATGTTGCTTGACATATCCGTCATATCTAATCTGGAGGAAGAGGGCTAGACTCCAAGTTTGCTGCCTATTTCCCCACCGAGTCCCATCCACCCGTTCTTTAGGAAGGTCCTTAATAAAGTAAAATAACATTTTGGTGTATATTAATATTGAGGAGGATGACTTAAAATACCTGTGTTTTAAGGAGTAACTAAAAGGGGGGAGGAAGGGAGAGAGGGAGGTGGAGACGCAGAGGGGAACTCACCAAGGCTCCTTAGGGAGCACCTTCCAAACCCTCAGAGGAGGGAATTCCAGAATGTGGGGTTTAGGCGGTTGATGTTTGGTCTTTCCTTTGATGTTCTTTGAAGATTTTTTTACAGTTAACCTTTATAAGATTTCAACAACATACAAGGTAGCTAGGTAATATGTGACCATATCAATCCTATGAAAATCACATTCAAGATATCCTATAATATCAGTTCAGAAAACAGCCGCTGGCCACTGTTGTGAATTATCTCAATTCAAAGAAAACCTTTTGGCTCACACAAAAATTCAAGGCCTACAGTTAGGGGGTGAATTTCCTTGGGGCTTTTCCTGCTCAGCTGCCAAAACTTTGGCGGAAGTTTGGCGATAAAGCCTTAACATGGACATATTGGCTTTCCTTAGAATCCCTGAGGAAATTTGCTTCTTCTGTTTAAAATTAAAACAAAAACAGAATCCATTTTGACTCTCTGTTGCAAAAATGTTTAAAAATATGTGACAAAATGTCATTTTTACCACATGCCCAAAAGCAATCCCTCCCTTTTTCTAGTTGTTCACTGCATTTGGATAATATTCGCAATGTTGCATTTATTGCCCATCGCTAGTTGCCCTGAGATGTGGTGGTGGGCTTCCTTCTTAAATCACTGACTCCCAAGTTCCGCAAGCCATTTTTTTCTGGTGCCATCCCTCAACTTACCAGTTGTGAATTCAATTTCACAACTTGAAATGGTAAAATTATGAGCTTGCAACCTTTGCGTAGCTAATCCAGAACCATAACCACTGTGCTGCTTTCCCCAACTTTCTCTTATTGAAGAGTGAGAGGGCACAGTGCTGATTTCCAGCACAAGCAAAGGTCTTAAAGCTATAGGGTGGAATTTTACGCTGGTGGGATTTTACTGTCCTGCCAAAGTCGATGGAGTTTTGAACGGCTTGCTGTATTTTACAGCCCTGCCCCCTCTACGATGGGGCCATAAAATTCCGCCCACAGTCTCCCATGAAGCATTGGGACAGCAGGAGCACCATAAGCAGTGGTATAAATTCAGAAGGTAACAATAGTTAACCAACATTAGATAAAAATAGATAGCTATTAAACCAGTGAATTTTTCCTTGCCCCAATGAATGCTTATGTTCCTGGTCATGTTTACATGGAAAACAACCTGGCTTGTGCCAAAATACATCGTTACATCAGTCCTGTTAGTTTGCATTGCACCACATTTAATACATATGAACACACGTTTACATTTAATTACACATATAAGTAAAACAATTTGGAATTTATTGGCCAGAAAGCATCTTCAAATGCTGGTGATGAAAGGACAATGGAACTCATAAATTTATGTGAATCTGCCTTCCAAAGGAGCTGCAGCATTCCTAATATTCCACTCTGTACTCACAAACCCTTTAGTGTTGAATAATTGAAGCAGCTCAATATTTTCATTGGTTTATCATGCACCATGTTTGGAAAGCATCCACAATGTATACAATCGTTGCTTGCTTGCACACGAGTGGGCGTTTCTGGGTCACCCTCTAATTTCTTGTTGCCGCAGGAGTGAACAGGAGTCTGCTTAGAAAGAAAGGAGGAAGACTTCCTTGCGATGAAGCCACTTAAAGCCAAAGGCTTCATTAGCAGTATTAAAGGGCTACTCAGAACTCAGTGGCTTCACATCACAGTCACTGTATCTCAAGAGTAACACATAGGAATTTAAAATTTAGGAATGCAGGCAATAGTGAAGGAGGCACAGCTGTATCATATGTGGCATTCCATCAATGAAGGTCTGTCATGTGTTCACCAGATTTGACACTCCTAATAGGTCAAAGGGCATCCACTCATTGACCATGAGCAATTGATTGGTCATTAATACGCCATATCAGAGATTGGAGCACAGAGCTAGGTTGGGTCACTCATCTCAATTAAACCTTAGCATCCAACATGGGGCTCAAGACGTTACATATCTGCGATGCCATCTTGGTCACCTCGATGTGTGTGCGAGTGTCTCAGGTACAAGGCGGCATCAGCCACCATGCAAGTAGGGCAGGAAAAGCTATGGGCTCTTACAGTTTCCATATGATTCATCTTCTGAGCTTCACTTTCTTGCCCCTTGAATCATTAATGTCTTCAATGTTTCCTTTCAGAGAAAAGCAAAAGCACATATCGATCCAGGGCTAATGTTTTCACAGCAGCCCCTAATGTTTATAAACTGCAAAGGCTACCATACATTCAATGTATAACGTGTGTGATCACCAGAAGCATATACTGCACATTTGTGCATGATACCCTGGGAGTTGCCATGACTCCTACACCCTGAGTCACTCCCAGGTGCCTGAGATTTTTGATTGGCCATTACATCTGCAGGGATGGCCACTTGGGGATAAGGGGTATCCCTGAAACGTTGTCTGATGACACTGGTGCATCACCCTTAGAGTCGTTCCAAGGAGAGGTACAATGCTGTCACAGCTCCACATGCCTCCTTATAGACCAGACCAAAAGGCTTCTGAAGATGCACTTCAGATTCTTGGGCGGCTCAGGTGGTTCGCTACGATAAATTCCCGATAACGTTTCCCACATCACTGCAGTGTGTTGTGTCCTTCACAATCTGGCAATGCAAAGAGGCGAACCCCTGCCAGAAAATGAAATGGAGGGTGATAAGAGCTCATCGGAGGATAAGGAGCCCAGGAACCTCAGGAGGCTGCTGAGGGTTAGTACAAGTGCAATCACACCATGGAGGAAGGAAAACGTGGGAGACGTGCCCGTGATACGTTAATTGCTGACAGGTTCCAGGAAGAATAAAGTTAAGTGAGGGCATATGGCCACATCTCTCCTAGCCCTCAATGCCATTTACTTTCACCTTGGGATGTCCAATCACTTGCAGCAAGAACGAAACCTGTATTCTCACTTGCACGTTTTGGCCTCATAAATCGCCAGCGCATGATCTTTACTTTTGGTCTGTGGTGCCCTATGAGTGAGCTCACGCTGGGAACTCAGAGTCCACTGAGGAAGAAGAGCAATGCAAGAGAAGACTTGAAGCCTTCACCGCCATCTAATGATGCACACACTGCTGCGATGGAGATGTGGACATGCCTAGGGATCTCTTCCTCCCGTGCATGTCTTTTCTTCTGCCACTATTGAGGAGACACAAATGCTGCTTGAATATCAATGATGGTGAGCTCCTCACTCAATGGTGGTCCTTGTGGAAGAAGGGTTTCAAATGCTTACATCACAAACTTCAAGTAAAGATTTCATCACACAAGGGTGCGGAGACTAGTTCAACTGAGGTTGATATCACAGGAATGTTAATCTCACAGTGGGACACTATCACTGAGTGGGAGGATGGCTAAACACTGACATGAGAGGATTCCAATGTACAAAATCACAACAAGTTGCCCAAAATTTCACATAACCATCAAATATATTCACAAAAGTGTAACATCTTTACACACCCATGACTCAAAAGTGACATCACTTTTTCTTAACTTTCCTAACTCTAGCTACGCCTGGGTGCAGCCCCACATTCACAGCAGAGGTGAAGGTAGCCTGCTGACTGCCATGTCCTGATTACAGCGATGACCTTGGCAGACGTTCTCTGGTGGCCTGTGACCTGGAGAACCCCGCCTGATAAGGTCGCCTGTCACCTACTCATGGGGCAGAAGTGCCCTCAGTGGCCTGAGCAGCTGGAGTGGATGGGGTCACAGGCCGATGGGGCTGTGAGTGGTTGCACATTCTTGGAATGTCCTGAAATGAGGCTCCTGGGGTGCCGAGCTGACATTCATCCTCCCTGTGAGTGCCCGATGGCCCTGACCTGACTCCTGCAGGAGATGGTACACTTGGAAGGAGGTCAAGGTGCCTCATTCCCATGTCAGCTTTATCTTGATGGTGCCTACCAGGGTGTGGCCATGGAGTGCAGGGCTGAGCGCAAATCCAGCAATGCCTGCTGGACCAAGATCTCCACGGTGGTCACCAGTCTTCTCATGGTGACTTGAGGCGCTCGCACGTCAGAGCCACAACATCAGACGGGACGCGGACGGATTCCTCCATCATTTGCTGTAATCTGCTGAGTGACTGTCAAATCTCTGCCTGATGTTGCGCTGCCTGTCATTGCATCTCCAGCATTGAGTTGGCAGCTGCTCCCAGAGGATCATCATCTGACTCAGACTGAGCGGGTGGCTGGTCCTTAGCTGCCTTCCGACTGCTGGAGACCTGGGCTGTCCCTGCCTCCAACTGCTGCAGGGATGTGCCACTGAGGTGTTCCCCAGAAAGTGAGCCTGAGCCTAATCTACAGCTGTGCCCCACCAACGTGTGTGTCTCGGAGCTGGTGGAAGGTGCGTGTGAGCGCCGTGATGGTTCTTCCAGGGCTTTCTCTTTGCACGTGGTCTGGGGACTTGGACTGGTGCTTGACTGGCTTGAGGGCTTCGACCTGCTGATGCCTAGAAAATAGAGTTTCTCGTAATGAGCATGAGCTAGATAAGACTGTATGTGAGTCACTGTGATTTTCAGGATTTGATGAAATGATGAAGCTGTGATCCAAAGCAGGTTGCTGGTAGAGGCCGATCTCCCCTTCCCCACAGGAGCGATCCCTGTCCTCCCCAGCCAGTTCAGCTGCAGCCTCCTCGATCTCAGTGAGGGCAATAGCATCAGTCATCCTTTCCTCGGCCTGTGAGCTTTCGCACCTGTTGTGTGCCAGCTTAGCCTGCATGAAGAAGAAGGAAAGACATGTGATGAGAATGGATGGAGCAGAGGGTGGGTGAGATGCATGTCCCTGTGGGTGGTGAGCCCTCCCCAAAAGGGCCAGAGAATGGAGTGTGAGCAACATGACAGATAGAATGGTGGTGATGTGAAAGTCTCCGTTAGAGGACAAGTGTTGATATGTGTCCTCCGCTAATGGTTGTGTGAGATCCCTGAAGAGAGTAGCCGATTGAGTGCATGACGCCATGATGAGAGTTTGATATCGGAGGGAATTGAAGGATAACTTAGCCTGGCAGAGCGGATGAGATCATTCAACCTCTTCTTGAACTGGATGGTGTTTCGGGCACGGTTGCCAGCTGTGTTGACCTGCTCTGTGATGGTCTCCCAGGCCAGAGACATGAGGCTGCTGTGTTTTCTGCAGCCATCCTGGGATATAGGACTTACCTGTGCACCTGCATCCCTCTGATCAAGGCCTGGAGGGCCTGGCGGGTGATGTGGGGTGCTGCCTTTTCCTTGAGGCTTTCCGCCTTCTTTTTGTGGCTGCAAGACATCTCTGCACGTGTCTGGAAGACAGGTGGGCTGGAGAGAGTGAGATTATGTGTTGAACTGCTGTTTAAATCTGGCACCTGGACCTTTGCCCCCACCAGCTGACAGCAGGAGTACGAATGAGCTCCCGACTTGCCAGGTGATTCGGATTGATACTCGCCTGTGCATAATTCATTAGTTTTCAAGCGCAGAATCAGGCACGAGTTCCCGTATTTCCAGCCAGCAGGGTGGGCGCCGCTGAACTCGTCCATCACCGCACTTAGTCTTATTAATAGAAATTCCGCCTCTGGTTATTGTAGTGAAACAACTTGTGCCCATTATATAGGGTAAACTAGTCACCTTTATAATGATTTTTCAAGAATAATTCTCATTAAAAATGTCTAATGTTATTGGTCATTTTGAGGTATATTTAATAACCCTTCCCAAAGGCTTATAATGTTACATAGAACACTGAACATGGAGATTATGATTCTGTGCAGTGTTAAGTGTCTGAATCAAACTTGAGCATTTTAAACATTTTAAGGGCACAGAGGTCACTAACCTTATGTTCATGGCTCCTCTTTCCTAACCACTCCAAATGCCATGGATTAAGGCAATTCCACTGGAGCATGAGTGAGTAGAACAGTCCTTGTTAGATAAGCAGAATGGAGTAACATGGTTTAGAGTTATTTATTTTTAAATCTTAAATGATTGCAAGAGTGACACTTTTATGGGCTACTTGGGAACTTGGCCTGTCATGCTTTACTTTCATTGTCTGTTCCCCAAGACTGGTAACTTACACATACTCTTATTTGTCAGAGCAATATTAATAAAATGTTTAGGGATGATCCTCCCTTATATTTTTACACTGCTCTTCAACATCTGACAAGATAAGGGGTTGTCTTTATAATATTTTTGTATGTCTATAGCTGTTACAATTTTAAATGTTCCAAAATAAAATCACTACATATTTCTGGAAGGTTTCTTGAATCTTGAGTGTACAAATCTTGCAGTATTTTAAATCTTTCTCTAATCTATTAATTAAAATAGCAATAGTGCAATGTCTAAACTCCCAGGAGAGGTTATTTCTTTCAGCAACAAATATTAAACAATGCTGTTGAAGGTATTTGAGATATATATTTCACTTCCTATGGTGTAAGATGTGTTTAGTCTATGCTTCATTAATTCTGAGTACAAATAATACCTAAAATATGTCCTTTTATTAGATGAAGTGAGGACAATTAGCATTGAAAAGCCAAGCAAGGTACAGCTGCAGACCACACAGAGCATAATAGACTGATGAGATGGGTAGTCAGGGATAGAATCCAAACAATTTTCTGCCCCTGTAAACTATATCCAGTTTAAGTTAAGTACTACTTAGCTAGACACCATCACGAGAATGTGGAGTCAACAAAGATTCTGATGGATGACTTTAAGAAACAAAATTATTTAACAGTTCTGTGTACGGCGTGGTGCCATTGTTAGACCTTATGTTTAGGATTAAGTTGTTTTGTTTATCTAAGAAGAAAATTTGCACCGTTTAAGAACTAAATCTGTTTAAAACATAATTAAACAGGTTATGACTGACAGCCAACTACCATTTCAAATATAATTGAGGATAGGTAGCGCAATACATTCATGCTGCGCTTGCACAAAGAAAACCGACGTTTTTATATGTGTCTATGCACACACACACCTAAAAAAAGCTTGTGGTTTCCTTGTTCCCTTGCGTGCATTTCGACAAGAGAATCGCAAGATTTTTAATTGTGTGTGTATAAATATTACAGGCCTGAATTTTGCCCTTGGCGGGTGTGTGCAATCGGTGGGGCGGGGAGCAGCTGGGAAATGGACTGCTGACTGCAATTGGCCCCCGACCATGATTTCAAACTGGCTGGTCAATTAATGACCAGCCAGCGCGAAATGCGCTCTGAAAAGCTCAGCGCTGCTGGGATGGGGGTGGGAAGAGGGCGGGCGATGACGTGTGAGCACTGCGAGAAAGTTCCCTGAAGGCAGACAGCTGCCTCAGGGAGATGAAGACCTGCAAATGATTAAATAAAGGTGTAAAAAGCTGCAAAAAATTGTCCATGCATCACTATCAAGCACCTAAGAGCATACTTCATGAAAATGCTGTCCCTAGATACTTATTTTCATTTTATTTCCTAATAGAGATTTCATCCTGTCTTTGGATGAGGTTTGATGAAAAATGCAAAGGCCTCCTGGCCGAATCGCCCATCCGCTGACTGTAAGGTTGGACGGGCCAAGAAAAATCGCAGACAATTGTGCCGTTAATGGGCTTAATTGCCAACTTAATTGTCGGTGGGCACTCTTCCAACTTTTACATGTACAAGCCGGAGAAATATTGTGCAAGTGCACGATGACGTTAGGACGCTCGCCTGATGTCATCTCACACAATTTTGAACCCGGTCAGGTCGGGCCATGCCCGCCTGCGAGGCATAACATTCTGCCTATAAATTTGTACATATATCGGTTTCTTTATCAAAGAAATAATTTTCTAAATTTTTTTCAAGGTACCATACAATAGCCAAAATGCTCTAATGTCTGTGATTTAGCAGCAAATGGGGAACTCAACTTCCAGGCCAGCATTTCAATCACCCAAACTGTCTTCAATTTCCTTACTATAGTAAACATACTAATAAGTTATTGCTTAAATAAACCTCCTAAAGGAGAGGTGATAGAACAGAGCATTGACGTATTGTGTCATGGAATGGTAGAAAGTAAGACAGAAAGACATTTCAAGTAACACATTATCACATCTCTCAGAAATGTTGCAAAGTACTTCAAGAAGAATGAATTATATTATCCACTGACTGTAGTTATGTGTCAGCCACTTTGTCCGTTGCAAGGTTCCATAAGTAACTATAAACAGGAAAACAGGCTTTGTCTAACATATAATCTGAAAACTTTACCTCTGACAATGCAGCACGCTAGTCCATATACCTACGCCACATGGATTGTAGCAGTTAAAGAAGACAGCTCACCACCACTAATTGCCAAGGGCAATTAGAGATGGGCTATAAATTCTGGCCTAGCCAGCAACGCCCACATCCTGTGTATGAATAAAAAAGGAACACTCAATAGTGTACTAAGAGCATGGAGTTGGACTTGAATCCAAAACTTCTGCACTCCAAGGCAAATGTTCTACCGCAGTGCTGGGCAACTTAGGCTAGTGAGTGGGCCACATAACTGGCCCTCCTTCATCTCAGTGGCCCACAAGATTGAAATCAGGCATGTGACCCCATGAATAAGAACTTGCGGGGCATGCTGGTTGAACCATAGCAGCTCTTTGATTGGACACAGAGGAAGCACACGGCTCTCACAGTCAATGTTGTATGTAATCAGCACGCAGCTCAGTTCACGCACCCTTGCTTTGCACGCGTATCACTTTAGTAATACCGGGAGGAAAAAAACTATGCAGACAGAAACCAGTGAAATCTGGCAGCCCTTTGCGCAGGCAATGGTCAAATAATGTCTCGTGGGCCGCACGCAGAAGAACCCTGATGGGCGACATGCGGCCTGCGGGCCCAGGTTGCCCACCACTATTCTACCGAGTCAAATTGAGATTTGAAGCAGTGTATCACTGCTTAAGGGAGAGGCCAACCAGGTATTGACCCACTTGAATCACACATTCTGCTTCTGAATCATGAAGTATTCTTGGTGGGTGGTTGCTGTGTGGAGCTCAGCTTGAATTATCCCACTCTCCAGATGAAGCAGAATAACTAGATGGCGAAATACGCAAAAAGCTTTGTCATTTTTCTCAGCTATATGAAAATGATATTCAGGTTAATTACTTGGATCAAAAGTATTAAAAAAGGTAAGATCTGTTTGGTCCCAGTGGGAGTAGTGGGGGCTGGGGTTGCTAGGAATTGAGACTTGTTAAAGATGTTAGGGGGGGTGGGGTAATGTTTAAAAAAAAATCAGGACAACCTGAACTGCCAGGGCAAATATGTTCAACAAGTTGATGGTGACTGTATCATAAAATGCCTGTGTTTCAAGGTAAAGTATTTCTCTACTAGATAGTTAATTGAAGAAGAGCGAATATCTCAGATTGATCTAATTGAGAAGTTCCAGCAACATTTGAATTGCAAGGACAGAATCTCCTGCCTGTCGGGCGGGCCAGTCGGGAGTGGACGCGGGAGACATGAGCTGGGACATGTTTATGAATTGTCAGAAAAATGTTTATTTATTTATTAAAGCCTTCATGAAGCCTCATCCCGCCTGTGGATGAGGTTTCATGCAAAACGCGAAGGCCGCTTGGGCTGTTCGCCTGCCAGCCAACCTTAAGGTTGGACGAGCAGCCCTGTCAATTGCCTAAATTGGTTCATTAAGGCCTTAACAGGCCTTTGACAGTTTGGCGGGCGCGCAGCTGACTCCGGCGCGTGCCTGCCAAACGAAAGATCGGAATGACGCACTGTGACGTCAGGACGCACGCCCAAAGTCACCGCGCATCATTTTACGTGTCAGCGTGCGGGGCCCACCTCTGCACACCGAGAAGAAAATTCTGCCCTCAGTGACATTGCTTGATAATCGAATACAAAGCATATAGACTGGCACTGCTAGCAGATTTGTTAAGAAATAGCATCCATTTGATTATTGGAAAGTTCCAGGTATAGTTGGGAAAGTTATATATCTAGTACGTCTAATTACCAATCTCAATATGGTTATAATTCCTTGACATGCATTTGCTTTGACTTTTGACCCTTTTACCAGTTTTCAATGTGTATATTTTCCATCCTGCAGCACAGGCAGAAAGAATTTTCTATGAAGTTTATTGACCAAGTGTCAGGAGGAAGCCAAGAAGTCTTGATTCTACAGTCTTTGTATTGTCCCTAATGAGTACTGATGAAATCTGTAACCTTGATCTCTGAACTGTGAGGCACCAAGAGGAATGCAGTCAAATTCCCAAACTTTTTTCCTTCCTCTGCCTTTTCAGAGTATTTTTGAGCAAGGGGGGCGTAGGGGCTCGGGGTCGGGGGTGGGGGGGGGGGTCATTTTATCTTTAACTCTTGGCAATAGCTTAAATTTGATGACATTGGATCAATTTAAGCCTCTCTCAATGGATGGGCAAGTTGAAAGAGGCATATAATATGCCGCCAATCCGATTTCACCTTTGTTTCACTCCAGGCAATAGTTAAAATGACCCCCAATGCATTTATTTGAATGATTTCATTGGTCAACCACGACTTCTGAACCCAAGGAAATTATATCCGCTGCATGATAGTTGTCACCATGACTATAACATGTTTGGGTATTTATACTGACCTAAAATAGTTATAAGTTCCCTGATTTAAAATTCAAATCCTCCGGTTTCATCCCTGCATGCTTTTGTCCCTCCATATTACTGTTGCTCCAGGCATACAATTCCTTCCCTTTCAGAACTCTGCATTTCTGTGATTCTGGCCTCTTGTGCATCTCCACTCCCTTTGCATTATCATCATCTTTTGCTCTGCCTTCAGTTGTTTGGTCCTGTTGCTCTGGAATTCCCTGCCAAAACCTTGCCATCTCCCTTCCCCTTCTTTAACATCTTCCTTAAAATCAGTGTCTTTGATTAAGGTTTTCTTTAACTCTCCTACCATTCACAAGAATGGATCTGGGATGAGGAACTTCCGTTATGAAGAGAGCTTTTAGAAGCTGGGCTGTTTTTCTTAAGGAAGAGAGGGTTGAGAGGAGATTTGATAAATGTATTCAAAATCATGTGGGGTTCAGACAGAGCAGATAGAGAGAAATTGTTCCCTTTGTTGGAAGGGTCGAGAACCAGAAGACACCAATTTATGGTGAATGGCAAAAGACTCAAAAGCAACATGAGTCAAAGCTTTTTTACGTAGCGAGGGGTTATGATCTAGAATGCACTAGCTAAGTATGTAAGTTCAATACTGGCTTTCAGAAGGAAATTGATAATTAGCTGAAGCAACAACATTTACTGGGCTGAGGGGAAAAAGGCAGGGGTGGGGGATTAACTGAGCTGCTGTTGCAGAGAGCAGGCATAGGAGTGATGGGCTGAATGGCCGTCTTCTGTGCTGTAACCATTCTATAATTCCACTATAGAATTGTAGTACAGTGCATCACAGAAGGAACCATATCCGCACCAGCTCTTTCAAAGAACAATCCAGTTAGTCCCACTCTCCCACTCTTTCCTCATAACCATGCATTTTTTTTTATTTTTCAAGTAATTATGCAATTCCCTTTTGAAGGCTTCAAGCAGGATGGCCATTCATCCAGTTTTATACTCGATAGTCCAGTTTTTACCTGTTCTGTCCACTGTCTAGTACCGGATGCTTTTGTGTCTAGTATTTTTATTTTTGGGGCCACTCAATGTAAACAGTCACTGCAGGATAATCCCTGTGCCGCTTACCGCTCTTACCGCTCACTTACCGCTCTGCCACAGTGAAGCACTGGCAGAGGTATGGGCTCATCTCTTCCTTGTTCTTTTGCATGCTGTTCATTACTCTTTAGCTGTGGGCTTGTAGGTGGAAAGCCCATAGTGACGTCATCTCTGTGCACGGTGCGGCAGCGATGTAATTATCCCCCTGCCCGCCCCCCCAGCACCACAGCGGTGTCTGATATTCTTGGTATCCAACCACTCTAGTGGCCACCCTAGCTGCTAGTGAATCCATAAATCTATATTCACCATCCTATTGGGCAGTACATTCCAAATCCTGACCTCTCATTGCATTAAAAAAGTTTCTCCTCATGTCATCTTTATTCTGTCAGTCACTTTAAATCTGTGTCAACTGCTTACTGACTTTTCAGCTATTGGAAAAGGATTTTCTTTACTTACTCTTGCAATTACTCTTCATGATTTCAACACCTCTATCAAATCTCCTCTTAATCTTCCCTGCTCTAAGGAAAACAATTCCAGCTTTTCAAGTATATCCATGTAACTGTAACCCCTGATCCCAAGGACTATTCTCGTAAATCTCTTCTGCACCCTCTCCAAAGCCTTTAAACGCTGCCTAAAGTGTGGCATCCAGAGTTGGACACAGCACACCTGCTCAGGCCTCAACCAAAGTCTTATAAAGATTTAGCCTGATTCTCTATTGCATTGCAAAAATATCTCCTTTTCTTCTCATCTTTATATATTTTTGAAGGAGAGGCTGAGCACTAGAGACACATGGACTTGTTTGCTCATAGAATCTAGTGGCTTGCCTCACAAATTGTTGATTTTCGACACGCTATTGTTGTTTGCATTTAGAACTTTTTTTTTATAGATACATAAATATTTTGATGCTTTCGGTTGCTGTAACATAAGTTTCTCCCCCCATTCCTGTCCTACATGTCTGTCATCTCCATAATCCCAGTCATGTCTTCTCTCTTGACCAGCATTATTTTGAGTGCTCCCAAGTCATCCTGATGTGCATTTGAGTTTAACTTACATAAGACCTACTTACATAAGAGCAACCCAGGCTAGTGAGTGGGCCACATGAGTGGCCCTCCTTCATCTCAGTGGCCCGCAAGATTGAAATCGGGCATGTGCGTTAACCATGACCCCATAAATAAGAATTTGTGGGGTTTGCCAATTGAACCATAGCAGTGCTTTGATTGGACGCAGAAGGAGCGCACGGCTCTCACAGTCACTGTTGTGTGCAATCAGCACTCACCTCACTTCACGTGCCCTTGCTTTGCATGCGTATCATTTTAATAATACCTGTAGGAAAAAAAACTACGCAAACAGAAACAAGTGGAATCTGGCAGCACTGCACTTCTGCAATGGTCAACAAAATGTCTTGTGGGCCACACTCAGAATCATTGATCTACACTGTACTGCAGCAAACAAAATATAGTAGTGGTGAGAACGATAAACATGTGCCTAAGCAGGATTGAATGAATTTTCATCAGCTGCACTTTGCTGCTAAGTGCAAAGTGGAGATAAGCAGTGGTATACAATGCTGACAATGATTCAAATTTTAACAGAACAGCAGTGAAAAATCACCTGGATTTTTTGCAAAGCGCTTGTCTAGTTTCTAATTCAAAATTTTCTAGCGATCTAAACTCTTTTTTGCCTTTCAAGTTTTGAAAACAATTCACAGCGCTGCCATTTGCCTGCAATTGTTTTTTGTCACTTTTCATATGTAGTTGCTGGATTTCAATGTACAAGATTTGGAGATTCCCCATTTAACATTTTTGTCTGCTGCTGGAGCCCACCCAGGCACTGAACCCAAAATTTCAGAACCAAAACAACCCTCATCCAAGTATTACAAATATAAAAATCAAACTGCACCATATAGCCTGTATGACTTGGGTGATTATTGAAGCCTGATAACAGTCATCGTTGCATATCATTTTGTTTAATCATATGAACACTGCATCAGTCACATTGCTGTGGGTCTGGAGTCACATGCAGGTCAGATCAGATAAAGACAGCAGATTTCCTTCCCTGAAGCATAGAAGTGAACCAGATGGGTTCTTATGACAATCGACACATCTGGTTCATTAATGTTCCTTAGGGAAGGAAATCTGCTGTCCTTACCTGGTCTGGCCTACATGTGACTCCAGACCCACAGCAATGTGGTTGACTCTTAAATGCCCTCTCAGCAAGGGCAATTCAGGATGGGCAATAAATGCTGGCCTGACCAGCCACATCCCATGAATGAATTTTTAAAAAATCACTCCTACACCACCGCCTCACCTCTTGTGGTAAAAGGGCAGTATGTATACTTCATTGGGGAACATTTACTCAATTCTTGGCAAAGTCTGGAACATTCTGCTCCAAAAACTCGGTTGTAACACTAATTTGTTGTAAAACTTGTGATGTTGCTTTTCATTTTTACCGGCAGAGTTTAGGATTTTTTTTCAATTTGTAAAATTTAGTGATAGTTGTTATTGATGATTTAATTTATTACATCAAATCGTGGACGTTTAAAAAAATCTGTTGGAGGTTGGTCCCCCCCCCCCCTCCCCGCCCCCGAACTAGACAAAAAGATTGATGACCTTAGTGAACTGAGAGTTCTGCTTGCTTTGAAATAATGAAAAATATTTTCATGATGCAACTACAATCAAATATATCATCAAAAAAGTTTTTAAAAATACATATTCAAGTTGTTTAGAGCAAGAGAATGTGCTATTCTAAACTTGAATAAATATTAATCTTGCTTCTATTTAAATTTGGTACAAATTTTGACTTTAGTTATGTCATGAAAACACCTTTTACTAGATTAATGAGATTAGAATGTGATATTCTAAATAGAAATTACGCATGCTTTAATTTGCCAGCGCAAAGAAAAGCATCGGTACTGCGTGCACCGTTATAGTTGTGATGGAGCAGCTCTCAGACACGGATACAGAGGCGTCAGTGAGTGCATCTGTTGCCGGGACAGAGCTTTTGCTGCAGAGGAGCAGAGCCCCCTCCCAGCTGCTACTGTAATCGCGTCAGTGGCAAAGTCAAACCACAGCACATCTGGTACCGTACTGACTGGGAGGAGGGAGCACGGGGTCCTGCCAAGGGGACACTAGCCAGCCCTCCTTGCTTTCCGACAGGCAGCCAGCAAAGCAAATCTCACGATCAGCATTGAGTTAGCCATGCTACAAGCCATCGGCAGCTCGACATCTGTGCAGAGTGCAGCCAGCCTTCATCCCAGGATCCATCGGCGTATTGAGGGACAGTAATCCAGGTAGTGAGCACTTGGAAAGTTTTGGAAGGGGGCGGTGGGTGGAGGAAATTCCATGGAGCAGCTGATGCTTTGGGACCAAGAGCGTTAAATCCTGGGATAAAGGGATGGCCCATCGGAAATCTGCGAGGCACCAACTGAGGAGGTCTTTCAGCGAGCATCTGAAGGACTCCACCGCCAAAGCTTGGGATTTATTGTGGAAAAATGTCAGGGAGCGCCGCTTGGCAGGTCAGTTCCCCAAACCCGGATTGCACACTGCCGGAAACTTTAATTTTGAAAACCTAGGTGGAGGTAGGAGAGGGGGGAGGGGGGAGAACTTGCTGCATCTTCCAGGTCTGTAAATGAATTCTTTCATCCAATAGTCAGATTCCCCTGCTGGAGGCTGGCGAAATGGGTAACTTAAAGATGAAACGATAACGTTCGGAGGTTTGAATGGGAGCGGGGCTGGAGGGGATGAGTTGTTGCAACATTCGATGTACAAACACTCGTCAGCTCCCTTGGCTGTTACATTCCTGGAAACGGTAATGCAATCGATTATTTTACGCAACAAGTTTACCAAATGATGCTTGGAACGGAGAAGGGGCGATCGGGGAAATTTTGCTTGACATTTTGACCCTGCTGTCATGATTGACATTTCTTTTCCTAACGGTAGAATTGGATTTGTTTTATTGAAAGGTTGTTTGAGAGCCGGTTCCCTGGTAAACTGGCTTCCAGCTGTGAATCAACACTCACAATGTTCTGTGCTTTAAACAGCAATGTTAAGACAGTACTGTCCATTGGTGCTCGGCCTTTCACAAAGAGGACGTGTAAACACAGCTTTTCTGTGTTCAGGGTGTTGTCCCCCCACCCCCCACCCCCCCAATCAAACTTGAAGATTTTGTTCCCAAGATTAATTCTTCAGACTTTAGCAGAAAAATAGGACAATTAGCAGCAGCCAGCCGATGTGACGGTGACTCAGCTGGTATCTCTTATGCATCCTGCACGCTGAGGCCAGATGCTTATTTCAATATCATTTCATTACTGGTTTGTGCAAAGCAAATACTAGGATGACAACCAGTGCAGATCCATAGATTTTAATAATAGCCAGCTGTCAACCAAACCAGTGGAGTCTGTGTTGTGAAGAATTTCAAAGCTGGACTGGGCTGCTTGCCATTAGTGTCTAGTCATTTTACTGTAAAGACTTCACTGGGTCAGATCACACTGGATAATCTAGAAGTGACTTTGGACTAGCAATTGTTTACTTTTTTTTAACGGGAAAGTTTTTATTTACAAAAAAAAAATCCCATGGACCATGAGAATTCTCTGCAACTGCAGTGTTTCCCAGGCACGTATGGAGCCAGTTAATTCGAGCCTTTTAAAAAGCAATCATTTGGCTTTTATCACATATATATGATATATATGTGTGTGTGTGTGTTTCATTTTTATCCAGCTTAATTATTTAAATATATGTTATAGTTTTTTTATCTTGTTATCTTGGATGTCTTTGAAAGAGAAAACATCGCACTAGTTTTGTCCCGACAGATGTAAATTCCTAAACTTCCCTAGTTGTTCAATAAAGTATGTGCAGTGAGTAGCTGAGCCATACAAACCAAGAAGCTCTGACCCCCAGTGACACTACAATTTCATGAGTATTCCCACACCAGTCAATGGAGTTCTGCTCATGCATTGAAGCATTCATGCACAGACATTGCTTTCCCCAGAATTGAAGCGACAATGATCTGCATTCACTTAGTGCCTTTAATGTAATAAAACATCAGTGGTATTCATCAAAATCTGACAATGAACCACATTAAGAGGTATTAGGACAGGTGACCAACAGCTTGGTCAAAGAGGTAGGTTTTAAGGAGTATCTTAAAGGAGGAGGAGGAGGTAGAGAGGCCTAGAGATTTAGATAGGGAATTCCAGAGCTTAGGGTCAAGACACTGAAGGCATGACCACCAATGATTGGGGTGAAGAAATGAGTATTATCTAAATGGTGCGAGATTGTAGAGCTCTGAGATTCAGAGGGATCTGGGTGCCCTAGTGCATGAATCACAAAAGGCTAGTATGCAGGCACAGCCAATTATTAGGAAAGCTAATGGAATGTTGATGTTTATTATGAGGGGAATTGAATATATAAGTAGGGAAGTTATGCTCCACTTGTACAGGGCACTGGTGAGACCACATCTGGATTACTGTGTACAGTATTGGTCTCCTTATTTAAGGAAAGATGAAATGCTTTAGAAGCATTTCAGAGAAGGTTTACTATGCTAATACCAGGAATGGGCAGATATTCTTATGAGAAAAGGTTGGACAGGTTAGACTTCTTTCCACTGAAGTTTAGAAGAGTAAGGAGGTGACTTTATCAAAACCTTTAAGATCCTGAGAGGTCTTGACAGGGTGGATGTGGAGAGGATGTTTCCTCTTGTGGGAGAATCTAGAACTAGGAGTCACTGTTTAAAAATAAGGGGTTGTTCATTTAAGACAGAGATGAGGAAAAAAAGTTTCGTCTCATAGGGCCATGAGTCTTTGGAACTCTCTTCCTCAAAAGGCAGTGGAAGGAGGGTCTTTGAATATTTTTAAAGCAGAGCTTGATAGATTCATGATTAACGAGGGGGTCAGCGGGAGGTTACAATCAGATCAGCCATGATCTTCTTGAATGGCAGAGCAGGCTCGAAGGGCCAAGTGGCCTACTCCTGCTCCTAGTTAATATGTATGTAAATCAGGGATGTCCAAGAGGTCAGAAGTGGAGGAACACAGATCTCAGAGGATTGTTGAGCTAAAGGATGTTACAGAGCTGGGGAGGGGCAAGTTCACCAAGGTGCTTTAACGCAAGAATTAAAATTTTAAAACTAGAATGGTGCTGAACTGGGAGCCAATGTAGGTCAATGAGCACAGGGTGATAGGTTAGTAGATTTGATGAGAGAGCAGTGCAAAGTCATCAGGAAAACTGGTTTCATCCAACTCCTGTTATTATAGAACAAGTTCCAATGGCAAGCCAGTGTTCACAGTATAAAGGACAATAAATTCTGCTTAAAGATTCTATTCACAACAAAGTTTCTTGTGTTTATAGATTGTAATGATATTGGGGATTGCTCCTTCCCCCACCCAGGGCACACAAAAGAAAGTAAAGCAGATGGGTCCTGTGGTGTTTCAAGTAACTCTCTACAAGACTGTTAGTGTGAAAAGGTATTTTACAAAAAGAAAGCAATGTGAAAGAAATTTTTGGTGTCTGTGGAATGAATCTTAAAAAGTGTGGGAACAGCCTGTGTGTACTAACAACAATGGAATTCTCATCTTTAAGAAGTTACTTGTTTATTTGTCCTTATTCCAAATTGCAGTTACACCATCTTATGGGAGCAATTAGCTGCCACAGTTATCATTCAAGCATGGATTGAGTGATGCAAATCTTTTATATTGCAAACAGGTTTATTTGTGTCCAGTATACGAGCAGTATCAGCGACAAGAATCAGAGCAGGGTAGCATTCAAATAACATATAAATTACAAATTTCAGGCATTTAACCTTTCCTATATTTTAAAAATAAGGAACAATTTTAGATTGCTAAAATTAAAGGAGTCCATGGGACTTAGCATGTGAAAGAACTAATTAGCCCAATTTACCCTCCCTTGAGCACAAGCATAAAAATGGATCTCAAGGCCTGATAATGTGAAAAAGTTATTTGCAGATCACGGAAAACAAATAATGTGAAAATTGGCCTTTTCCCCACTTAAGAGCTACCACATTGTTAGCATGTATAGCGTGCTCCTCAAGTAAGACACCATTGATCACATTTATATCTTATAAAATAATCTGTATCTTCCAAACTACCCTCTTTTACATGTTTTCAAACATTAGAAAATGTGATTTGAGTCACCCCTTGTTGATCATAAGGCACAAAGCTGTTTATATATGAATAAGGAGCAGGAGTAGGCCATTCAACCCCTCGAGCCTGCTCCGCCATTTGATAAGATCATGGCTGATCTGATAGTAACCTGAAATCTGCATCACACCTACCCCCGATAACCTATCACCCCCTTGCTTAAGAATCTATCCACCTCCACCTTAAAAATATTCAAAGACTGCTTCCAGCACCTTTTCAAGAAGAGAGTGCCAAAGACTCACAACCCTCTGAGTGAAAAAAATTCACTTCATCTCTGTTTTAAATGGGCTACCCCTTATTTTTAAACAGTGACCCATAGTTCTAGATTCTCCCACAAGAGGAAACATCCTCTCCATATCCACCCTGTCAAGACCCCTCAGGATCTTATTTCAAGGGGGGAGGCAATGGCGTAGTGGTATTGTTGGTGGACTAGCAATCCAGAAACCCAGGGTAACGCTCTAGGGACCTGAGTTCAAATCCTGCCACAGCAGATGGTGGAATTTGAGTTCAATAAAATAAAAATCTGGAATTAAAAGGCTAATGATGACTATGAAGTCATTGTCAATTGTTGTAATGTTCTTTAGGGAAGGAAATCTGCTGGGCTGGACTGGCCTGCCTACATGTGACTCCAGGCCCACAGCAATGTGGTTGACTCTTAAATGCCCTCTGAACAAGGGCAGTTTGGGATGGACAATAAATGCTTGCCTAGCCAGTGATGCCCACAACCCATAAATGAATAAAAAAAATTCAACTGTCCTAGATTTTTTTGGCGAATTAACTGATCTCAGTCTGATCATAATCAGACACTGCATTTGGCTTCAGTGTTCCTGGGCTAGGGAGGGGGGGAATAAATAAACCTCTTAGAATATAGGTGTATTAGAAGAAGAATTGGAACAATTTATGGAGATAACAATAGAAAATGAATTTGTTATGAAATAGAAGAAGTCAAGGTAAAAAAATCTCCAGGCCATGAAGACATGAATTCTCTGCTATTGAAAACCTCCTAGAATCCATAACTCAAGATAAAATTAGTAATTAGTATATTAATCAAAGACAGTCAGATGGAATTGTTCAAGGCAAGTCATGCATCACACATTTAACTGAGTGGTTTTGAAGAGATGACCATTTGGAATGATATATGGAGTGCTGTTGATAGTGTCTGTGGATTCAGAAGTTGTTTGATAAGATGTCTCATAAGGAAAATTCAGGTGCACAGTATAAGAGGAAATGCAGCAGCATGAATACAAAGTTAGCTGACAGACAAGAAAGAAAGAAATACTTGCGTTTATATAGTGTTTTTCATGACCACTGATGTACTTTTTGAAATGTGGTCATTGTTGTAATGTAAGAAACATGGCAGCCAATTTGCACCCAGCAAACTCCTGCAAACAGCATTGTGATAATGACAGATAATCTGTTTTTTGTGATGTTGATTGAGAGGTAAACATTTGCCAGGACACCAGGGATAACTCCCCTGCTCTTCTTCAAAACAGTGGCAGGAAATCCTTTGCATCCACCCAAGCAGACAGACAGGGCCTCGATTAACATCTTGATAATTGAGTGTTGCTTGAACTGGAGAAGGCTCAGTATAGAGTGCCTCATAGGTTGGTGCTGGGTCCATTTTTTCTCTTGGCATGTAGATAACTTTGAGTTGGGTTTTGTGAATACAATTTTGAAGTGTACCAACGACACAAAAGTAAAAAGTTTGGCAAAAAGAAAAGAGGACTGCAAAAAATTTTTAGGAAGACACCATCAGATTAGCATATGCGCAGCGAGGTATCGGATGCAATCCAATATGGATAAGTGAAAAATAATACAGTTTGGGAGAAAAACAAAGAAGGAGGGTATAGTCGAAGAATGTGGATAAACAAAGAGAGACCGTGGAGTTCAAATACTTAGGGCAGAATTTAACATTTGGTGTGCGGGCACGCCCGACGCGCAGGAACATAAAAAGATGCACGATGAGGCTTTGGAGAGAGTACAGAGCAATGTGAAAAGCAAAGAGGTAGCACTGGCATGATGGGCATGAAAAAGAAAAAATAACCAGCATTTTTATGGTGCTTTTCTCCTTGTTGGGGCCAATTTTTGTGGAGCTGGGAAGACTCCGCGGGCCTTTAAAAATGGCAGGTGGGACCTGGATGTGGAAGTCTTGCCCCCATTTCTGACAGAGCCAATTTTGCTTGTAGGTGAAAAGGGCAGGGTGAAAGAACATTAGAATATTAAAAATAGGAGCAGGGGTAAGCCATTTGACCCTTCAATCCTGCTCTGTCTTAAATAAGCTCATAGCTGATCTGATTGTGGCCTTAATTCCATGTTCTTGCCTGCTACCATAACCTTTGACTCCAATAACTCTTGACTCCCTTGTCAATCAAAAATCTGCTTAACTGAGCCTTGAATTTATTCAATGACCCAGCCTCCACTGCTCACCAGGGAGGAGAATTTAAAACATCAACAACCCTCTGAGAGAAGAAATTCCTCCTCATCTCCATGTTAAATGGCAGGTCTCTGATCTTTCAACTGTACTCCCTAGTTCTAGATTCCCCCACAGGAGGAAATATCCTCTCAGCATCTACCCTCAGAATCTTATATATTTTGTCACAACTCACTGGGGATAGTGCGCTACAATACCAAGTCCCAGTGCTCCCCGAGCCGCGACAAATGAGAAAACATTTGATCAACCCACCTAACTGTTTAATTTAGGTTAACAGAATTCAAGCACCAGGTTTGTAAACTTAATAAGTAAATAACTGTTTTTTGAACAAATTGTCTTTAACCAGCAGCAAAATAAAGAAATGTGAACTGCTAATTTCTAACTCTATAACCGAAACTCTACCCCCTCTTAAGTCCCTATACACACACATACAAGACACATAAGACGCAAAAAACCATGGATTTTGAGGGTGGGATAAAACAGTTAAATAGCACCAATTCCGGCGTACAGGATTCGATGGGTTGATTTTGATTGATGTCTTCCAAATTCCTTTCAGTTCTTGTTGGCGACAGGAGGTGGTCTCCCAGCACTTTCAGTATTTAGTCCACTGGTTGATCACTTGCCTTTCAATGTCTCTAACAGTGATTTTCCCCTTTCCCTCTTGACAGGAGTTTTCAGAGAGAGAGCAGGTTATGGAGATATGAGGAGAAAAAGCCAGCTAGTTATTATTGTGGAATTACTGGAATCTTCCACACACAGGAGAAAGAGGTTTTAGGTCTTGTTCCTTTCAGGCTAGGAGCTATGCTGCTGCACTGCCCTCACACAAACCCTGGTCACCTGGTCAGGAGCCAATTAAAATTTTGTTGCCAGGCAGCTCCCTGTCTTCTTCAGGATACCTTCTGATCACCCCAGGTGGGTTTTAATAGGATCCAAGCCAGTTGGTGAAGCCAAAACCAAAACACAGAGCTTTTCTTTATTGAGAGACTTTATTGACTTGTTCAGTCTCACAGCTCTCCTCCCGCTCTCTCAGTGTCCCAGCTATCCCCTATTTATGTGTGCTCAAAGACAATTAATACCCATTACCTGTTTCTCTTTAACTTCAGTGGTGGGCAAGATTCTAGAAACAATTATTCGGTTTAGAATTAGTAGTCACATGGAAAAATATGGGTTGATAAGGAAGAGCCAGCATGGATTTCTAAAGGGGAAATCATGTTTAACTAACTTGCTGGAGTTTTTTGAAGAGGCAATAGAAAAGGTCAATGAGGGTAATGCTGTTGATGTGGTGTACATGGACTTTGAAAAGGCATTTGATACAGTGCCACACAACCGACTTGTGAGAAAAGTTATTGCTCATGGAATAAAAGGGACATTAGCAATGTGGATACAAAATTGGCTGAAAAATAGGAAGCAGAGAGTAATGGTCAATGGATATTTTTCGGGCTGGAGGAAGGTCTGTAGTGGAGTTCCCCAGGGGTTGGTATTGGGACCCTTGCTTTTCCTGATATATATTAATGATCTCGATCTTGGTGTGCAGAGGACAATTTCAAAGTTTGTGGATGATACGAAGCTTGGGAGTGTTGTGAACTGCAAGGAGGATGGTGTGGAATTTCAAGAGGACATAGACAAGTTGGCGGAGTGGGCAGATAGGTGGTAAATGAAATTCAATGCGGGGAAGTGTGAGGTGATGCATTTTGGTAGGAAGAACATGGACAGACAATATAAAATAAGGGGTGATATTTTGAAGGGGGTGCAGGAGCAGAAAGACTTGATGTATATGTGCATAGATCATTGAAGGTGGGAGGACAGGTGGAGAGAGCAGTTAATAAAGCATATAGTGGCCTAGGCTTTATTAATAGGGGCGTAGAGTACAAGAGCAGGGAGGCTTTGTTGGGTTTATGTAAGACACTCATTAGACCTCAGCTGGAATATTGTGTACAGTTCTGGGCACCATATTTTGGAAGGATGTGAACAGATTGGAGAGAGCGCAGAAGAGGTTTACAAGAATGGTTCCAGGGATGAGAAACTTCAGCTATGAGGGTAGGTTGGAAAAGTTGGGACTGTTCTCCATGGAATCAAAAAATATTAGCTGTTCTAGACTCCTCTGTCCAGAACATTGACTTCAAGCATCATCATCACCAGGACTGGTTTGACAAAAATGATGCTGAAATGTGTGAGCTCCTGGAACAAAAACAAGCAACCTTCATTGTCTGGCCGAACAATCCAAGGTTTCAAGTCAAGAAGGCAGCATTCTGGCAGCTCAAGGCTGACACTCAAAGACAAATACGGAAGATAACAGACAAGTGCTGAGAAGAGAAAGCCTGAGAGATCCATTAGTATGCTCACCGTCGTGACATGCAAAGCTTTTTTTGAAGCCACCAGGGCCATCTATTGATCAATGTCAAATGGACAAAATCCCCTTCGCTCAGAGGATGGTGTCTCACTTCTTGAGGATGACAATGCCATCTGTCAACACTGGAAAGAACATTTTCAACAACTCCTCAACTGTGAATCCACAGTGGCAGCTGATACTCTCCAGGCTATCCTCCAGTACCCTGTAGTAGAATCCATGAGTGAACCACCATCGATGGGAGAGCTGCAGCAAGCAATCAAAATGGATGAAAAACAACAAATCCTGCCACCCCAATGGTATTCCAGCTGAGCTCTTTAAAGCTGGTGGAATTTTGCTCACAACAGGACACCAGGCACTCATGTTGCCTCTGATGACTCCAGCATGTGTCTTCTGGAGAGCCGAGGTCGTGAGAGCCCTAGCTTGCTTTGGCTATCCTGTGGGCCAGCTGCTCCCTCTGCGGTGACAGAGGATGAGATTGAGGGGGGACACAGGCAAAGGGGACTTGGTGAGAGTTCACAGCCTCTGAGATTCTGAGTGGATGGCCCAGGGGTGTCCAGCTGCCGCTCCTCCTCCCTTCGGGTGCCCAAGGGCCTTAGCCTGACTCCTGGAGGGGAAGGAGCACCTGGTGGGATGCCGAGGTGTCTCGGTTCCTTTTCACGTTGCCACTGAGGAACTAACCCATGGCTACAGCAATGGAGTGCAGGTCTGCACGGATCTCTGCGTTCTGCTGGACCAGGGTCTCCATGGGATCTCCATCCTTCCCATGGAGACCTCCATATGCGCACATGTGACACCACTTCATCAGAGCGCAGGCAGACACGTTCCTCCAACTCGTGTGCCACTCTGTTGAGGGCATCCAGCAGCTCTGTGTGATGTTCCCTCACTTTCTACTGACTCTCCACGATGAGTTGGAAGGCCGAATCCAGAGGCTGTCATTTCACTCAGACCTCACAAATGCCTCTTCCCCAGCAGTCCTCCGAGTGCCAGGGAGCTCAGCTGAACCTGCCTCCTCCTGCTGCGGACACATGCCCGTGTGGTGACCACCAGATTGTGAACCCGAGCCTGCACTACATCTAAGTCCCACTGAGGTATACGTCTCTCTGCTGGTGCAGGGTGTGCGTAGGCGCTCTGATGGGTCTTACAGGCTGCCTATTTTCAGCTCTTCAATGGAGGAGATGTCCTCTTCGCTGGAAGTGAGGACCTGGATGGAGCGGAGGGACTGGCTGGCTAAGGGTATCGGTCATTGGCAGAGCTCCCTATGAACCAAAGTAGAGATAATTAGTGCATAGAACACAGCCAAAAGCAGAAGAGAGCACTCACAATTGCATTGAGAGAGGGTTGATGTGGTGCAGGATCCTCATGAGGGTGTTTGCCACCGACCTCACCATCGCAGCAGACACAGTCCACGTCCTCACCAGTCAGTGCAATGGCATGCTGCTCAAAGTGAGTGAGGGGCCTTATGGGGTCCACTCCACCCCCAGGTCTGGGACCTCTCCCTGCTGTTGTGAGCCAGCGTCTCCTGCGTGAAAACAGATGGTGAGAGTGTGAGCAGGACTCATGGCACTGCATGGAATGTTTGTGTGGTGAACAGAGCCATGGACAGGATGAGGACAGGAGCTCCAAAAGATATGAGCCTGATGGAGGTGTAAGGATGTGAGAGTTAGTGGTGTTGTCCTTTGAGGTGTGAGATCCCAGTGGATGTGTGATGGATTTGTGAGTGTATGAATTGAGAGTGATGAGGTGGTTGCCTTACCCAGGTGGAAAGGATGAGGACATTCATCTTCTTCCTGCACTGGATGGCTGACCTCCTCTTGGCTCTGATGGCGCTGACCGCTGCTACCACTTCCTCCCAGGTCAGATTGGTGACTCTGGTGGACCTTCTGCGGGCAGAGCGGGGGTAGAGGACATGTCGGTGGCCTTCCGCTGCTTCAATAAATTTGGGGGCTGCTGTCTTCTTTACTTTCGGGGCCATCAGTCACCTGGAGCAGTCCTGGTCTGTAGACATGAAGTAGGCATGTGCTCTGGTGTGCTTTAAATATGGTGCCTGGAGCAAGGAAGTGCTGAGGTCACGGTGTGCCGGGCAAATCCGAGCTCGCCCACCAGTGATCCAGAGTGTTTTCTGTGAATAAATTATTAATGAGGCGGGACACGCCTGGATGGAATGATACGGCACTAAAATCGTGTCGTATCATCCCCTCCGGCCAGCAGCCAATGGGTAAAATGAATTTTTTGCCGCCCGATACCGCACTTTGTGCAAATCTGGGATGATTCTGCCCAGTGGTATTAAGCTTGCAGTTTTGCAATCCATTGGGGCCTTTCTAGAATCCAGAGAAATTCAGAAGACTACAGCCAATGCATCCACTATCTCTGCAGCCACTCTTTCAAGGATGCAGGCCTCCAGGTCCAGGGGACTTGTTCCATTAGTTTTCCAAATTTTTTTCTCTCGCATGATCGTGATAATTTTGAGTCCGTCCCTCCCTTTTACCTCTTGATTTTCCATTATTCTTGGGATGCTTTTTGTGTTTTCTACTGTGAAGACAAATACAGAATACTTGTTCAAAACCTCTGCTATGTTCTCATTTCCTATTATTAATTCCCCAGTCTCACCTTTTAAGGGTGACTTTAGCTACTTTTTCCTTTTTATATATTTGTAGAAGCTTTTACCTACAGTTTTTATAATTCGTGCTAGTTTTCTCTCATACTCCAGTTTTTAGTCATGCTTAGCTAATTTCTAAAACCGTCTCAATCTTCTGGCCTACCATTAATTTTCACAGCATTATATGCCTTTTCTTTCAATTTGATACCATCCTTAACTTCCTCAGCTAGCCACGGATGGTGCATTTTCGTTGAGTCTTTCTTCCTCAATGGAATATATCTTTGTTGAAAGTTATGAAATATCTCCATAAATTCTTGCCAATGCTTCTCCACCATCTTCCCTTTTAACTTATTTGCCCAGTCTACTTTAGCCAACTCTGTGTTCATACCCTTGTAATTTACCTGCCTTTATTTAAGTTTGCAACATGAGTTATGGACCCACATTTCTCACTCTCAAATTGAATATAAAATTCTATCATGTTATGATCACTATTGCCCAGAGGATCCTTTGTTATATGGTCTTTGATTAATCCTGTCTCATTCCCTTGTTGGTTCCAGAACGTATTGTTCTGAGAAACTTCCCTGAATACATTCCATGAACTCAACCTCCAGGCTACCTTTGCCATTTTGATTTATCCAATCTGTGAAGATTAAAGTACCCATGATTATTGTAGTATGTTTCTTGCAAGACCCCATTATTTCATGATGTACACACTGTCCTAATATGTAGTCACGGTTACAAGGCCTATAAACTAATCCCAGCAATGATTTATTTCCTTTGCTATTTCTTAACTTCATCCAAACTGATTCTACATCTTGATCTTCTGAACCAAGATCATTTCTCACTGGTTTCATCCTTTATTAACAGAGCTACTCCTTTCCCTTTCCTCCGAAATGACAAATATCTTTGAAAGTTCAGCCCCCAGCCTTAGTCACCTTGCAAACACACTTCTGTAATGATTCACATAGGAGGAAAACCCAAACTCAGCAGGGCCATCTGAACACAGTGCAGAGTTCAAGGGGAATTGATGGCAAAGGTGGATTCTTGGTAAGTAAGGGGGTGATAGATAATTGGCAGTAGGTGGGATGCAGATTTCAGGTTACTATCATATCAGCCATGATCTTATTAAATGTTGGAGGAGGCTCGAGGGGCTGAATGGCCTACTCCTGCTCCTTGTTTGTATGTAGTGGTAATGTCATTGGGCTAGTAATCCAGAGGCCCAGGCTAATCCCATTACAGCAGCTGGTGAAATTTAAATTCAATTAATAGTAAATTCAGTTAATTAATTAAAAATCTGGAATTGAAAGCTAGCCTTAGTAATCGTGCCATGGAACTATCACGATTGCCATAAAAACAAGGGGCAGAACTTCACATCCCGCGGGCAGGCGCATGCTTGACTCGATTGGAAGTAAAATAGCCATGATGACATCGGGCGAGCGTCCCAACGTCATCGCGCACTCACGCGATATTTCGGTTGGCGGGTGCACGTGAGTGTCGGCAGTGCGCCCACTGACAATTAAGAGGCCTATTAAGGCCATTATGCTAGCAATTAATCTGTATTTTTCGCTGCCTGTCCAACCTTAACGGTCGACAGGTAGGCAAATAGGCCAGGCGGCCTTTGCATTTTTTAGGAAACCTCATCCATGGGCGGGATGAGGTTTCCAACAGTAATTTTTAAAAATAAAAATATTTAAACATCATTTTTAATATGTCCCTGTTCATGTGGCTGAGTCCCTTATTTTTCCATGTTTCCCTTATTTTTAAAACCTTTATTTTTCATTGTTAAATTATCCAGCTCCTTGAGGCAGCTCTGTGCCTTCAGGAAGCTTTCACATGCGCAGACTTCAGCGCTCACGCACCTCCTGCCTCCACTCAGGCAGCACTGAGGTTGTCAGCGCACGTTTCACGTTGGCTCGCCATTAATTGGCCAGCCAGCGTGAAATTGCGGTCGGGTCCCGATCGCAGGCGGTGGTCCGTTTTGCGGCCGCTCCCAGGCCCGCCTGCCGCGCTCACCCGACGAATGGAAAATCCTGCCAAGGGATCAAAATCTGCTATCCTTATCTGGTCTAGCCTACATTTGACTCCAGACTCTCAGCAATTTGGTTGACTCTTAACTGCCCCTGAAATGGCCTAGCAAGCTATTCAGTTCAAGGACAATTTGGGATGGGCAATAAATGCTGGACTTGCCAGCGATGCCCACATCCCAATAAAGAATAAACAAACTTAGTCATCTCTTGTTTGTTATTGTAAATCTTTCTGCGATATATTTAATAATTTACAAAGCATTATATAGAAGCCTCAGCATCAAAACCAACTGGCCAATGCTGGTATTTATACCTCCAAGTGAGCATTCTCCCATTTTAATTACCTCTTCCCTCCCTGCCTGCATTTCCCTTTTCATCATTTCTTCCTTATGTATGCATCAAGCTTCCCCTTAAAAGCACCAGTGCTATCTGGTTCAACCACTCCATATCGCAGAATGTTCTTACCACTCTCTATGTAAACAAATTCCTCCAAAATTCTATATTTGATCTGTTTATGGCTATTTATATTTATGTCACCTTGTCCTGGGGTCACCTACAAGTGGAAACAATTTCAACCCTCCCACTCTATCAAACCCCTCCAGGATAACTTTTATTTTTCTCTTTTCTGGATAAAGTACTCTATCCTGCTCAATCTTTCCTGATACTAGCACCTTCTCAATTCTGACAGGATCCATATCATTTTTTTGCAGTTTCTTCAGTGAATCAATATTCTTTCTATAAAGTGGAGATCAGAATTTTTTCTCTTTGTTCACGGGACATAGGTGTTGCTGGCTAGGCCAGCATTTTTATTGCCCATCCCTAATTGCCCTTGACAAGGTGGTAGTGAGCTGCCTTCTGGAACTGCTGCAGCCCATGTGGTGGGAGGGAGTTCCAGGATTTTGATCCAGCGACAGTGAAGGAACGTGACATAATTCCATGTCAGGATGGCGAGTAGCTCGGAGGGGAACTTGTAAGTGGTGGTGTTCCCGTATACCTGCTGCCTTTGTCCTTCTAGATGGTATAGGTCACGGGTTTGGAAGGTGCTGTTGAGGGAGCCTTGGTGAATTGTTGCGATGCATCTTGTAGGTGGTACACACTGCTGCCACTGTGGGTCGATGGTGGGAGGAGTGGATGTTGGAGGTGGTGGATAGGGTGCTAATCAAGCAGGCTGCTTTGTCCTGGATGGTGTCGAGCTTTTTGAGTGTTGGTGGAGTTGCACTCTTCCAGGCATCGTCCACTGCGTCCAGTTCTCCAAGAACATTCTAGCTAAAGATCTATATAAAGTTAACACCACCTTCCTGCATTACTATTCTATTTTTCTAGAAATGTATCCGAGCACTTTGCACACTTTATGGTTAATAACTTGTAACAATTTACTTATCTGTATTCCTCAACCCCATTTAGTTGCTGATCCCCCAAGAAGCTAGTGACTAAATTATTCCGCTTATCGAAATGAACCACCTCACGCTTCACTATGTTGAGTTTCATTTGCCATTTATCCACTCACTCTGCAAGCCTTTTCTTATCTTCCTGTATTCATAAAAGAAAAATCAGAAGAGATGTAAAATGGACTGCCTATTCACTATCACCCATTTTACACTATTGCAGAAAGTCAAAATCTGCCCCACTGTGTCCAATGTAGTCGGAGAAGGAGAAACAGAAAATGCTGGAAAAACTCAGCAGGTCTAACAGCATCTGAGGAGAGAAAAAAAAAGTTAAAGTTTCAAGTCCATATGACTTTTCTTCAGAGCAGATAATAAAGAGCAGAAAAATGTAGTGAAACATGTCCCCTCATGTGATTCTGTCACATGAGCAGGGACATGTTTTTAACTACAAAATTAAGTTTTTATTTTATTTGTATTTGCTTTTGGAAACCTCATCCCGCCTGTGGATGAGCTTTCCAAAAAATGCAAAGGCCACTTGGCCTTTTTGCCTGCCTGTTAGGTTGAATGCGCAGTGAAATATTCAGAACAATTGATTACTTAATGGCCTTAATAAGCCTTTTAATTGTCGACGGACATGCTGCAGGCTCTGGCACGCGCCTGCTGACCAAACTATCATGCAACTATGCATTGACATGGCATGCTCGGCCGACGTCAACATGCGTTATTTCACGCTCGGTTGGGTCGGGCGCGCGCCCATCTACCGAGCTAAAGATTCTGCCCAATGTTTCTTAACCTCCTGGCTAAGTGAAACTTCTCACCCCTTCTTTTGAATCAATCTAATCTGGTTTATTTAAAAATGCAGATGTTCCCTTTACACCTATGTTTACCTACCTAATATTTTAAACCTAGCTTATCTTCTGTTACATCAAAGCCTTCAGAACAGCTGCCTTTAATTCAATTAAGTCACACACACATACACACACAGACATAAACACAGACTTACTCTACAATAAATTCCAATAACATTATGAAAATTATTATATCTTCCTGATACCAGACTCTCTCAAAATTGTAAGAAGCGTGTAGTGGAATTTATGGGATATTTTGTGTATGAGACAACACAGGGTGGAATCTTGTTGTGAAACCAGGGGTCCCGTCTGTCAGCTGAAGAGCCGGTGAGAGACCCATGGTGCCTCTTCTCAGGAAGGCCTGCCAGACCACACACCAATCAGGCAGTGGTGGGGCCAGCGATGGAATCAAGACCCCAGGGGCAAAAGTCCCACCTAGCGAGAGCTACTGGCCAGTAAGAGGCCGGGGCTGCTGCCGGAAGGACACCCCCCAGGGACCCAGGGTTCCAGGCTGTAGATTAGTTCTTGGGCTGGGGGTTGTGGGGAGAGAGGTCACGGGGGTTAGAAGCAAGGACAGGGATTGGCTCTCAGCAGGCCCCCTTCTAGATGTCCAGTCCCTTGATCAGAGACTGATTGCCTTTGATCAAGGGACCCCTCCCCTCACCCCACAACTCCCAGGTAACAAGTAGCTTGCGCAGCTTCTGCATCTGAATGTATGTAGCATTCAAAACAAAACAGATGAACTGAAAGCTCAAATAGATATAAATAAGTACAATCTGATAGCCATTACAGAGGCCTGGCTGCAGGATGACATTGTTTGGGATCTGAATATTGAAGGGTACATGACTTTAAGGAATACAGGAAGCTAGGAAAAGGTGGAGGGGTGGCTCTGTTAATTAATGATGGGTATTAGCACAATAGAGAGGGATGGAGAGTAAAGGAAGAAATAATGGGAGCTTGTCAGAAAGGTACAGCGATAATGATGGGAGATTTTAATCTACTAGGATTTAATCTAATAAAGACTGGAAAAATCAGATGGGCAAAATTGGCATAGATGAGGAATTCATAGATTGTTTTCGGGATTGTTTCTTAGAACTGCAATTCTGGAGCCTGTTCTTGAGCCAATCAGAGAGCAGGCTATGCTAGAACTGATATTGTGAAGGAGATAGGATTGATTAAAAACCTTATAATGAAGATGCTCCTAGATAATAGCGATCATAATATGATTGAATTTTACATTCAGTTTGAAGGAGAGAAGAGTAGGTCGAAGACTAGTATTTCAAACTGAAATAAGGGCAATTCTGAGGGCATGAATGCAGAGCTAGCTAAAGTTAACTGGCGAACTATGTTAAGGGATAGGTCAATAAAGATGCAGTGGCAGACATTTAAAGGGATGTTTCAGAATACACAGAATAGATACATTCCAACAAGAAAGAAAAATTCCAACGGGTGGTCCCACCATCAGTGGTTAACTAAAAAAGTTAAAGATAGTATCATACTTGAAGAAAAAGCGTATGATTATGTAAGGATGTGTGGCAGGTCAGAAAATTGGACAGAATATAAAAAACAGCAAAGAATGACTAAAAGATTAATAAAGGGGAAAAATTAGAATACGAGAGAAAGCTAGCTAGAAATATAAAGACATAGTAAGAGATCCTATCAATATTTTTAAAAAAGCATTAACAAAGTGAGCATTGGTTCTATAGAAAGTGAGTCGGGGGAATTCATAACGGAAAATAAGGAGATGGCAGATGAATTGAACAGGTATTTTGCATTGGTCTTCACTATAGAGGATATAAGTAACATCTCAGAAATAGCTGTAAATCAGGAAATGGAAGGGAGGGAGGAACTCAAGAAAATTGCAATCACCAGGGAAGTGGTACTCAGCAAATTGTTGAAGCTATGGACTGACTGGAACTCATCCTAGGGTCTTAAACGAAGTGGCTAGTGAGATAGTTGGTGCGTTGGTTTTAATTTTCCAAAATTGGAAAATAGCTAATATAACTCCTTTTTCAAAAAAGGGAAGGAGACAGAAAGCAGGAAACTGCAGGCCAGTTAATTTAACATCTGTCTTAGGGAAAATGTTAAAAGCTATTATTAAAGACTTTGTAGCAGGGCACTTAGATAAATTCAAGGTAATCAGGCAGAGTCAACATGGTTTTGTGAAAGGGAAATCATGTTTAACCAACTTATTGGAGTTCTTTGAAGAAGTAACATGTGCTGTGGATACAAGAGAACCGATGTGCTGTACTTAGATTTTCAGAAGGCATTTGATAAGGTGCCACGTCAAAGGTTATTGTGGAAAATTAAAGTTCATAGTGTAAGGAGTAATAAATTGGTATGGCTAGCTAACAGGAAGCAGAGAATAGTCATAAATGGGTCATTTTCTGGTTGGCAAAATGTAGTGGTGTGCTGGGGCCTCATCTTTTTTCAATTTATGTAAATAACTTGGATGATGGGACCGAAAGTATGGTTGCTAAATTTGTGATGATACAAAGATAGATAGGAAAGTAAATTGTGAAGAGGGCATTAGAAAGCTACAAATGGAAATAGATAAGTTAAGCGAGTGGACAAAGATCTGGCAAATGGAGTATAATGTGGGAAAATGTGAAATTGTCTATATTGGCAGGAAGAATAAAAAATAACCATATTATCTAAATGATGAGCGATTGCACAGCTCTGAGATGCAGAGGGATCTGGGTGTCCTAGTGCATGAATTGCAAAAACTTTGTATGCTGGTACAGCAAGTAATTTAGGAAAGGTAATAGAATGTTATCATTTATTGCAAGGGGAATTGAATACAAAAGTAGAGAGGCTATGCTTCAATTATACAGGGCATTGGTGAGACCACACCTGGAGCACTGTGTACAGTATTGGTCTCCTTATTTAAGGAAGGATGTAAATATGTTGGAAGCAGTTCAGAGAAGATTTACTAGACCAATACCTAGAGTGGGCAGGTTGTCTTATGAGGAAAGGTTGGACAAACTAGGTTTGTAACCGCTGGAGTTTAGAAGAGTAAGAGGTGACTTGATCGAAACATATAAGATCCTCAGGGGTCTTGACAGGATGGATGTGGGAAGGATGTTTCCTCTTGTGGTAGAATCTAGGACTACAGGTCACAATTTAAAAGTAAGGGAGTCACCTATTTAAGACAGAGATGAGGGGAATTTTTCTTTTCTCAGAGGGTTGTGAGTCTTTGGAATTCTCTTCCTCAAAATGTGGTGGAAGCAGAGTCTTTGAATATTTTTAAGGCAGACCTAGATAGATTCTTGATAAGCATGGGGATGAAAGGTTATCGGGAATAGGTTGAAGTGTGGAGTTGAGGTTACAATCAGATTAGCTATGATCACATTGAATAGTGGAGTAGGCTCAAGGGGCTGAGTGGCCTATTCTTGCTTCTAATTCATATGCTCATATGTTCACCTGTCATGCATGCTGCATCGTGACAGGCCCACTTGCAGCTGGGTTAATCCCAGGGCGATGGGATGAGGCCCATAAGTGATCATCAATTGGCCACTTAATGGCCTCAGTTGGCAGTAGGGTAGGAAGGTCAACCATGGCCTTCCTGCCCAGAACTTAATTCTGGTGGAGGTGGAAAGGCAGCAGAGTTCAGTTGCGCCACCTGCGAGAGCAGAAGATTTCACCCATAATCTGTGGATATTTCAAATCTTAAAAATTCGATTCCTCACTTCACACTCCATTTTTAGATAGCTGCTGAGTCGCACTAAATTTATACATAAAGGATCCGTGAACATTTTGAAAATTAGACCCAGTTTATAATGACTGTGCTTTTATAAATGTGATACAAAAATAAGATGCTGTAAGAAGAAACTCCTATTTTGCAGGCCCCAAAGGATAAAACTCACCTTGATGAGAGCTTAGGGAGATAGTTACATTAATGGCTCACAGCTGCTGACAACCGGTGAAAACAAAAGGCTACTAAAACAGCATTTGTTTGACATCAGAAAAGTAGTGAACTCCCTTGTCACAATGGCCCAGAGTTTTGTGTTTGTAATGAAGGCAAAACGGTCAGTACTTGTCATTATTACAACCGTGAAACTGATAGCAATTTCTGACATTCACATATGCATAGTTCATCATGGAAATCCAGATGTAGCTGTCACTGATTCTCTGCTCCTCCACAAGGTGTGCTGTTACAGTCCTCAACAGATGGAAATTTTCTGAAATTACTTGAATTGAACGATAGTGCTTATGTTATTGGACATGTAATTCAGAGGTCTAGACTAATGATCTAGATACATGAGTTCAAATCCCACCCATGATAACAATGTGGAAAATTGCTCAGATCTGTCCTATCTGTAAAAGGCAGGACAGATCTAATGCATCCAATTACTGCCTTGTTGGTAGCAAATTGATGAAAGGTATCATCAACAAACTGATGAAAGGTGTCATCCATAGTGCTATCAAGTGGCTTTTACTCACCAATAACTTGTTTATCAATGCTCAGTTTGGATTCCACAAGGACCACTCAGCTCTAGACCTCATTATAGCCTTGGTCCGAACATGGACAAAGAAGCTAACGGTCCATAGGTGAGATGAGAGTGACTGCCCATGACATCAAGGTAGCATTTGACTGAATATGTAATCAAGGAACCTGTGTAAAATTGAAGTCAGTGGAAAACATGGGGAAAATTCTCTGTTAGCTGGGCTATACCTATCACAAAGGAAAATGATTGAGGTTGTTGGAAGCCAATCATCTCATCCCTGGCCAATGTTACAGAAGTTCCTCAGGGCAGTATCCTAGGCCCAACCATCTTCATCAATCGCCTTCCCTCCAGCATAAGATCAGAAATGGGGATACTCGTGCATGATTGCACAGTGTTTAGCTCCATTTGCAACTCCTCAAATAATAAGGTAGATTGTGCATTCATGCAGCATGACCTAGATAATATTCAGGCTTGGGCTGATAAGTGGCAAGCAACATTTGTGCCACATAAGTGCCAGGTAATGAGCATTTTGAATGAGAGTCTAAGCACTTCCCCTTGACATTCAGTACCATTACCATCACCAAATCCTCCACCATCAACATCCTGGGGGTCACAATTGACCAAAAACCTAATTGGACCAGCCATATAAATACTATGGCTACAAGAGTGGATCAGAAGCTAGGAATTCTGCAGCAAATGATTCAGCTCCTGACTCCCCAAAGCCTTTTCACCATCCACAAGGCACAAGTCTGAAGGTGATGGAATGCTCTGCACTTGCCTGTGCTCCAACAACATTCATAAAACTCAACATCTGATACTCAATCGGCACCTGATCCATCATGTTAAACATTCACTCCCCCCACCATTGATGTACCAAGGCTGAGGTGCGTACCATCTACACAGTGCACTGTAGCAATTCACCACGACTTCTTTGGCAGCACTTCCCCATGACCTTCATCACCTAGAAGGGCAGGAGCAGCAGTCATATGAGAACACAACTACCTCCAAGTTCTCCTCTGAGTCACACACCATTCTGACTTGGAAATATATCCTATTCCCTCATTGTGGCTGAGTCAGAATCCTGGAACTACCTGCCTAACAGTGCTGTGGGCAGCCCAGAAGTTCAAGGATACGCCTCGGCACCACCTTCTGAAGAGCAATTAGGGATGAGCAATACCTGCCTACCAGTGACACTCCTATCTTATTAACCAAAACAATTGACATGAGCTTCCACTTTTGCTGTATTTAGTCTCACTGCAAAAACCTTTGAAAAAGTTACACCTTGTAACTAGGCTTTTAACGGTGTACTAAGTTCATAATTAGCATAGAACAATCTCTTTGGCTCTGACGATACAAAGCTAGGTGGAAATGTAAGTTATGAGGAATATACAGAGACTGCAAAGAGATTAAGACAGCTTTGGTTGAATTTAATGGCCGTGGTGGTGACCGTGTAAAGCCCAGGGCAACCCTGCCATGGCCATTTGCATAAGCCCCAACAGAATTCAATGGCAATCAGGCAGTTAATTGCCTACTGTTGGGGCTTCCATCAACCGAAAAGCTGGCAACTCTTCAGTCCCAGCTGTGCCACTAAAAACATTGGCCACTACTGGGACTGCAGTAGGCCCAGACTAACTCATGGAGAAGGCCCTGGAATCAAGGTGAGTTTGTGGGACATGCCAGGGCCTGTCAGGCAGGACTGGTGAGGAGGTTGCAGGGGGGCTGGGGGTGATGTGTCCATCTTGAGAGCAGGAGGATCTTTCAGCAATGTCAACCCTTACCACTTGGGGGCCATTGTGTGCCATAGGGTGCTTTATCAGGAGGCCCCCGTCTCCCACCTTAAGCCCACACTGAGGCCACCAGTCTTTATTGGGTGGCCTCCCCATGTGGCATACAATGGCAGAGGGATGAGGCCCTTTGGCCACAATTGGCCTCCGGATGAGAAGGCCGTCTCAACGATCTCCACTCATGACATAATCAGGGTGGGAGGTGGTAGATGGGAAGGTAACAGGCATGCCTCTCCCCGCCTTCCTGCCTAATTCTACAGTACCCACCACACCTCCCAGCCCACTCCCGAGGGCGGAATTAAATTCTGCCTGTTAAGTGAGCAGGCAACAAAGTGACAGATGGAGTATAATGTGAGGAAGCATGAGGTTTTTCACTTTATAAAAGAAAAGTAGAATATTTTTTAAAAGGTGTGAAACTTTTAAATGCTGATGTTCAGAGAGACTTGGACCTATTTGTCCAAGGAACGCAAAAAGATAACACCCAGATACAGCAAGTAATAGGAAGACAAATAGCATATTGGCCTTTATTGCAAAGGGACTGGAGTAGAAGAATAAGGAAATCTTGCTACAATTGTATAGGGCTTTAGTGAGACCATATCTGGAGTACTGTGTGCAATTTTGGTCTCCATATCGAATAGGACAGCCTTCCCGCCCCACTTGGCTTGGAGTGAAGGTTCACGAGATTGGTCCCTGGGATAAGTGGATTGACCTATGATGAGGGACTGAGTAAACAGGACATAAATGTTCTGGTGTTTAGAAGAATAAAAGGTAATCTCATTGAAACATACAAAATTCTAAAAATGCTTGACAGGGTAGAAACTGAGAGGATGTTGCCCCTGGCTGGAGAATCTAGAACACAGGGGCAAAGCCTGAGGATAAGGGATTTAGGACTGGGATGAGGAGAAATTTCTTCACTCAGAGAGTTGTGAATCTTTGGAGTTCTTCACCCCAGGTGTTTGTGCATGCTGATAGGGGAGTGAACTTGAGGCAGGAGATCAACAATGATTGTATTGAATACTGGTGCAGGCTCAACAGGCCATATCATCTACTACTGCTCCTCTTTCTTATTTTATTACAAAACACTAACTTCAAATTTGCAGAATGTCAAATTTCTCCATTATGACAAAAAAAAACAGGATTTTAAAAATAATTTCTCATCAAGTTTATTTTGATATTTCAGTTTCTATCTTAATCCCATGGGAATGTCTTCAGTTTGCTGTCTGTAAAATGCTTAAAAAGTGAAGGATAATCAGTGTTGTTTTATTTCCTGGTTTGTTGTCTGTGAGAATTTTTCAGTGTGATTCACCGCTTAGACATCTTGATCGGTAAAATGTTGCTGGAATTCCCCTTGAGCTGGAATCAAAATAACATCAGAAAAGGGGAAACCCCCAGCAAAGAGATTGCTAGATGTCTGTGGGCAGCTTTTTTTGGGATCACCAGCAAGCAGTGTCACTTTGTCGTTAACAATGAAATCCAGGCTATTGGAACACAATATGCTTCTGAAGTGACTGTAGCCTTCAGGCTCCGGTAACAAGCACACCAACTCTCTCAGGACCTATTTTAAGTTTTCATAAATGTCTTTCTGTTTAATCAAAATCCTCACAATTGTACATAATAATTGGACAATGAAATTTTTATCTGCAGAAGTTGTCCTCAACCCAATGAGTAGTAATCTGAGTAAACTTTTCTGCTTTGAATAAATAGGACCTGTCTTCTATTGTACAAAACCCTGCTCAAAAATTGTACACATTTAATGCTGAATATTATTGGAAGACTCAGTTAGAAGTGTCTAAATGCTTTTCTTCTTTAACAGTCTTCTGTAAAGTAATATCCTGTTCAAGTTTTTGTTTGGTGAGTGTGGTGCAGCTGCAGCCCTTAAAGAGTTTATGTCAACAGAACATTATCAGATGTGGGGCAGTCTGGTGAAAGGGATCATGTTGAGCCACTGTGTTACATTTAATAGGCTAAAAGCCTACACATGCTGACTGAATATGGCTCAGTATATTGTTTAATACTCAGCTGTTCAAGACCATGTCAAAATGTTAACTCGTCTAATCTGACTCCTGTAGCTGCCATTATAATGTAACCATAAACCAAGCTTCAGCTGTTGAAGGTCATCAGTTATTGGAGAGCCATTCTTTGTGCATGACTCCATCATGGTGACAATTTTAACCTTTTCCCCCTTTTCTATGCTATTATTTTAAGTTTACCTCACCAATGTCCTTCCTGTTCCATTCACCCCACACCACCCCTTAGAGTGGCAGTGGCACCACCCTGGTGCCACTACCACAGCACCAAATGGTCCAAAGTCATAAATAACATCCTCCATGACAACAGCCAGAGTGCATTATTCCCCCTCCTCTTTCATGGTGTCTATTATTCCTCCTCCTGCTTCACAATCTCAGCAGTATTTGTCATGTCAATGGATCATTTTCCTCCAATGCCTCCTCTATTGTCCAGCTCAATCTGACTGATTTGTTCCATACTTAGCTATCCTGTCATGTGCAAATGACCCCTTTTATTGGCTTCTATTTCAACCCTGCATCCTCATTCCAGGAATTTGTCCTTGGTGCTCTCTTAGTCATGCTGCCCCTTGGCGACATCATCCACAGAATAGTCCCTGCATTCACTTTTGTTCCATCGGACTGTTTATCTGGTGTGAAGGGTGGAATTTTGTGCTCTCCCTGTGGCAACTTTGAAGATGGGGGGCATTTAATCAGGCAGCAAGGCGGCATGGGGACCCGGCTGTCTTCCCGTCTCTGCCCTGATTAAGTCTGTGGTGGGAAGGCCTATCGACAGCCTTCCCGCCCCACTGCCAATTGAGCAATAAGGTGAGCAATTAATTCTCAGTTAAGGGCGTCATTTCACCACCACTGGTATAAACCCAATGGCAGGTAGGGTTTCGCCATGTGACGCTCATGACAAGCAAACCCTGGTGTGTTTGCTTGCTGATCCTGAGGGGGAGGATCCCTCATTCAAAAGCACTCAGTGTCTGATTGAGGACCTGACATCGGGAAGGGGTGGGGAGGCCTGCTGAGAGCCAACTCCCCTACACACCCTCCCCCTGCAACCCCCACCCCACAAACCCCCTCCTGCCATCACTCACCTGTGACATGGGTCTTATGCCTTGGATATCGTTCCAGCAGCAGCCACCGCCACCAAAGTGGTGCTGCTGTTCAAAAGAGCTGCAGACCTCAGATTGACCGGCAACTCTTGGCGTGGTTGGCTTCCACCCTAGGTTCATGATCCCAGAGAAAGACTTGTTGGTGGCCTGTCAGTTGCTTGATTTGCAAGTAATACTGGCAGGTCTTCCCAGAAAGAGGCAACGCGGGACTCTTGCCAGTTCTCCAGTTGGCAGCTGAGACCTCCAGCGCTGGCACAAGATTCTGCCCAAGGTCTTGAATAAGCTGCAGTTTCCTCCAGCTAAAAACTAAATTGATGGTCTTCAACCCCTGCCATTAACTGTCCGTCTTTGCTTCTGACTCCGTCACCCTATCCAGCCACCGTTTCAGACCGAACCAAACTTTTTATAACCTTGGTATCCAGCTTGAACTTGATCTAAGCTTACAACACCATATCTTCTCCATCACAAAAGATTACCTACTTCCAACACTCCTATCTATGCCCCTGCCACAGCCCATCTACTCCTGAAACTCGCATAAATGCCCTTGTCAACTCCAAACATGATCATACCAATACTTTCCTCATCATCCTCCTATCCTCCACTCTCTGTAAACTTCAGGTAGTCTCAAATTCTGTTGTCTGGACCCTATCCTGCAGCAAAACCTGCTTGCACATTCCTCCATCCTCATTAATCGACATTTTCTCAGTCCCTCAAAGCCTCAACTTTGAGGCTCTCATCCTTTAATCCTCATCCTTGAAGCCCTTCCCTATCTTTGTAACCTCCTCTAACACTTCACCATCTCTCTTCCCCCCAAGTATTTTGCATTCCTCTGACTGTAGCATGATGTGCATCCCTACCCTCTTCACTCCTGCCTTAGTGGAATTGACTTCAGCTGTCAGGCCACATGCAGTGGGATTCCCTCCATTAACTTCTCAGCTTTTCCTCCTTTAACAAAAATCCACTTCTTTGAACCTCTGCTTATGGGCCGGATTTTCGCTTCAGAGGCAAGTAGTTAGAGTTGGGAAATTTCCCAACTTGATGCACCCACCTTGAGAAAAACTGCACTAAATGGCGCTATGTTTGCTCTGGGAGGGTGGATGCAGGATAGAATCAGGTCTGCAACCCCCGGATGCCAGTCGAAGGCAGCCATGTGGTGCTGCCGCATGCCAAGACAGGCTGCTCGAAAGGCCTGCCAGGGTTCTCGGGGACTTTGCCCCAGTTGTTTTGTTAAATATTAGGCCCTCTAGCCCTCACCCGTCACAGCCCATCACCCCCCACCCACTCCCCATGTCCCCTTCATGCCAGCTCATAGCCCACACCCATTCCCCCATGGCCTGTCATACCCTCCATGTCAACTTATGCCAACGCCCACCCCCCCTCCCCTTGGCTCCTTATAGCCTCAATACAAATTAATGCCAACTCATGTCCCCTCACCCACCACTCTTTGCACTTAGGCTCTCCATCCGAACTCACCCAGTGTCCACCATGGGCAGAATTCAGGAGCCATGTTGAGATGCAATGAAATGATGTTCAAAGTATCTATCGCAGCTTTCACTATAATCAAAAAAAACTCTCGTTCAGAAAGCACATTCATAATTTTTTTAAACCGTCAAGTACCTAATCCCTTATCAAAACAAACAGACTTGTATTCATCAAAGATTGCTAATCCTTGAATAAGCTCTTTGAGCTTTCAATCAAACTGTGAATTTACAACCCCCATGTTAGGATAATTGTAGCTTGTGGAAAGCAGCCAACCATTAATAATGATATAGTGATAGCCATTGGAGGAATGTCAACAAACAGCTAATGGAACAGATTTTTTTTCAACCTCACTGACACATGCGGTAGGTTTTCTTTCAAAATTTTAAAGGGCTGGAAATTTAAACAGCTTCACAGCTTGAGTTTTTTTCAACTCTCACTGACACAGACAGGCGGTTCTTTTAATTTTTAAAGGGCTGGGGATTTAAATAACTTGACAGCTTGACAGTTCTGCATACTTTATCGGCCCTTCATGAGCATTTACGTCTTCTTCATAAATGTGTGACTCCCATATTATGGATTAAGCCGCTTGCTGAAGCGAATAATTGCTCTGTTTGAACTCAGCACGGCCTTCAAATTGCTCTGCTGAATTCGGGTTTCTCTCATGTGTGAGTCACTTCCCATCCCCTTTCCCCTACCAGTGAAAATGGAATTTGTCAGAAATGGGGGCAGGACTTCCAGATCCGGGTCCCATCCACCATTTTTAAAGGTCTGCGGAGTATCTACAACTCCCCAGAAATCCGGCCCAATATGTCCTTCTTGATGTTTATATTTTTCTGAGCATTTCTGTGAAGCTGCTAGGAATGCTTTTTTCTTTTAAAGGCCTTATATAAATGCAATTTGTTGCTGATAAGAGATGGACTCTTATTAGAAAAAAAACATTTATGCTTTAGCACCATAATACTTTCACAATATTGACTGAACAACTCTAGGCCTAACGTTAAAGAAATAAGTTACCAGCAGTGCAACAAGGCCAACTACCTGATTTTTTTCATTTCACTGCTATGAAGAGGTACTTTTTAAAGTGTTCAGATAAGAGTCGTCACCTGTAACCACCATTACGTCTCTCACCTGAGTAATCTAATTTAAAAGGGCAGTCTGACATATCATTACTTGCAGTAGCTCCCTTGGCAATGGGAAAGGTGGGAAGCAAGGACTGACACTGGCATTGTTTCCATTTTATTGAACTCATACTTATAAATTATATATAATTTATTTAAGCGAATGATATGGGATTAGGAAAAGGCTGCAATTTAACTTGCATTCAGATGAGAGCCACAAACCACTCAGATTTCACTCAAATGGTTTGTGATATAAATGGTTCTTTTAATGAAATTGGTGCCATATTATTCAAACCCAACATTCAGAACTCAGTAAAATCTCATTATACTTGTAGAGCAGTGGCTGCTAAACAAACTATGAAAGGAATATTGCAGTTCTCGTGTGAGAATGCAAAGCTTCGTGAGAGTACACTGTCATGTTGTCCTTGGCCACTAGGCGGACAGCAGCCCAAAGGTACTCTTCTTCTATATTTCATTAACAGTATCATTCAACTTGTTTTCAGATTAGACATGAGACAAACTCAAAAGCCTCATCAACAAAAGTATTATTTGTACAATATGCAGCTGATGAAATAAAAGGTTCTGCTGCGACTAAAGATTGATTGAACCAAAAACAATTTATAGCTTCTAGTTCACGGTATTAATACATCTGCACTAGAAGATTAGAATAATATCTAGAGATTCATTTGTTTGAACACCAGCTGAAGGACTTGTTCCACAAAATAGCATTGATAGGTAGTGAAATAGCTAACTATTCCAAATCCTCGAGCACACTTGACGGGTGCAGTTGATCACAGTCTCAAGGTGGAACCTTCCTGACCCTGTGGAGGAGGCTTTAGAGGCGGGGTGGCTGGGATGGAATCAGAAAAATCTATCAGCACAGCTTCCCATCACCATCCAGTCTCTGGGCAAGTTTAGCTCCTATTCCATTAGAAGCATCATTCAGGAACATATTCACCTTTTTAGACTTTCCTTCTTATTTTTGTCCAATTTTTAAATTTAATTTAAACTTTAATTCATTAGGTAATTACAAAGGTAGACAGCAAGATCTTTGATCTCAAGAGCACATGAAGTTGAGGGTAATATACTGGCATGGATTGAGGATTGGTTAACGGACAGAAAACAGAGAGTAGGAATAAATGAAGCATTCACAGGTTGGCAGACTAGTGGGGTACCTCAAGGATCAGTGCTTGGGCCCCAGCTGTTCACAATCTAAAGCAATGATTTGGATGTGGGGACCAAATGTAACATCTCAAAGTTTGCTGATTACACAAAACTAGGTTAGAATGTGAGTTGTGAGGAGGGTGCAGAAAAGCTTCAAGGGGATTTAGACAGGCTAAGTGAGTTGGCAAGAATATGGCAGATGGAATTAAATGTGGAAAAATGAGAAGTTATCCACTTTGGTAGAAAAACAGAAATGCAAAATATTTCTTAAATGATGAAAGATTGGGAAGTGTTGATGTCCAAAGGAAACTGGGTGTCCTTGTTCATAAGTCACTGTAAGTTAATATGCAGGTGCAGCAAGCAATTAAGCAGGCAAGTGGTATGTTGGGCTTTATTACAAGAGGATTTGAGTACAGGAGTAAAGAAGCCTTGCTGCAATTGTATAGAACCTTGGTGAGACCCCATCTGGAGAATTGTGTACAGTTTTGGTCTCTTTACCTAAGGAAGGATATATTTGCCACAGAGGGAATACAACAAAGGTTCACTAGACTGATCCCTGAGATGGTGGGATTGTTTTATGAGCAGAGATTGAGGACACAGGGCCTATATTCTCTAGAGTTTAGAATAATAATCTCATTGAAGCATACAAAATTCTTACAGGGTTTGACAAGGTAGGAAGGATGTTTCCCCAGGCTGGGGGGGGTCTAGAACCAGGGACACAGTCTCAGATTAAGAGGTGGGCCATTTAGACTCAGGTGAGGAGGAACTTCTTCACTGAGGGTGGTGAATCTTTGGAATTCTCTACCCCAAAGGGATGTGGAGGCTCAGTCGTTGAGTATATTCAGGACAGAGTTTGACAGATTTCTAGATATTAAATATATCAAGGGATACATAGTGCAGGAAAATGGAGTTGAGGTAGAAGATCAATCATGATCTAATTGAATGGTGGAGCAGGTTCGAGGGGCTAAATAACCTAATCCTGCTCCTATGTTTAAATGAAACCTTAAAAAACGGACCTTATTGGAGTTCTGTAGATTTAATTGTGGTTCCCACTGATGCTTAATATAATCCATTCCTGAAATAGGTCAGAGGAATTATAACAGAAAAAAATTATCTTGTGTGCATCTTAAGTAGTTGCAGTTAATTTGTGTAGCTGGTTCATTTTCTGGAACAAGGTGTTAGGCTGAATTTCTTCAGGTGAAAGTGGTTTGTCTGTGTGCGGGAAGTTAAATCCCCTAAAAATGACTGCAGATCAGGATATGGACATAATCCCACTCTCTTCTGGGCATCACTGTGGCAGAATGAAATGCGAGCGGGGAACCCCCTTGGAACTTCAGCGCCTCAGGAGACTTAGGCTCTCACAACAGGCCGCAGCTGACATCTGCAGCCTCCTAGAACAAGACCAACTTCCCAGTGGAATAGGTGGTTATGCATTACCTGTGGTTGACAAGGTATCTGTCACTGGAGAGACAGCCTGTCCCCCAGGTTTCTGCATCTTGCCATCATATGTGCTGTCTTCTGCAAGATGAGAAAACAGGTGTGAGTATTTGTGATAACTTGTGTAGAGAGGAGGGAAGGACACCATTTGCAGAGGGTTACTGTGAGGCATGGGTGCGAGAGGGCAATAGGATGAGGGTGAGTGTGAGCGTATGCTGCTCAAATGGGGATGTGAGATGCTTGGAGAGAGAGGAATGAGTGCAAATGCAAGGTTGTTCTGAGGAGTGCTGGAGAAAGCTGTGGAAGTCAGAGTGTGGGACTTGACACCTGAAATTATGTCACTCACCTGCCATGCCCTCCTGAAGTCCTGGACCTTCAGTGTGCTGTATCCAGGTTGGAGGGACTAACATATGTACTGCCGACTACCCTGGCTACTTCCATCCAAGCCTGTTTGGCTGTTAAGGTTGTCCTCTTCCATCCCTGGAAAAGATCACCTTGTTGCAGACCCTCAGATCCTACAGCAAGATCTCCAGATAAGAATGGGCTACTAGGGAAGCATCCTTCCCATGTTTCCTCTCTGTTCCTGTGGCTGCTGCAGCCTTAATAATCCAAGTGCTGATGAACCACTGTAACCCATGTTGTGGTCTCTTTAATTAGAAATCCTTCCTTTGACAGAGATGAAGTGTCATCCTACCCAGCATCTCTGATTGGTTGGGATACTCAGAGGCTGAATTCTAATACTACGGTCAGTTAAAGAACCTCGGCGTGGTCAACTCCTTCCTTGTCCTGATCCACAGATTGGAAAATTCAGTGTTTGTGATTTTTAACAAGTTGTGCAGTGTCCAGGCCTTGTTCAAACAGTAGGAGTAGCTATGTGACATTGTGGATTGGGCACTGACCTGTCACCTAGGGGGCCTGTGTTCAAATCCACCCTAGAATAATGGACATGTCTGTTCCTACAAGGGTTCTGTGTTTACATAGCTTTAATCCTTAACTCAGTTTCTAGAGGCACTGCAGAAAACTGTTTCTTATTTGACACTAAATGGGAAATCTTGTCTAGAGAAGCCGCTATCAAAGTATTACTAGTGAGAAATGGAATGTTCACACTGATGCAATAGATAGTACCCTTCTGAATTTATGATTTAGGCATTTTTTTTTAACTAGAGAAAGAGTAAGATTTAACATTCTTAACCTGACACTGACATTGTGCAGTTGCAATAGGAAGAAAATGTTCTGTTTCTCAACTCAAGGTTATACATGTGCTTCAACACGAATACGCTTCATGTTTATGAGCACAAAGTTTTACCTGAAAGGTGCCATGGGTTCTTTACTAGCTGTTTGCCTTCTTCCATTGAGAATATGGAATTTAGCCATCTTGAAATCTAAACATTCTAGTTTTTCAAGCATCTAGAAGAACAACATGTGCTCCAATAAAACCCTAATTCCAAATTTTTAAGGTTATCAAGGCTTTAGAGGGGGTGCAAAGGAAATTTACTAGAATAATGCCAGAGATGCAGGACTTTTAAATGGAGAGACTAGAGAAACTGGGTTTGTTCTCCTTAGAGCAGAGACAGTAAAGGCAAGATTTGATAGAGGTGTTCAAAATCATGAAGAGTTTGATAGAATAAGTAAGGAGAAATTATTTCCAGTGATCAATAAGCAGAAATCACAGATTTAAAGTAATTGGAAAAAGAACAAGGACAACATGAGGAAAAATATTACACTGAGTTTTCATGATTTGGATTGCATTGCCTGAAAGAGTAGTGGAAGCAGGTTCAACAATAACTTGCAAATGGGAAATTAGCAAATACTTGAAGTGGAAAATTTTATAGGGCTATGGGGAAAGAGCAGGAAACTGGGTTTAACTGGATAGATCTTTCAAAAACCTGGCACAGGCATGACAGGTCAAATGGCCTCCTCCTGTGCAGTATCATTCTATGATTCTATGATTTACAAGACAAATAAGAAGGGCAGTACATGCTGGGTGTTTAACAATGTTTGAATCAGCAAGCTGAACTCCAAAATTGCTCAACCTGTTAGCTAGCTAGTTAATAAACAGCCTTCCAGTTGCTTAGCTCTCACAAGCTTAGCTCAAGCTTTTTCCTACCGAATGAAACACAAGAAACAAAAACACCTAAAACACCAATGACCTGGTTACTAATATGAGTTATGATACATAGACTCAGTTGTCAACATTTTTCCCTAAAAGTATGTAGATCTGTGCTTCATAGGTGCTTCAGATAAGTGTGTGCCTTTAATCTGTAATATTGACATTGTATTGAGTATGTATTTGTTTCATATTCAGAAAAGTACAAAATGATGAAGCAGTATTTTGTTTTTGCTAATGGAGGATTATTATCATTGCAGCGATTGTTAATAGTTCCAGTAGAGTGAAGAACGTATGTAGGTGTTATACATAGCCAATTACTAAGATATGTATAAAACAAAGATACAGAATCGAGCCCTGAGAGTTCACAGTTTTTTTAATTGAAGGGAGGTGTCGTTTGTATTTCTTTCTTTCATGCGGCATTGGAGCTTTAAGGAGACACTTTCTTAAAATACAGCTGGAATAATGTAATTCATAAACATAAGGATGCAGGTTGGCCCATGTTATCTATTGTTGTTGAGCTTCCAGCAGATAATTCACCAACAACAGGCAATTTTCTGATTCTGCAGAGGATTATCATCATTGCAGTCATATTTCTGCTGTGGTCATATACCATGATGGTATTTTTTCAGGCAAATGTGGTACCTTGTCTATGTTCTACCATTATCACCGAAGAATGATAGTGAAGACAGTGCCCAGGTTTACATAGAGAGCAGCTGAAAGAAGTGGGAAGACAAAAGGTGGCACTGTTTTGCACTCCAGGGCATCCTTTTCAAATTGAGTTAGATAGAGTGCCTGGCAGGAGGTTGCACAACATATCAACCAGAGAGGGTAGCATCCAATTCATAAGAAATCATTAGACTTGATGAAATCAGCCAAGGGAAATCTTCTCACAAGTGCCTTATAACAAATATTTAGGCATACAACGCATGTGTTCCACACATCATGTTACACATTGCTTGCTGCCTCACACAAAGCACTCAGACCTTAGAGCCTTCGAATGCCTACATGCATGCCTCTACTTTCATAGGGCACCAATCACATCTGCAACTTATCACTGAAATTGTTAGCATGCTGACTTCTTAAATGAGCTTCACACAACAAATCCTTCTGACAGAATCTCACTGCGTATTCAAGTATTCACACATAATGGGCTGAAGCGTTGCATTTCATGTGTTCCTGACACTTCCAAGATATAAATATTACTTCTCTGCTTGCAGGGCAAGTTGGCACATGAGAGATTGAAGCAGACCTGAAGTGGTTTAGGGCCTTGAATATCTTTGTGGAAGCAATTTTGTAAGCCACTGGGTTTGAGAGCATTCAGGAACTGGGAAGGTTAAAGCCTGGGGTATCCTTCAATCAGATGGCTCGCACTATCTTGTGTTCTTTTCTTTCCTGATACTTGCTTGCTGTTACCCAGGTGTACTTCAATTACAACCCCATGTGACAAAGCAGATACCCTTCGCTTAAGTAATACTCAGACGAATGCCATGCAGCCAGCATTCTTATGTATGTTCCTCTTCTATCTTTGTAGTGTCTCCTAAGAACCAGCTCCAAGTCTCAATACTCCAGAAGAAGACAGCACCTTGTAATACTCATTCCACCTATTGCAAGCACCAACATGAGTATATCCCATTTGAGGAATTTCAGTAGTCAGTTTGAGGAGAGTACATCAGTCAAATCACAGAGCATGAGTGGGCAGTTGCATGTAGCAATGACAGTGGGGAAGCAGAATCAGGCTAGCTGGAAGGCCAGCTTATATCCTTCCCCAGCTGTAGACACTAGGAAGTCCTGTCTTTAAATACTGATTTCTATCTGAGTCCCCCAGTCTTTTATGCAGTTATTTCAGAGCACAAAAAATACCTTGCAAGCTCTGGTAGCAAGTGCTATAATGCATGATCACTTGTATGAACTACATTCTATCATGAAGTATGCAGTAACCCCGGAAACCCGAGCAACAGAGGTTCTTTGCAGGAGAGTATCTCACATTGCTGCATATAGATGTTGGGCTTCAATATCCAAGGAACTCTGTTGTCCATCTTCAGCATACTAGGAGATCAGATGGGAAGAGCCATTACACACAGCTTCATCACCCACATTACAGACCACAGGGCTCCTCCCACGAAGATTACTGGATACACTAAGGGAGTGCCCAGTATGGCTAAAATAGGAATTTCTCTCGCGGAGATGACACAATCACTTCCAGTTTCCATTCTATTCCCAAGTGTTATTTTGGCCCCATGGTAAGCCTCCTGACTTTGATTCAAAAAGTAATGGATTCCAGCCCCAGTCTTGGGAGTTGTGCACATGATAGGGGGATAAATGAAGAAAGAAACAACTTGCATATATATGGCACCTTTCACATCCTCAGCATCCCAAAATACTTCTGAGCCAATGACTTGCTTTTGTGTCATTACCATTGCTTTGTAGGAATGCAGCAGCCAATTTGCACAGAGCAATGAGATAAGTCTATTTTTGGAGATGTTAACTGAGGTATAACTGTTGACAAGGACACCTTGACAAGGAGAGGTTTACTGTTCTTTTTCAAGTCATGCTATGGGGTCTTCTTATTCTATCTGAAGTATTATTGGTTTAACATCCCATCCAAAAGACAACACCTCAAAAAATGCAGAGCTTCCTCTGACCACACTGAATGGTAATGCCTCGGCCAATCAGAGTCAACTTGCCAGCCAATTAGTACCCTTTTCTCCAGTAGTGGTCATTTAAAATTTAAAACTCAGTTGAATCCAGGAACAGTGTCCACTCTCTTATCTTTCCTCCCCCAACCCCACCCACCCCCAAAGCTGTCAGTGACGTGTTTTACTCTGCTGCATATGTTCAGAATCAATAGCACAGAAGGATGCCATTCAGCCCATTGTGCCTGAGCCAGTTCTTTGAAACAGCTATCCAATTAGTCCCACCCACTGTTCTTTTCCCATGCTCCTGCAATCCTTTTCATTTCCTTTTTGAAAGTTACTATTGAATAGTGGTCATGTCACTGAACTACTGATGCAGAAGCCTGGACTAATGCTCTGGCTACGAGTTCAAATCCCACCACAGCAACTGGGGGAATTTAATTTTAATTAATTAAATCATTACTAAAAAGCTACTCTCAGTAATGAAGGTCATGAAAATACCAGATTGTCTTTAACCATCTTCAACTGCTCCATCAATGACCTTCCCTCCATCATAACATCAAAAGTGGGGTGCTCACAAATAAGTGCACAGTGTTCAGTCCCATTCGCAAATCCTCAGATATTGAAGTTGCCCATGCCCACATGCAAATGAACCTGGACAACATTCAGGCTTGGGCTGGTAAGCAGCTAGTAACATTTGGGTCACAGAAGTGCCAGGCAATGACCGCTTTCAACAAAAGAAAACCTAACCATCTCACCTTGATATTCAACAGCATTACCACCGCTGATCTCTCTTGCCATCAGCATCCTGGGAGTTAACATTGACTAGAAGATTAACTGGACCAGCCAGATAAATAGTGTGGCTACAAGAGCAGATCAGAGGTTGGGAATTCTGCAGCAAGTAACTCATCTCCCGACTCCCCAAAGCCTGCCTACCATCTACAAGGCACAGATCAGGAGTGTTATGGAATACTCTCTACTTGGCTGGATGAATGCAGCTCCACCAACACTCAAAGAAGCTCGACATCATGCAAGACAAAACAGCCCATTTGATTGGCATCCCATCCAACACCTTGAAAAATCACTCCCTCCACCACCAGTCCACAGTGGCAGCAGTGTGTACCATCTACAAGATGTACTGCAGCAGCCCACCAAGGCTTCTTTGACAGCACCATTCAAACGATCAACCTCTGTCAGGTATCCAGAATGACAAGGGCAGCAGATGCCCAACATCAGGGAATACCACAACCTCCAAGTTCCCCTCCAATTCACACACCATCCTGATTTGGAACTATAGTGTTACTCCTACACTGTAGCTGGGTCAAAATCCTGGAATTACCTCTAGTTGCTCGGTAGTACAGAACTTGAATATTACTGAAAAGAGATACATGTTGCTGAGGCTTTTCGTCTTGCACTCATCAGGACAAGTGCAAGATTGACAAACTTTAAACGATCACTATTGGAGAAAAGGGTACTAATTGGTTGGCAAGTTGACTCTGATTGGCCAAGGCATTACCATGCAGAAAGCACCCCAAGCTCCCAGGTAATTCAAAAAAGTCACAGGACTTGAACATATTCCTTTGTTTGCAAAGAATGGGGTCCCTGCATATGTTGCTCCTAGCAAGCCTAAATGAGCTACCTTACGATTATCTTAAATTGGGTGTTAGTGTAGCTATTAGCGGATTCAAGATTGTTTAGCAAGTGCTGCCCAGTTTAGGAATCACATTTAACAGTAGACATTTTGGCTTTTGGAAGCATGGGCTGGTTGAGTACGGTCTGTACTCTTCCTATTACGCACAACTGAAGGAACGTGCTGTTTAATTTGATCAGCCAATCGTACGTACATATGGCCTACATACCTGGCATCTCATCCACACTAAAATTCATACACGACATTGCTCAATTGTGTGGTAGGCAGAATGCTTTTTGGACTGGCAGCAGCATCCTGTTAGTAGAAAATAGCCACTGCTGCTCAAATTTTTGTATGAATTTCAGAATTTTTCCATAAACAATACAAACAATATATTAATCAGAATATTGTCATAACTGATTTAAACACATATTTATAATTTATTTCAAGTTACACACCATGGTTATTATAAGCAAAACGATAATCATGATTAAAACATTTTTTTTAGCCCATGTTTGGTTTTTCCACATTACACTGAAAATTACACAGAGAGATATTTAAAGGCTATATGGGAACATTTTATCTAGAGACTGATTGGGTGTTTGAGGCAAGCCCTGAGGTTTGGTGACGTTAGTAGGTGGAGATTGAACATGCATTCTGTAGCTGGGAAAAACACTAAACAAAAACATATATTTTCTATGTAAATTTTTCTGTAGTTTAGTGCCCCAAAAATAACAAACGTTTGTGCTTCATTTGTCCCTCTAATTAAAGAGAGAAAAAAATGAAAATCAGGATCTGAAAGGAGGTTAAATTCTTTCTTTTGCATTAGGAGCTCTGACGTGTAAGTTACCATTTGTTTATTTTCCTGCAGTCAGTCATTCTCAGACCTTGTTTTGTCAGAACAGCTGGGTGTGGAGATGCCTAAAAGCGAATATAAAATAAGCCAGCCTGAATTCCTTTGCAGGCCTGTTGTTACCTATCACTGCACTACCTTCCGGCACAATGCTGATTGTGATTAATTAAGTACACTCACGCATCCCCTAGTAGGTGGGATCCAATGAACAGACTGAAGGCTTGCTGAAAAAATGTCATTATTAGATGAATTCCTGCATGTATTATTCATCTTTATGCCATGCTCCCCAATTTATTCTTCCTTTATTTATCTGTGAGTAGCATCAGTTATGATACTTCATTAGTCTGTACCTATTATTGTGCTATTATGCTGTGACAAAGTATTACTATGTGAAAATAATACTCCCTCTGCACCCCCTAAAAATAAAGCTGTGCAAATGTTTATAAGATTCTACAAAATGAATCTCTGACACAGCAGGCAAATAGCAAATGTACAACAAGTGAATATGGGCTGTGTTCCCATTTAAGAATGAAGCCCTTCATTTAGTGCCATTGTGTTACACTCAATGAAACAGTTTTTCAGTATTAAAGCATTCCTTGGGGTGACCTAACCCAGTCAGAGTGCTTTCAAATCCCTCTGTACGGTTTCTAAGTGCTTAGTCAGTACTAAGGTATGTGACTGGTAGTTTTATTTCTCTTCAGTATAGTGTAAGATTACAAACGCTTACATAGATGATGAACTTAATTTGTTATCACATGGTGTTTTCACATCCACTCAGTTCACTGGTTCCTCCCAGTCATGTGACATGTGAGTTGGAATTCTGACTTGTGGCTACTCCCCTTTCCTAAAGTCTGCTTCAACTTTTCACAGTTCAACAGTGTGTGTTGCCTGTTTTCCTCACCACTTGTTTAGCCTGTTACCTTGTGAGGTGAAGAGAGCTTGGACTCTGGTCAGCATTGTTGCAGATATGTTCATGGAGCTACCTTTATCACCAAGCTCAGGCTGTGTCTGTCTGAGTTCCCTGTCACCTCAGGGCCAGGATATATACCTGAGGTTGGATCAGTCACAACGGCGGTCACCATACAGGATGAGCAGGATGATTGCAAGGCAGCAGCTGCTCACTAAAATTCAGCATGGTATGTCTACTATATCAAAGAATTCAGTAGTTACTCAGTAGTCAGATCAGCCAGCCATAAAACAAATGAATGCTGCTCTCAAGATTTTTTTTAAACAGGAAATATATTTCAAGTAATATTTTTCCTGCAAGTTTTGATCTTAATTTTTGAAACTTTCAACAGTTGTTTTCTATCTTTTTCCTATGATAACTCCATTGTAAGAAATTCATCTTTTCTCAACTTGTATTGATGCAACAGCTATAATTTTGCTGAGGGAAAGTCACCCTGTGTTGTAACAGGTGTGAATTAGTAAGCAACGCAGTTATATTCTTGACTGATGCAGCTACTGTGAAACTAAAAATATAACAGCATTGTGATGTTTTGCAATAAGTCTAAACCAGCCGATATGTTTGTAATTGTTTAAAATTTCAACCTTTATCTTTTGGTGCTCCCTGATATGATTAGTTGTTGATGAAAGTTGTTTTAAAAATGTCATGCAATTGCTAGTATTTTGAAGCAATGTAACCACTGTTTTCCCCTTTTTAATGTTTGGCAACTTCTGTTTCATTAACCTGAAATTGACAACTCAGTAACTAAATCTTCTGAAAACTCTCAAATATCACTTGAACATAACAACATCATTGTGACAAAAATGATGGACAACTGTTCTGTCTCTTTTCACTGCCCAAACATAGTTTCCTGAAACAGTTCACTGATGAAGACACTGCCCCTTTAATTAAAGTATCTAAATGATTAGCGTTCCTCATTAATTGAAGTTGTTCTTTCAAAATAGAACATTAACTAGTTGTGAGTCATCAGCTGTGTACCTTTGAGCTGGATTGCTTAGCAACAGAGTTTAATCTTTTACTGCGGCTCACATACCAACAATTTTAATCATCCTTATTTGACTGTTCAGTAAGCATTCCAACCAGTCTCATCTGTGTAATCATCCATTTCATTTTGTCAGTTATCCTCGAATGATCTACTATATGCTCTATTTTTATAAAAGAATCGTCTTTTGCAAAACCTTTAGACATTTTGCCAACCTGTGCTCCTTTTAATTAAGGAAAGATCTTTTCAAAAGGCCATGTAACCCTTTTAGGGACATTTTATGCAAGGATAGACTTTTTTTCATTTGCTTCCATTTCCACCACCACCCTTCTCCCCCTGCAAGTTTCTGTTGCAGTATACTACAGTGTGAAGTTATACAATGCAATTTTAACAGAATGTTTTTACAAAAATAAATAGAAACAAAATTTTAACACAGGGCCATGATGACCACGGACATCATGTCGAATGTCTGTTTACAAACATCCATTAAAATGATTATCCAACTCTTTTGATGGGGCAGCTTTGTAATGTGGCAAACAAAATATATTCATAGAATTATTTCCCTGGTCCAGAGAAATGGAAAGTTAGTTTATCAGAAATTTGAATTTTCTTTGATAATGTTATGTGCATTTATGTTATGACTCCATTTGTGGGACTGTGTTCACAAAAGCATAATCACATCAGTACATCAGGAGATGCATTTGATCGGCATCAGAGAAATCTTAACATTACAGGGAAAGCACAAGTTATGGAGTTTGACATGCATGCTTATCTCCAGAACATTCCAAATATTATCAGTTTTGGCAGGGATCCCCTGATTCATTTTTACCATCATCAACAACTTCAGAATGTTAGTTGCACTTTCCCTACTCAAGTTCACGGCCAGTTAAAACAAAAGTTGCCTTGTCTGCCTGATCTTGTTTAAGTGCTGTTTCATAGTAACGTCCATCTGAAGAGCGCCTGTTTTATTTCAATGAGCCTGCTTTTACTGTCCAAGGACAAAGTTCTTTGTGAACAGCTACAAAACATTGGTGCCGTTTTGACTGAATATTTGTCTTTTTTCCCCAAATTTCTTTTTATTTCATCCTGGCGAGTGTGCAGGATATCTTGTTGACTTTGCAATTACTAAAATTACTGATGTGTGAGCACAATTGGTGGTAACATAGAGTAGATAATAAGGAGATTTTGCACGCACGTCCAGGGTGAAGAACTTTCTACAGTTGATGCCAGTTTATAGGGAGATTAGGCATTTGTATGGTAGGAAAAGCTACACTTCCTTAGACACCATTGACACTCATTGTGCAGAGTTGAAATCAGTTCTGACAGATTTTCTTCATAGAGACAATATTACAAACAGGTTAATTCCAGTTCTATTTGCTATGCTCCAAATAATAGGGTTCATCTGTACATAAAATATATAAATCACATTATTTGTATTGAGGTAAAATGGAGTATAGCATTCAGCAAATGAGGAATGGCATTGTGATTATGTAGAATTTGTTGAATGAAGTACATTATGAATATTTGCCCTGCACAAGTACAGCTCAAGGTGAAACCAGTTGACTATTTCAAAATACTTTCTCATCTCAAATCTGAACCAAGTCTCAATGAGAATTTGGTAAATGTTTCTTTTATATTTGCTAAATGTCTTTCAGTAAATTTGTGTGATTCTGTACACTATATTAATAAATGACTAACTGCCTAATCATTCTCTGTATAGTTTAGCAAAAAGGAGACAATTTCCTGATTTGGCACTTCTAATGGGGAGCATCTTCTAGTGTCACTGTTGATTGGAAATTCATGTAATTCATGTGTGCTGTGCATAATTTTCAAACCATTTAAGCTCATAATTGGAAAATCGTGCACAGGTGCCCCAAAATTTCCATTATGTATGGATGTTTGGTGAGACTCCCCACTGGGAGCACAAGGTCGGAAAATTCACAGAATCTTGTGCTGCAGAAGGAGGCCATTTGGCCCATTGTGCCTGTGCTGGCTTTTTGAGAGAGCTAACCACTTAATCTCATTTTCCCTGCTCTTACTCAAAGCTCTGCAAATGTTTTCATTTCATGGTATTTATCCAATTCCCTTTTGAAAGTTACAATTTAATCTGCTTCCACCATTCTTTCTGGCAGTGCGTTCCAGATCATAACAACATGCCACAATATTATCTTATATATGTGAATAAACAGTGCAGCAATAACAGTAGAAAATATTAACGGTCACTTCCGTTTCATCACTACTCCAAATCTTGGTCCTGTGGTAACTTGTGTTTGCTCGTTAATAACTTGTCATTCATCAGTCATGCCAGTCATGGAGAATTGAAAGGGATGGGGGATATCAAAATAAAAATGTAGTTCTTTCACTTGGCTTGCACTCAGACCTGTGTTCGAGAGCCAGTTTGCTGTTTTTCACGTGGCTTGATGCTATACCTTGCTATACTGCTGTTATTATGCATAAATGGAGTGCCTCAAAGTGTCTGCTGTTTACCCATCATACAGAGACATGAAACCATTACGTTTTAAATTTTCAAACGTTGAAATATTATTTTCCATGCTATGGATCCTGTAAAAACATTGGATCACTTGGGCAGCAGTGAAATTTAATCAATGTTTAAAACAAACCACCCAAATCCCCGAGTATTGATGTTTCAGTTGATGGTTGACAGAACCCCACCACTAAGGACAAATATCTCTTATCGGCGGCTTTGACCGAAATCACGTAGGCACTTTGTGCTGCAATAATAAAATGAACATATATCCGATCAGGCTCTTCTACTTACTGAGTGGATTTCCAGATGGTGTATCGCGCTACATGTCAGCATTTTGAATACAGATCTCATGTTTCAGCGATGAAGGGGAAAATCCTGTAACACCCTACAGGAAAAGCAGTTCATAGATGTTTATAAATACCCTGAGACTTGTGTTCCTAGCCATTGACAATTAAAAGTGGTTTTGGTGTTATTCGAATTAACTTGGATGATATTCGAGTTAACTTTGAATGTAACTCACATTAATCAGTAAGGCATGCAAGATGGTCAGTGTGGTGGTGTAAAATTTCTTTGTAGCAAATACATTCTGACATCTTGCCTTAACTTGAAATAAATCAGCACAAGGCTCCATTCTTACAGCTGCTGGTGATGTAACATATGTTCTGGTGCATGACCCAGTAGCCATTATGATGTGGGAGTGGCGTTTAGAGCACAGGATATTCCTGACTTATTTGGGGGAGCGTTTTTCGTTTACACCATAGTTTTATTTCTGGCTGTTCTGCCAAGTGCTTTTTACAGCACTTAGTCTTTTCCATTTGGGAGAGTGATGTTTACAGCGGAGATTATTTCCATGCATTATAGGGAGTGGTATTTACAGCACAGGTTGCTTGCGGTTGTTTCAGGGATGGTGTTTACAAACACAGGTTATTCCAAAAAATTCTGACAAATAGTGTTTACAGTAAGGTTATTCTTAAAATGCTTTCAGGGAATGGTGATTACAACATAGTTTCTTCGTTGACCTGGAAATTGAACCCATCTGATCATTCGCTAATACTTTAAATGGCTGAAATGTTAAAACATTAATGACCATTCTACCGTGTTAAAAGTTCTAACAAGTGGATTTATGTTTTCATAATGATATAGGTTTTCTGTTTTCATAATGATATAGGTTTTCTGTTTTCATAATGATATAGGTTTTCTGTTTTCATAATGATATAGGTTTTCTGTTTTCATAATGATATAGGTTTTCTGTAACATCTTATTATTCAGTAACAATCAAATCAGTGAACTGTTACAGAAATCAGAAAAGTTAAAGTGAACGTTCTTAACAGTGGAAAACAAAAACAGAATTACCTGGAAAAACTCAGCAGGTCTGGCAGCATCGGCGGAGAAGAAAAGAGTTGACGTTTCGAGTCCTCATGACCCTTCAACAGAACTGAGTAATATTAGGAGAGGGGTGAAATATAAGGGGTGAAATATGTTCTTAACAGTGGGCAGTATTTAATGGAGGTGACGGGGGTGTCTCTCCCTAAGAGCCCCACTTCACTTCCTTTTGGGAAGGCCTGACGAAGTAAGTGCCCAGCAGTGGGCCTTCCCCAGGATTAAGGACCCCGGGGGCAGAGATCCTGCCGACCAATCAGAGGCCGGCAGCTCTTCATTGCTTGGCAGCACCACCAGGAAGGCAGTGGCTGCTGCTGATGACGCACCCACCCCTGGCCCAGGATTGCCAAGAGACCCAGGCCACAAGTAAGTGATGGTGTGGGGGAGTGGGGATCCCAGGGGTAGAGGGGGTGGTTCTCAGCAGACCCATCCTTCCCATTGCCAGGTCCTTCAATCAGACATAGTGCTTTTGATCCTGAAACCCCTCCCCAACCCTGAAGCCAGCATCAGCCCTGTACAGGTTAGTTTTTTAGGCTTGCTGCATGGTGAGTCACCCTCTTGTCAGTGAGTGAACACCACTGGTTGCCCACTTAAGGGTCTCAATTGGCGGCAGGACAGGAGGGCCATCCATGAGCCTTCCTGCCACGCGCTTAATCGGGGCAGAGGTGGGAAAGCAGCGAGGTTCCCCCGTCCTCCAGCCTCAGATTAAATCTCCTCCACCAAACCCTCCATGGTGGAAGGCATTAAATTTCTTCCAGTCACTCTGTTCTAATGCAAACCAACATTGACTTTGTAACACCACTAACATTTTGACTTGTCTTTGTTTTGTTTCTGATTTTTTTTTATTTTTTACAATCCAATTACCCTAACCTGCCCTGAAGGATGCTCGGCTGTATTTCTGCCTGATCCAGTGGTGTTTAGCACAAGCTTGGTTCTAGCCACACTCACTGCTGGTATTGGCAGATCTGGTGGTAATTTTTTGGAAATGTGGATGAAATTCCATAAACATCAATTACAATTGAGACTTTGAATTATAGGAAGTACAGGATCAAAAAAAAACACTGGACCCCAATCATTCAGAGTTTTTGGTCATGTGAAACAATTTATTATGGCCTAGTTTATTTGCATACAGTAGCATTTTGAAAACTTTGACTACATGTCCTTGAACCTGATTTTTCTGATGTAAATGTATCCAGTTTCCTTAGATTCTCTTTGTAGTTTAGGCTCCTAATCTCCAGTATCAATTTGGTTGCACTTCTCTTTACACTCTCCAAGGTCAGAATTTCCCCACCAGAATTGTAGAGAGTACTCCATGTGGAACTGAACCAGTAAAGGCTTAATTGTCACAACTGATGAGACCAAGAGGGGTGTGGAGAGCGTGGAGGGGAGGCACAAAAGGCCAGAGTCAGAACTGAAAAACACAGGAGAACCATAAAGCAGGAAAAGATCATGAAGACAGAATGTGGGAGTCTTTGTTGGTCAGGATGAGGGATTTAAATTCAGTGCATGACAGTGAAAGCAGGATTGAATGTAAATCAGGATACAAGATACTGTTCTGTACCATTTGGAGATTAAGATAGGCAGAGGTTTGAAGGAATGGAGAAATCGCGCTTCCTATTATTCCTTGGGATTTTTGCACAGTTTCTGGCTAAGAAAACCTATGATATTGTTTGCTGTCTTTATTGCATTGATGACTTAAATTCACTTTCTGCAAATATTGTCAGATCTCTTTTGTGCCCTGCAATCTAATACCTTTCACTTTATCCTCCTTCCACAGTCTCTTCACCCTGCACTTGTCCATATTATCCAATATCTCTTTGTTGTATTGATCCCCACTTTATCCAGATCACTCCATCTTTAGTCTTTGTTTCCTATTATTTTTAGCCCAGGGGGCCCAGCCCTGTTTTTTATCATCAGCAAACTTTGTCTCAGTTTCCACTTACATATGATAAAAAAATAAGGACCCAAGAGAACATACTGGTCACTTTCTTTGCTGCTGTGAAGTTTTCTGTACAATTTATCTTCTCCTGACCAAGCCAATTTTAATCCACCCCAGAAGCATGCTCTGTATTCTGCGCATTAGAAATATAGGAACATAATGACTAGAGTAGCCCATTTAGCCCCTTAAGCCTGTTCCGCCAATCAGTTAGATCATGGCTGATTGGTAACTTAACCCCATGTACCCAGTTTGCTTCCATAACCCTTGCCTAACAATAATAATGACCATGTGAATCTCCTGTGTGAAAAATTTTGTTTAAAATTTAAATACAATATCCAGTAGATCTCACCTTTTTCTCTCTTGCATTTGTCAGTCTTGGCCTTCTTGATTCATGTTTCTCTTGGATTTCATTATTCCCACCCTCGAGATCTCCTTTATCTACTACATAGGTCAGGCTCATCTGGGGATGTAGTGGGAAGGTACAGTGAGTGCCAGACTGGATTATGTGCTCAGATTCATGAGGTAGGACTTAAAGCCACAACCTCTGGAGCAAGAGTGCTACCACTGAGTCAATGTTGATTGATACCTCGAGCTATCCTTGGCTTTTCCTGGTCTACGTTTACAAGCTGTTGCTTGATGGTATAGGCATGGGGTTAGTGTTCTCTCATATGCTGACAGCACCATCTTTATCTCTTCAAGACTTCCCACAAACCTATAACTATTTTTATCTTAGTGTCTGATATTGAGTCATGTGTAGCGAACTTCAATACTTACCTTAAGTTTAATTTGAAGTCGCAGTTCGGGAACTACAGTTCCCGCCAGACCTCGGGACTTCTGTGCATACGCCGGCCGGGAAATGGCTGCATATGCGCAGTTATTTGATTTCACGAGCTTTAGGCTGGGAACCAGCCCTGAGCACGTGCGCAGAAGAAAAACCAAAGAAAGGAAATGGCGCAAAATAGCAGAGCAGGTGACCTGAACCGGAGTGCCATTTGAAGGAAGATTCCCCTGGGGAGGGGGATAGGGAGAAGATGCCAAACCAAAGCATGGAACAGAAAGAACTCCTCGAAGAAACTCCAGGTAGGGACAAAGACAAGTGATAGATCCCATTAAGTCAAGATAAATGACGGAGCCTTTTTCCCTGCTCCCAAGTTAAAGAAAGAGCTGTGGGGAGCAGACTTGAAGTACAGTGGGCTCTATTGAAGCCCTGAAGATCCGAGGAGGCAGCCAAAGGTTGGTGATTCCGTACTACAAGCCTTTGGAGCAGTGGTGTTCTGCTTGGCACGGCCAAAGATCTGAAGTTGTGCTTGTACGGTTAAGTTGGAGTGTACTCGAGTGAGATCCAAGGGAAAGAAACCTCAGAAGGCGAGATTGAAACCCCGAAGGTGGATCCTTGTTGAAGTCATCCGAGTGGGAGTGACATTGGGAGAGAATTCCAGGGCAAGTTCTTCGGATGTGGAGACTGGCGTCCCTCATGGGGAAGAGAGAATTTCACTGAGACTGGGTGGCTCAGTGTGATGGATGTCTGGGTGGGTTGTTGAGAAATCCATGGAATCTGCTTTGGTCACATTTGTCAGTTATTTTGGAGTGTGGGATGTCTGACCACAGTTCACCTGTTAATTCATATGTACCTCACACTTATCCTGAATATTAGACTATAAGATAGAGATTGTAAATTGTTTTATCTTTCCGAAGTCGTATGTGTCTGTAAAAGATATAGTTGGGGTGATGGAATAGTGAATATTTGAATAATTTTCTTGTGTTTATATTGAGATCTTTTCAACCATTCTTGTCTGGTGTAATATAGTTCATTTTTCTTGTTTATTAAATGTTTTATTCTTTTGTGTTAAAAGCTCATCAGCAGACTCCTGTGAATTTGTTCAGTAACTTGCCTCCATGACAGATGGCCTTTTTGGGGGTGGGGGGTCTCCTCTACATTAGGGAGACTAAACACAGACTGGGTGACCGCTTTGTGGAACACCTTCGCTCAGTCAGCAAGCATGACCCAGACTTTCCTGTTGCTTGCCATTTCAACACACCATCTTGTTGTCATTTCATTTCAATACACCATCTTGCCCACATGTCCATCCTTGGCCTGCTGCAATGTTCTAGCGAAGCCCAACACAAACTTAAGGAACAGCATCTCATCTTTCAATGCGGCACTTAACAACCTTCTGGACTTGACATTGGGTTGAACTTCAGACCATGAACTCTCTCCTCTATCTTTATCGCTTTCTTAATTCATGTTTTAAAATTTTTACTTTTTTTCTATTTATTTATTTATTTATTTACTTGTTTGTTTATGTATTTATTTATTTACTTTTAAACTTATTTTTTAATTTTTTACTATCATTTTTCCCCTACACCCACCCCATCCCACAGGACCATCTGTCACCTGTTTCAATTTTCAGCTTTCAGAGTGCTGACCCTTGTTCTGCTATTAACACATTCTGCTACCTTACCTTTATGCCACGATCAGCAGTTTCTTTAGTCCTTAACACTGCCATTAACATTCCCTTTTGTCTTGTGTCCATGACACCTTTGTCAGTCTCTCCTGAGTTCCCACCTATCCCTGACTTTCAATTTTGCTCCACCCCCACTTAAACTGTATAAAATCCATCATATTTCTACTTTATTTTAACTCTGAAGAAGAGTTTTGTGGGCACAAACGTTAACTCTGTTTCTCTCTCCACAGATGCTGCCAGACCTGCTGAGTTTTACCAGCATTTTCTGTTTTTATTTCAGATCTCCAGCATCCACAATATTTTGCTTTTAATCAACAACACATGATGCAAAGGCGAGGGATAGATATGAAACATAATAGTCGTGCAATTAAAGAGTGACTTCTGTGCTCATACCAAGTCAGTTGAGGCTGTCCAAACTGATTTCATTTGGGACGTTTTAAGGTTGGCAAAAAGGAAGAATTTTGTCCCATCAGTCTAGGCTGTGATAGGACTGCAGCACAAGTTTCCCAAAACGTAATGGAACATTTAATTCCCACAGCCTCAGGTTTTAGGATATCATTACATATCTAGTGTGGTGGTGGCTTTGCTGATGGCTTTGCTGCACTTGTGTTCCCCACTCTTCAAACTTCCAATTTCATGAGTTAGTTAGAACATCATCAAGAAAGTCACCCAATTATAATACTTGATAATTAGTTGCAGAGCAACATTGCTTGAAGCCTGGGCACAGTCTGTACCTAGCACTTTGTGTAGTATGTTGGGATACGAATAAACTACATGATAGATCAGGGGAGTCGATGGCATAGTGGTATTGTTGCCGGATTAGTAATCCAGAGACCCAGGGTAATGCTCTGGGGACCTGGGTTCGAATCTGCCACAGCAGATGGTGGAATTTGAATTCAATAAAAAAATCTGGAATTAAGAGTCCAATGATAACCATGAAACCATTGTCGGTTGTTGTAAAAACCCATCTGGTTCACTAATGTCCTTTAGAAAAGGAAATCTGTGGTCTGGCCTACATGTGGCTCCAGACCCACAGCAATGTGGTTGACTTTTAAATGCCCTCTGAAATGGCCAAGCAAGCCACTCAGTTGTAACAAACCGCTACAAAGACACAAAAAAGGAATGAAACCGGAATGAAACCCGGCATCGACCTAGGCACCGGAAATGACAATGGCAATCGCAGCCCTGTTGACCCTGCAAAGTCCTTACTAACATTTGGGGGCTAGTGCCAAAATTGGGAGAGCTGTCTCACCAGCAACAGCCTGACATAGTCATCCTCATGGAATCATACCTTACGGATAATGTCCCAGACTCCATTGTCACCATTCCTGGGCATGTCCTGTTCCACCGACAGGACCAACCCAGCAGAGGTGGCGGCACAGTGGTATACTGTTGGGAGGGAGTTGTCCTGGCCCCCATGAAGTCTTATTGCATCAGGTCCAACATGGACAAGGAAACCTCATGCTGATCACCACCTTCCGCCCTCCCTCAGCTGATGAATCAGTGTTCCTCCATGTTGAACATCACTTGGAGGAAGCACTGAGGGTGGCAAGGGTGCAGAATGTACTCTGGGTGGGGGACTTCAATGACCAAGAGTGGCTCGGTAGCACTACTACTGACCGAGCTGGCTGAGTCCTCAATGACATAGCTGCTAGACTGGGTCTGCGGCAGTTGGTGAGGGAACCAACAAGAGGGAAAAACATATTTGACCTCATTCTCACCAACATGCCTGCCGCAGATTATTCTGTCCATGACAGTATCGGTAGGAGTGACCACCACACAGTCATTGTAGAGACGAAGTCCTGCCTTCACATTGAGGATACCCTCCATCGTGTTGTGTGGCACTACCACTGTACTGAATGGGATAGATTTCGAAGAGATCTAGCAACTCAAGACTGGGCATCCATGAGGCGCTGTTGGCCATCAGCAGCAGCAGAATTGTATTTGAACACAATCTGTAACCTCATGGCCCAGCATATCCCCCACTCTACCATTGCCATCAAGTCAGGGGATCAACCCTGGTTCAATGAAGAGTGCAGGAGGGCATGCCAGGAGCAGCACCAGGCATACCTAAAAATGAGGTGTCAACCTGGTGAAGCTATAAAACAGGACTACTTGCGTGCCAAACAGCATAAGCAGCAAGTAATAGACAGAGCTAAGCAATCCCACAACCAACGGATCAGATCAAAGCTCTGCAGTCCTGCCACATCCAGTCGTGAATGGTGGTGGACAATTAAACAACTAACTGGAAGAGGAGGCTCCACAAATATCCCCATCCTCAAAGATGGAGGAGCCCAGCACAGCAGTGCAAAAGATAAGGCTGAAGCATTCACAACAATCTTTAGCCAGAAGTGCCAAGTGGAAGATCCATCTCGGCCTCTTCTGGAGATCCCCAGCATTACAGATGCCAGTCTTCAGCCAATTCGATTCGCTCTACATGCTATCAAGAAATGGCTGAAGGCACTGGATACTGCAAAGGCTATGGGCCCTGATAATATTCCGGCAATAGTACTGAAGCCTTGTGCTCCAGAACTTGCCGCACCCCTAGCCAAGCTGTTCCAGTACAGCTACAACACTGGCATCTGCTCGGCTGTGTGGAAAATTGCCCAGGTCTGTCCTGTACACAAAAAGCAGGACAAATCCAACCCGGCCAATTACCGTCCCATCAGTCTACTCTACTCTCGATCATCAGTGAATTAATGGAAGGGGCCATCAACAGTGCTATCAAGCAGCACCTGCTTAGCAATAATCTGCTCACTGATGCCCAGTTTGGGTTCTGCCAGGGCCACTCAGCTCCTGACCTCATTATAGCCTTGGTTCAAACATGGACAAGAGAGCTGAACTCCTGAGGTGAGAGTGACTGCCCTTGACATCAAGGCAGCATTTGACCGAGTGTGGCATCAAGGAGCCCCAGCAAAACAGGAGTCAATGGGAATCAGGGGTAAAACTCTCCGCTGGTTGGAGTCATACCTAGTACAAAGGAGGATGGTTGTGGTTGTTGGAGGTCAGTCATCTCAGCTCCAGGACATCACTGCAGGAGTTTCTCAGGATAGTGTCCTAGGCCCAACCATCTTCAGCTGCTTCATCAATGACCTTCCTTCTGTCATAAGGTCAGAAGTGGGGATATTCGCTGATGATTGTACAATGTTCAGCACCATTCGTGACTCCTCAGATGTTGAAGCAGCCCAAGTCCAAATGCAACAAGACCTGGACAATATTCAGACTTTGGCTGACAAGTGGCAAGTAACATTCGTGCCACACAAGTGTCAGGCAATGACCATCTCCAACAAGAGAGAATCCAGCCATCACCCCTTGATGTTCAATGACATTACCATCCCTGAATCCCCCACTATCAACATCCTGGGAGTTACCATTGACCAGAAACTGAACTAGACTAGCCTTATAAATACTGTGGCTACATGAGCAGGTCAGAGGCTAGGAATCATGCGACAAGTAACTCAACTCCTGACTCCAAAAGCCCGTTCACCATCTACAAGGCACAAGTCAGGAGTGTGATGGAATACTCCCCACTTGCCTGGGTGAGTGCAGCTCCTACAACACGGAAGAAGCCGGACACCGTCCAGGATAAAGCAGTCTGCTTGATTGGCACCACATCCACAAACATTCACTCCCTCCACCACCGACGCACAGTAGCAGCAGTGTGCACCATCTACAAGATGCACTGCAGGAACTCACCAAGGCTCCTTCAACAGCACGTTCCAAACCATAACCACTACCACCTAGAAGAACAAGGGCAGCAGATAAATGGGAATACTGCCACCTGGAAGTTTCCCCTCCAAGTCACTCACCATCCTGACTTGGAAATATATTGCCGTTCCTTCATTATTGCTGGATCAAAATCCTGGAACTCCCTTCCTAACAGCACTGTGGGTGTACTTGAATCACTGCAGTCCATGTGGTGTAAGAAGGCAGCTCACCAGCACCTTCTCAAGGGCAACTAGGGATGGGCCATAAATGCTGGCCCAGCCAACAAAGCCCACCAGTGAATGAATGAAAAAAAAGGCAGTACTTTCCATTCCAGTCAATGATTGTATAGTGCAATTTAAAAATTTTATCATGGCAATAAGTTTTAAGGTGGTTTTGCAATTTATATCCTGAAATTATGATAGCTTGATAATTTGTTGTGCTTTTGAGTTTTGCAGATACATATGTTTTATGTCTCAGTCCCCTGTCCTTGTATCATAAGTTGATTTAAAGGACAATCAAACTCATTTAATTGATTTCAGTGATCATAACCAATCCATGCCCATTGAACCTACGTCAGGTTTGCAGATAAAAGCAGCCTACATATGATGCAAGTATTGCATACTTTCACCATAGCCCTTTATTTGGGGGGGAGGGGGGGGTGCGGTAAAAGAGTGAAAAATCAGCTTAACTTCTCATTCGGAGCAAGATTGGAGCATAAGTTCTTTTGCTTCATAAGAAATACAAACTTAGCTGGCCATGAGTAGAGTTTATTATTTCCAAACATTAACTGGAGTAGGCCATTCAGCACTTTAAGCCTGTTCCACCATTCAATTAATTCATGGCTAATGTGTTAGCCTGATCCAATCAAAAAAGCAATTTCAGATTAATGGGAATTTGTGCACCAGATTTATAGGCAAAAACAAACAAGATTCATATTTTTGGTCGTTATTTCGGTGAGAACTGGGACATCAATTCCATTGGATGTGCACTAAAGTAGGAGTGATATTTTGCTGCAGGCTACCAAGAAGCATGGCAGATGCTCCTCATGTGTTGGAGAAAATGTGAATGCCGGAACCTCTTCCTTCAGCAATGTTCTAATTTGACACTAAAACTGTGTGAAATGAGGAATATAAAAGTACCTGCATGTTTTGTTGATGCTGTCTGAATCTCTTAGCCAGGTTGTGCTCATTAGTTGCATTGCTCTGAGCTGAAACTGGCACACAATGAATCAACAGTGTGAGCGCAGTTATGGGACAGGCCATTAAGAAGCTTATTCCCCAGCCACTTGCACGGATAGAATTGAGAACAGCAGTACATTCTGGGTGAATGTTGCTCTGCCAGTGTTCCAGATGTCCTTATCCCCCAAGTTTCTTATTATTGTCTTCCTTGAGAGTCAATAGGGATCTTGGCAAGGTTTGATGCAACTAATTATGGCAGAAAAAACATGCAGCAATGTGACTACTGACGAAGGGCAGGATATTTAGAGGTAAAAAATCAGGCAGGCTATAAAACTGGTGACCGAAGCACCATTAGGCATTTTCCGCCTGTTTATTTAAAAATTAAGCTTACTCTCAATGTATTTTCTACTCTTACACTTTCGTAGGGCTTTTCCATCCCCGGCCCATTTTCATTAACTCCTTTATTATGTGGCAATGGTGATAGGTGTGAACTTGTCGTTTGTACAGTTTATTTAGCATCTTGCTCCAAGTCTGCTGTCCATGCCTTGCCAGTGTCATTCTGATTCCAGCTATTCAAATTTCTGCCCACGCCCACGCCCCCCCCCCCCCACCCCCCCCCGCCATCCTAATAAGGCTGAAACTAGTCCTTAATCTTGTAATCCTTTCATTCTGTGGAACATCACTTTGGAATCACCAATATACTATATCACAACAGTGCACTGTAAACATTGTAACCAAGGATTTAAAAATGCAAACACTGTATAGCTTATTTTTTTTTAAAGTTGCTAAGCCTGGCTGAGAGTGATGACAATGACATAGCAAAATAATCATAATGTATTTATTATTTAAATATGAGAAATTAAAGCTTGAAATATAGTTAACTCCCTTTTTAAACTAAACGAATTCTTGCTTTTACCAAGGTATTTCACTCTTGCAAATCCAAGTGATCCCAGCATACAATATCTTCTAGCTTTGTATCTGCCCTCCTGTCTGATGTAGTACTTTTAGCATTTGTCCTGTATTACACCCTTACATTGGTATTGTGCCACCACCCTGATGTGAGAAGTGCTTTACACCCTACCATGAGCTCCTTTTCACTTTGAAGCTGAAAATCTTGAGTGATCTGCATTGAACGGCAATAAATCCCAAAATGCATTGGCAGTTTTTAGGCCCTGCCTCTGGAAGATTGATGAGCATTGCAGTAAATAATAGCCCCATTCCCATCAGTTCCTTTAATACATGGCAGCGGAGCCTGCACCGTTCATATCGCCTTGTCGCTCTTCTTGTGTGATTTCACAATTAACAAAGGTCCTCCTGCAATAACTGCCTCTGTATTCTGGATTTGTGAATATTTTTGTGATGTTGATAAATCTATTTTTAAGTTAACACAGTACCAAACTTAATGGAATGTCATGTATAATCTCTAGGAAACCCTGGAAAGCAAGCAAGATGAGGGTTTTGATTAACTAAATATCTTGCTGGATCCATGTGCAGAATGGGTAGATCAGTGCATTTTGCCGTTCCCATTGCTGTTAGTTGCAAAGCTCATTGCTGTTTATTTTCCGTGACATTTAGTTTCATTCCCACAATGAGTTGAATCATCTTGTAATCTAATTAACATTGTCATACTATTAAATATTGATTGTAGTTCACTTACAAAATTTTCCCTAGTTTAAAAGCTTCCTGACTCATTATAAATAATTTAGTATTAACTCATTATGATTCATATGCCACCAATACGCTTGGGCACTTTTTGTTAGTGACACAAAGATGCTGTTTACTTTCATCAAATGATTTAAAAATAAGAACCAAGAAATATTTGGTTTATTTCTTTATTTCTTCATGATTTGTGAGATGACATGAATTGAATGAAGCAAACAAAACAGACCTGTGTGTGTCAATGTATGGAGAGAAAGAGAGAGACAAATTATAGTGACTTCCACAAGTTGAAAGATCAATTTTAGGATTAAGTTGATGGTATACCTTTAAAAGTAGTCTGTTGATGCCCACTAATTAGGTTCACACATAAAGAATTCTTGGGTGAGGTACTGGAGGGTGATCGGTATCCATGAAGTGTACCCTGCCTTCAAGAAATTGAAAAATCTCCTGGGGCTATCAGAGAAAAATATTTGCATATTATGTGGGACATTAATGTTATTAATGAGATTGAAGATATACGTGTATTAGAAATTTTATCACAACAGTAGGCACCATGTTCACTCATTTGATAAAACTCCAATTTAGTCACAGCCACATTTATTATTTACTTATACTAATTGATGCCTTTATGTCATGTTTTAGTGTTAATGGATGAATCTGGAGTTTATAAATACAGAGTTAATCCTGTGAACCATTCTTATAATGTATTCAGTATTTAGTCAAATTTCAAGGTCACTATATCAACTAATGCCACCTAAGTGAAGCATCAAAAAGGGTCATGTATTTATAACGGCATTACGCATTTGTCCTTCTGAAAGTCCCTGCAGAGCTCAATAACCATATTATGGTGGTGGCCTTCCATCTCGTAAGACAATGGTTTGCACTCTGGTAGTCAACTGTATTAAGGATTGCCTAGTTTGGCTCAGGAGCCCTGCTCTGGCATGGCAGTCTCTGCTGCATTTGCTGCAGAGGAAGACAGTGGGATGAGAAGGTGCACGATTCGCTGCCCTCTTGGCCAGCTGAGCTTTTCGTTTCTGCTCAACTATTCCAATGCCCCTCGATACAATCAGCCTCCAGAGGTCATGGCTGTCAGTGACTGTCTCCCAGTTGGCAGTGTCGAGGTCGACTATCTTCATCTCACTTGTAGGTGTCCTTGTAGTAGAGGCATGGACGTCCGGCAGGCCGTGACCCAGTGGCCAGTTCACTGTACAGAAGGTCTTTGGGTGAAGGCCATCATCCATTCGATGTGTTGGCTCAGCCACATTCAGACACCACTGGCTTATCAATGAATATATGCTGTGGAGTTAGCATGCTCCAGGACCTCTGAATTGGTGACCTTGTCCTGCCAAGAGATGCTGAGGATATATCTGAGACAGCGAAGATGCAAACTGTTCAGCCTTTTCTCCTGCCTAACATACATTGTCTAGGTCTCATGCACTGTAGAGAAGTGCAGTTAAGACGCAGGCTTGATAGTCACAGTTGGTGTTCTCAGTCAGGGTGCTGTTGTTCCCCACTTACTCAGCTTGGACATAACAGCTGCAGCTTTTGCAAAGCAAGTGTTGATTTCCACATCAAGGGACAGATTGCTGGTAATTGTGCAGTCTTGATATGTGCAGCTATCAACAACCTCTAGCATCACATTGTCATTGTCGATTCATGGTGATTTGGCAATATCCTGAACCATGACATTTGTCTTCTGATACTGATGGTCAAACCAAACCATTTACAGGCATGAGAGAGTCTGTCCATTTATTGCTAAAGGTGTTCCTCGGTATGGAATGCTAGTGTGGCATCATCAGCGTAGAGCAACTCTTGAGGGATTGGCACATCTTTGTCATTGATCTCAGGTGAACAAGGCTGAAGAGCTTTCCATCAGTTCTAGGATGTAAGTAGAAACCCTCAATGGATGACCTGAAGGCATTTTTTTAAACATTCTTTTATGAGATGTAGCGTCATTGGCTAGGCCAGCATTTAATGTCCATCACTAATTGCCCTTGACAGCAGCAAAGAGAATAATACGCCAAAGAATGTCGGTGCCAGAACACAACCCTGTTTAACTCCATTATGGATCAGGTTCCAATATTGCCCTGTCACAGCTGACCTTATCCATCATGTTGTCATGGAAAGAGGAGATCACATTGAGCATCTTTGGTGGGCAGCTAATTTTTTCCAGCAGCTTAAATAGACTGCTTCTGCTCACATTGTCAAACGCTTAGGTGCTGGCATAGCCAGTGACACCCACATCCCATGAAAGAATGTTTTTTAAAAAATGCCTTCAGGTCATCCATAGAGGGTGTCTACTTACATACTAGATGAAGGCAATGTATAGTTTGTTCACAAGGTTTCTCTTGCAGCTGCCAGATTGAGAAGATCATGTCAATTGTAGATCTTACAGCTCCGAAACAACACTGGGATTTGGGGTAGATGCATTCAGCCAGAATCTGCAATCTGATGAGGGCAGCATAGGCAAATATTTTTCCCATGATGCTCAGTAGGGAGGTGCCTCTCAAGTTGTTGCAGTCGTCCTTGTTCTTGTACAGGGTCACAATCTCTCAATAGCATTCTCAACAAAGGCAGCTAATATAGTGCTTACTGTGGTATTGATCATTCCCTGGTGTGCACCAGGGTTCAGATGCAACCTTAAGTTTTTTTCATTCAGAACAGAAAGGCCGCCCTTGTTTCAATGTCAGCCATACTGCCAACCTAGATAAAAACCAACAGTTCCTTGACTCTATTGAACATGCGTTCTCTGGCATTCTCACACAAGAGCACTGAAGTGGAATGGAACATACTAAGAGACGCCCTCTGCAATACCGCACTCTCAATGTATGAGAAGCAAGAGTAGAAAATTGCTGACTAGTTTGAGGCTAACATCACTGTGGAATCTGTCATTGAAGCCAAGCAGTCCACCCTCATTAATTGCAAGAAATCCAAATGAGAAGACTGCACTAAGAGTTGCTCGAAGTTAAGTCCAATAGACTGCTAGGCAGTGCGCCAATGACTACTGGTTACAACTTTGCCAAAATATCCAGATGTCCTGCAATACATGGAATGCTAGAGGCATGTATGAAGGTATCAAAATGGCAACAGGTACATCAGCTAAGAAAACAGCACCTTTGAAAACAAAGGCAATGGATGTCATCACTGACTGCAATATGCAGTCAGAGAGATGGGTGGAACACTACCTTGAGTTGTACTGCAAGGAGAACACTATCACTGAGGAAGCTTTAGACACCAAAGAAAACCTGTCTGCCATGGCAGAGTTGGATTTGAACCCACATTGGAGGAGCTTAGCAAAGCTATTGACTCACTTGCCATGGGCAAAGCTCCAGGTGCTGATGCTATACCGCCTGATGTCCTTAAGCATGGGAAACTGGTATGGGGGGGCGGGGGGGAGTGAGACAGTGGTGTAGTGGACTAAGTAATCCAGAAGATTGGGGGACAAGGGTTCAAATCCTACCACGTCAGTTGGTGGAATTTTAAATTCAATTAATTAATAAATGTGGAATATAAAGCAAGTCTCAGTAATGATGACCATGAAACTATCATTGATTGATTGATGTAAAAACCCATCTGGTTCACTAATGTCCTTTAGGAAAGGAAATCTGCCGTCCTTATCTAGTCTGGCCTACATGTGACTCCAGACCCACAGCAGTGTGGTTGGTTCCTAACTGTCCTCTGAAATGGCCTAGCAATCCACTCAGTTCAAGGGCTATTGGTGGTGGGCAACAAATGCCGGACTTGCCAGTGACATCCACATCCTGTGAAAGGAGGAAAAAAAAAACCTATTCAGCATCCATCGAGTGCATGAGAGTCGTGGGCCAGTGGCTAAGATGGTGTGCTAGAAATGCACTGTTCTTCCAGCATCTAACTTTTTACACGGTATGAGTGGAAAGAGCTGCTTAACTAATAGGAATGGTCTTGGCCTCGATTCCCCTCCACCCAAAACCGCACTCTATTATGAGACTGTGGACTAATTTAAGTCTAGATTCCTGGCTCTAGTGGTTAGTGTAATACATTCAAGATATTTGTCACTTCCCGTGTAAATCAACTGTGCTTCATTCCAAAGTTGCTTATGATTTAACCACTGACTGTAGCAAGCACATTGTTTTTTAACCATTCATTTTAGGGCAAATGAAATATGATATACAATCTATATCAATGGCTTGGATGAAGGGACTGGATCTATGTTTGTTAAATTTGATGATGGCACAGGTAGGGGAGAAAGTTGTGAAGATGATTTAAAGAGTCTGCAAAGGGATATAGATAGGTTAATTGAGTGGGCGAAAATATAGCAGATGGAGTATGATGTTGTATAATGGGAAAATTTGAACTTGTCCACTTTGGCAGGAAGAATAGCAGTATATTATTTAAATACCTACTGCCCACCTTCCTTCCCGGGGCCTCATATGGAGCTCACTTCCTGAGCAAGATCTACCAGCAAACATCCTTCAGATAAAGGAATGGGAAACACGGAAGTCACTAACAAGTTCCTTGTGACAAAAGCCATTTATCAAAATGGCAGACTTTGAACCACTGCAATGAGAGTGTTCCTTGCTAAACAGATTCAGGACAGGCCAGGGCACCTGTGCAGCCACCCTCCACCACTGGGATCTCAGTACAAACTCCTTGTACACTTGTGGAAAAACACAAACAATGCTGCATGTTGCTGAGGAGTGTCCCCTTTACAAACTAAGTAGCAGACTAATCACAAAAACTCACTAAATGAGGAGGCTATCACTTGGCTTCGTGGATATCTGGGTGTCCTTGGTGCATGACTCACAACTTTATGCAGGTACAGCAAGTGATTAGGAGGGCAAATAGAATTTTATTGCTCATTGCAAGGGGAATATAATATAGAAGTAGGGAATTGCTACAGTTGTGTAGGGTGTTGGTGAGACCACATCTAGAGCACTGTTTACAGTTTTGGTCTCCTCATTTAAGAAATTACATTGGAAGCAGTGCAGAGGAGGTTTACTCAACTGATTCTTGGATGAAGGGGTTGTCAGGTAAGGCCTGTAGCCATTGGAGTTTAGAAGATTGAAAGGTGAACTTACAGAAACACAAGATCCTGAGGGGACTTGACAGGGTGGATGCAGAAAGGATGTTCTCCCTTGTGGGAGAGAGTCGAACTAGGGGACACAGTTTGAAAATAAGGGGCTTCCCATTTAAGACAGAGATGAGGAGAAATTTTTTTCTGTAGATCATTAGTCTGTGGAACTCTTCCCTAGAGAGCAGTGGAGGCAGGGTTATTGAATATTTTTAAGGCTGACTTGGATGAATTCTTGACTGACCAGGAAGTCAAAGGGTATATGGGGTAGTCAGGAAAGTCAAGGCCACAGTGGGATCAGCCAAGATCTTAGCAAATGGCGGAGAGGCTCGTGGGACCAAGTGGCCTAATCCTGCTCCCAATTTGTATGTTCATACGCATGATGAGGATGCAGTTATATATACTTATGAACATACAAACTTACAAAATAGGAGCAGAAATAGGCCATTCGGCCCCTTGAGCCTCCTCCACCATTCAATATGGTTGTGGCTGATCTGTTTGTTTCAAATTCCAATTCCCTTCTACTCCCGAGAACCTTAGATTCTTGTTAGGCAAGGGAATCAATCTACCTCCACCTTAAAAATATTCAATGACCCCGCCTCCACTGCCTTCAGAGATAGCGTGTTCCAAAGTCGCACAACCCCCTGAGAAAAGATTTTTCCTTATCTCTGTCCTATAATGGCGACCCCTAATTTTAAAGCAGTGCCTCCTAGTTCCAGACTCCTCCATAAGAGGAAACATCCTTTCCACATCCACCTGGTCAAGACCATTCAGGAGTTTATATACTTCAATCAAGTCACCCCTCGCTCTTCTAAACTCCAGTGGATTAATGGATTAATTCCTGTAAGAAATGCTCTTAAGATGTTTCTTGATCTGAAATTTATCTCATACGCAGATCTTGAAATAGTAGGTTACCTGAATCAGCTTTATTAAATGGCTGAATATTATAGATAGAGCTTTACTCCCAGGATGGGTTTTGGGTCATTGCCATGATTTTAGGAACAAATCTCAATCAAAGTTCAACACAGTTTGTCTTGGCACGCTAACTGCCAGGCTTGTGACAGAATGTAGGGAAAAAATAATTTACCTTTTCGCCCTTTACCAACTACATAAACAAGAGTGATGTTGGTGTGGGTGCAGTACAACATTCCATTGGGCCTTCAGCAGGGGCGAGAATAACACAATTGTCAGTTTAATTCACTGCTGCTGAAGCAGTGGTGCATAATGCTGCACCACTGTTTTGGAAAATAACAAGAAGTGATGGAATACTGTGCTATACTTGTTACATTTTTGTATATTTTTAGCACAGGAAAGAGTGACTTCATCCCCCTCTTACAACAAGCCTTTGTCTCACTTGTACCAGGTGAACCAGATACTAAGTTAAGTAGCTCCCCAGAGTACAGTTAAATGTAATTTTTATTGTTAGCCTATTAACTGCCTTGGACATTGCATAAAAGTTTTGGTGAATATATGCCTCTGCAATTTGTAAACTTGAACAGATTAAGCATTGCCCTCAAATGTAATTTTCTACCTTTTAAAATTCATTTCTAAATTAATACTGATAAGAGAATGGAACAAATACTTTGGTGAGATTTACTTGGCCGAATTCCCCCAAATCCCAGGGGTAGCTATGTTCACTTGTTACAAAGTTAATTTATTTTCATTTTTTTTTAAATGTAGACTTTTAAAGAACATCTTAAGAAAAGTGGGGCATGGGCAGCTAATTCTTTTTCAATTATTAGTTCATGTTTGAAACTGCTTTGCACTGAAGTGGTATCTCAGACTCTACCTTTGACGCTGGGATGGGGGGTGGTTGATTCTTCATGAAAGATTCTAACTTTCAGGTACAATAGAAATTAAACGTTTTATTGATTTATTGCGAACCATTCCAATATTGAATATATTTTTAAACCTTTCAATTTGTTCTCTGCATCTCTGTCTGCACCCAACCTGGCAAATATTTCCCCAGTCGCCCCATCCTGCTGCTTAGAACTCGTGCTCAAATCTTAGTGTATTCACCATGTCCATTCTTCTGGGTCAGGTCTGTTAACTCTCAAACTTCCCTACCTGCTCTGTATTAAATATAAACATTTTGGGGTGCATTTTGCATTGATCATGATGAGGCCCGTCAATCTTGGGGAATACAGTATTTTTGCTTTTGGCAAACAGCATTAAGCTCTCCTGGATAATGAGTTAGAGACAAATGTAAATGTTGTATTTCAAATTTAACATCAGAAAAGCACTTTCTATTGCACTAATTATTCCTGTTTCCCTCGAGACATGCTTGTGGCCCCTCTGAGTGAGATTGCCAATTTAATGACAGTTGGAGGTAATTGTAGTTGGCTTCATATTGGGAGTTGTGCCCACTTAGAACTGTATTAGGACAATCCAGACTCATTTCCCTTAGGACCCTGTGCTTTCTAGTGAGAGAGTATTTAATCCAATCAGTCAGAGTTGGTTTAAAACCCAGGGCCCAGAACATAAAAGAATGCTGTGCTGATCCAGTATACCATGGCCCTAGATTTTTTGGCTATTTTAATAATGTAACAAAGTAGCAAGGTTTGATGACTACTCTAAGCAGGATTACATCAAACAAACGTGGAAGATTTACCCTCTTTATGAAAAAAAATATTGTTTTTTTAACAGATTGCAAAAGCTGGAACATTTCCTCATTTTTTTAACCCCTAGCTGGTTTTCAGATAAAAGTTAAAGGTGACTGCAGCACAATATACAATACAACTTGTATTTAGACAGTGACTTTTAAAGTTGAAATGTATCCCAAGGTACTTCACAGATCCATAATTAGAAGTAAATGGATGCTGAGCCAAAGATGATGATATTAGGAGCGCCATTGGTCAGAGAAGTAATGAGGCATTTCTTAAAAGTAAGAGAGGGAAGTGGAGCATTGGTGACTGAAAGCTTGGCTGCCAAAGTTGGAGTGAAAGGAATGTAGGGGGAAGCACAGAAGATCAGAGTCATTGGAAGGAAGAGTCCTTGGAGACTTGGGACAGCTCCCAACATGAAACCGATAACTGTCGCTAAATTGTCAATCTCACTCACAAAAGCCACAAGGATGTCTCAAGGGAAACAGGAACAGTTAGTGCAATAGAAAGTGCTTTGTACAACATTAATGTGTGTCTCTTACTGATTAATTCCAGGTGGCAAAGGTTACAGGGACAAGTGAGTGGCAAGGCCATAAGGGAATTTAATCGCAATATTGAGAATTTGAAATTGGATATGTTGGTGGATTGGGAGCCATTGTGGGACAATGGGACAGGGGTGATTGGTAAGTGCGATTTGATGCAGAATAGGATATGGTGATGGAGTTTAGGATGAGCTGCAATTTATGGAGGGTGATGCCAGCCAAGAGAGAATTGGAATCTAGGTCTGGAGGTGACAGTGGATGAAGATTGCATCAGCATAAAATGAGGTCAGGTGTAGGTGGGCAATGTTACAAAGGAGGGAGTAGATCTTTAGTCGAAGCATTGTTAATTTATACCAATACAACCCCTCCAGCACCAAGACCAAGGTCTCCAATACAAAGATGACTGCAGATATGTAAGAACTCTTAGGCTGGAATTTTATGGCCACGTTGCAGCAGGTATGGGGCCATAAAACAGGGTGAGCCATTCTAAACTCCATTGACTGAGGTGGGACCGTAAATTCCTGCTGGTGTAAAATTCAGCCCTTAGTCTTTAAAATTATACTCTGTTATTTGTATGTGAATAGATAACCTCGGTTAATGCCTCCATTAAAATATCCGATAATGCATTTCATTTAAACTCTTGTGTGCTACTTTTCACAGAGTAATTGGAAGATTTTTGAGAACTTGCATTTTGTAACAGCTAACAAGAAAAATGATTAACAGGGGTCAAAATTTCAGTTCGTTTGCACATCTGAAATGGGTGGCACACTGCGAAAATTATGTTGGAAGCTTATGAAGGCCTGATGTGCACCTGAAATTAGACCTTGGGGCCCTATTAGTACATTACTGATGAAATATGGATGCCAGTTGGGCATCCAGAGGCAGCTTCTTGGTCCCACGAGTGCAAAGTTAAGCCAGCTGCCTCCCTGGCAATGGCCACTATGTAGGTGCTGGAAGGGAGGAGATAGCAGAAAGGCTGGAGTTGGTGGGGTGGAGGGTGCACTCCTAACAAAGATACATTTTTTAAAATGTTCTTGAGCCTACATGTGATACCAAAAAACTGAGCAGCTTTAACAGCTTTAACATATTAACACATTCAAGAAGTCTCATTCCCATTTAAGGGAACTGCCCAGGATGCCTTAAAATAATCCCAAGTCAAAATAACTTCAGATGTATTTCAGGCACAAGAATAGCTTCCCAAAATTGGTCATGTTTGCCCTGTTTTCTCCCTTGAAAACAAGTGTAATGAGGACCAATTTCTACCCAACAGTGTAAATCTGGATAATATGACTGTAAGGTTATTATCTCTCTTTTCAGGTGATACTGAGTGGGCAGAATGGCAGAACCCTGCCTGTCTTTTACCTGAAGTATTTTCTGGTGTCAGTCCCATGAGTTGCCAGAAATGGCCACCAAAATGGGATGGGTGTGTTTAAATGAGCCTTATAATTGCTTGGTGAAGCTGCACATCACATATCCTGTGATTATTGCCTCAATAACACAGGAGGTAACGCCTAGTGTTCTAGACAATGTAAAGTGGGTAAAAATGTTTAAAGTGACAGTGGGCACATTAATGGAGAAAGGGGTAATCAATTTTAATACCCAAGAGTGCATGAATTTAACTTGATTAATTAGTGAATGCAGCATGGTGAACACTACAACTGATCTAGTTGAATAACAACAGGTTTGAGGGGCTGAATGGTCTATCTGTGTTCCTATGCTGCCTGCCCCTTTTAAACTGCTGTCAGAATTGGAATCCTGCAACCACAGCCATTTCACCTCAGGAGCAAGCTCTGAGACACAGACAGGAATACCACCGCCAATAATAGAGAAACTCAACAAATCCCAGAAAAAATTGGCAGTGTCAGTGCCAAGTCCATCGCATGGGTGCAAATCCTACCTCACTACATTTCCCCCTAGTGATTCTGCAAAGGAAAATCTAGGCCTCTGTATTTAGGAGAATATTAAAATAAATTGCTCTTTTTGATTGATGATTTTTAAACCAATGTAAATTAGCCTATAATTCATTCAGTATGAGATTCCCATTTATCACTTTAAATTTTTTTCCAACTAGAACGCACCTTCCCTCCCCTCATCTAGTGTTAAAAATTTGTTGCAAGAAAAGCAAAGTGATATATTGATCTGTTGGGGACATTGAAACTGTCACATGAAAATAATTACCCCTTGAGAGTGGTGGAATGTCTGAGTGCAGTTATTCACCTCTGAATTATTGGTGGATTTCACATAACTTCAAAGGCGCACTACATGTGTGAGCCAGATTCCCCAGAACTCAAAACCCTGCCCCCAGCTGTTTGAACAGCTCACATTGCTGACTTCATCTGGGAAAGAATTCCAACGATGAGCTAACAGGCACGGCACAAACCAAGCAAATGCTTTTGGCTGTTGCTCTGAAAACACTGCCGCCCCTGTTCAGGAATGAATGTGCCATTCACAGGCTTTTAATGCTCTTCCTTAGCAATTTCCTGTGATATTTCTAAAACGATTCTGTAATTTATGACTTATCTTCAGCTTTTGTTCTGTATTCAAGATTGTCCAGTAATGTTGAGTAACATTTGATATCTATTCATTTATGAGTAGGACAAGATTCTTTTTGACAAGTCTTGAAATCTACGCTTCTAAGACACAGTGACGCCATTATTAACCAGAGTTATGGCATAAAAAATGTATCTGAACAGGGATCTCTTTGTCTTAATGTACTGCTCCTCAAAAGTGACTTTCGGATTAAATCTGAGTGTTGGCACCAAGGATGGTTTACAGCTTCAATGCCCAATGCCATGAGGTGATATTTGAAGCCAGGATATCATACATGCTCATACCAACAAACACTGGTAGAAGAAGCACTTGAGTCTAAAGTGAGCAGATAGAGTATCTGTGTTTTTGTTGTAATAAACATCTGTGAAAAATCTATAGCGTGGATTTGATTTACAATTTTGTCATGTTTTGAAAAAGCTGTGAAGGAATAAATTCAGAGAGGGGGTGGAATTCAGAGCATCTCCGTCTGTGTGAATAAGCCTGCCAACCATGAGCATTTCAGCCATACTTCGTATGAAGTTTTGAGCCCATTTTACCACAGGAACTTTGGCCTACAAGAATACACCCTAGGAAAATAAAATTCTAGAAGCACATTCAACTCTACAGTTTAGCAACACAAATTGAGTGCTACTTAACATTTAATTTCACCAAGAACTAGATTGTCAAAACAAGTAAAAGAATTGGAAGAAGGTAGAAGTGTTGGGAATTAGATCTACATCGGTATTTTGATATAACTCTCTTTGTTTCCATGTAGAATTCGTTCATTTAGTTCCTGTCATACAGTTGGATTCATAATTAGCTAAAACACTGGCATCTACCTGGCAATGTGGAAAATTGCCCAGGTATGTCCTCTACACAAAAAGCAGGACAAATCTATCCCAGCCAATTACTGCACCATTAGCCTACTCTCAATTGTCAGTGAAGCGATGGAAGGGGCCATCAACAGTACTATCAAGCTGCACTTGCTTAGCAATAACCTACTCAATAATGCTCAGTTTGGGTTCTGCCAGGGCCACTCAGCTCCTGTTCTCATTACAGTCTTGGTTCAAACATGGTCAAACAAGCTGAACTCCCGTGTTGAGGTGAGAGTGACTGCCCTTGACATCAAGGCAGCATTTGATGGAGTGTGATATCAAGGAGCCCTAGCAAAACTGGAGTCGATGGGAATTGGGGGAAAACTCTTCGCTGGTAGGAGTCATACCTTGCACAAAGGAAGATGGTTGTGGTTAGAGGTCAATTATCTCAGTCCCAGGACATCACTGCAGGAGTTCCTCAGGGTGTTGTCCTCGGTCCAACCATCTTCAGCTGCTTCATCAATGACCTTCTTTCCATCATAAGGTCAGAAGTGGGGATATTCGTTGATGATTGCACAATGTTTAGCACTATTCGTGACGACTCAAACTGAAGCAGTCCATGTCCAAATGCAGCAAGACCCGGACAATATTCAGGCTTGGGCTGACAAGTGGCCAGTAACATTCATGCCACATAAGTGCCAGGCAATAGCCATCTCCAATGACTGAGATTCTAACCATCACCCTTTGATTTTTAATGGCATTGCCTCACTGAATCCCCCACTATCAACATCCTGGGGGTTACCCTTGACCAGAAACGGTACTGGACTAGCCATATAACTACTGTGGCTACAAGGGCAGGTCAGAGACTAGGAATACTGCGGTGAGTAACTCACCACCTGACTCCCCAAAGCTTGTCCCCATCATCTACAAGGCACAAGTCAGGAGTGTGAAGGAATACTCTCCACTTGCCTGGTTACGTGCAGCTCCAACAACACTCGAGGAGCTTGACACTGTCCCAGACAAAGCAGCCCATGTGAACTGCACCCCATCCACAAACATGCACTCCCTCCACCACCACCGCACAGTGTGTACCATCTATAAGATGCACTATAGGAACTCACCAAGGCTCCTTAGACAGCACCTTTGAAACCCATGACCGCTACCATCTAGAAGTACAGAGGCAGCAGATAGATGGGAGCACAACCACCTGGATGTTCCCCTCCAAGCCACTCACCAACCTGTCTTGGAAATATATCGCTGTTCCTTCACTGTTACTGGGTCAAAATCCTCAAACTCCCTCCCTAACAACACTGTGGGTGTACGTACACCATATGGAATGCAACAGCTCAAAAAGACAGCTCGTCATCACCACCTCAAGCCCAATTAGGGATGGGCAATAAATGCTAGTCTAGCCAGCGATGCCCACGTGCTATGAACAAACTTTTAAAAAAGTCTACTTATGTTTTCTTCAGTGGCCACATTCATTTAATTTAACTATGCATTTATTCAGCATTACTCATTTTTGAAGCTCTGATGTTGTTGATTTGTTTCTATAGAGTTCTTCAGCCTGTACAGTACTGTATTTTTCATATGCTTATTTGT